>NC_056752.1:48301836-48623836 GCF_018687715.1 Carya illinoinensis
CCTTGTCATGGGTTATGGAAGCTGCAGCAATAATGGCAATTGTCCTTGCCAATGGCGGAGTAAGTAGCGTATATCCTAGCATGCAATTTCACTTAATGAATCTTCTTTCTTTATTTTATTTTTTGTGCCTAGCTCCTGTACAATGCAAGAAGCTAATCTGATTTGTTCATACTTCAGGGGGAGGGTCCTGACTGGCAAGACTTTGTAGGGATCGTTTGCCTACTCATTATCAATTCAACAATCAGTTTTATTGAGGAAAACAATGCAGGGAATGCTGCAGCAGCACTTATGGCCCGTTTAGCTCCTAAAACGAAGGTGTGACACTCTGATTGATATCTTCAGCTGGGCAAATAGTTAAATTTGTTTACAACATGATCAAATTTTATCTTGCATATTAGTTGGCTTCTTTTTTGTCATACTTAGGGAATGCCGAACATTTTAGCAAAAATCATTGAACCGAACCTTCTTCTGAAAATATATGATTTCAGTTTACAGTTTATGGTGTATCTACTATGCTACTTGGTTTCCCCCCCTCCATGTCTACTGTCACTACCTTTCTATGCTCCTGCTTCTAACTTTTCAACTAAACAAAGCATCCATATGCAGTCATACAAGCATACACATATGGGCATCTGCACATTAGCTCTAGTGAAAAAAATAATGCCATTACTAGCAGAGTTCTTTCTTTAACCTTGTTGGTCAAGTTAGTAATGATAAACGAAGAAAATTCTAATGACAAACACTTTCAAGGAGCTCCTAATAATATAGAGTTGAGAAGTGTGATTCAGTGGGAAATGAGCCTGTAGAAGAGGCCTCAGATATTTTCTCAGCTTCCTTTGTTGAGTCGTTGAGTCTTTGTCATATTGTTCTTGCTTTTTAAGGATCTTATAAATGTTCGATTTTTTTAGTTTTTACTTCTAGTCTGTCTCCCTTATCCATCAAAGGATGCCCATTCGTTGGGGTTCTTTTTATTGCCTAACTAAATCTTTTCAAATAACAACTCTTTTATGTACAATAAAATATCAACACACCATCTCTTCATGCACCTAGGTTCTCAGAGATGGGGAGTGGCAGGAGCAAGATGCAGCTGTCTTGGTACCAGGAGATATAATTAGCATAAAGCTTGGAGACATCATTCCTGCTGATGCTCGCCTGCTTGAAGGAGACCCACTAAAAATTGACCAGGCAAGTGCTTCTCAAAAGCTAAATAAGGAGCTGTTTTATTATACTGCACTCTCAGCGTGTCTATACTTTCCGTTGGTGATTATACCTTTGTCTTCCAACGTATCTGATATAACTGCTTATATAGTACTTCTTATAATAGGTCTAATGTGTATTCTGTCTGTGCAGTCGGCTCTTACTGGGGAGTCTCTACCTGTCACTAAGAGGACAGGTGATGAAGTATATTCTGGTTCAACATGTAAGCATGGAGAGATTGAAGCTGTAGTGATAGCAACTGGTGTCCACTCTTTTTTCGGAAAAGCAGCACATTTAGTTGACAGCACCGAAGTTGTTGGTCATTTCCAGCAGGTGACTTAGAATTCTTTATTATGCTGTTGTAGCGTTATGAAAATTTTGATTTCCAATTATAATGTGATATCATAACTTGTTTTCTGCAGGTCCTTACAGCCATAGGGAACTTTTGCATTTGCTCTATAGCTGTGGGAATGATTCTCGAGATTGTTGTCATGTTCCCTGTACAGCATCGTTCATACAGGAATGGAATTAACAACCTTCTTGTTCTCTTAATTGGAGGAATACCCATTGCTATGCCGACTGTATTATCTGTGACACTTGCTATTGGTTCTCATCGACTATCTCAACAGGTGCAAGTCATTATATGATAGAGCTACTATGGAATTTATACTACCAAAGTTCCTGCAGCAAAGAAATAAGATGAAGTGAAAACCAAAGCCTATCAGTGCTAAATTTGTCCAACAGATTTAGCTTATCCAAATAAGATTTCACCTTTAAAATAGTGATCATATTTACAAAATGAAACATATTTCGACTTTGTGTTTTCCTCTATTAACAAACACAGTGTGAAACTCAAAAAACCAATATTGAGATTGTTTGAACTTTTATATTCATTTTTGAAGGGTGCCATTACAAAAAGGATGACTGCAATTGAAGAAATGGCAGGAATGGATGTCCTTTGCAGTGATAAAACTGGAACTCTTACTCTCAATCGCCTCACTGTTGATCGGAACCTTATTGAGGTACCAAATCTCACTCACGAGAACTTCCGTACAAGTAGAAATTCTGCTTATAAGCCAATGTGGATAACCTACATAGTAAAGTTCTTACTTGGCATAATATAATTTGGAAGAGAAATTTTAAAATTTGAATTTTACAAATCAAATCTTACCATCTCAATGATGTAGATGGTGTGAGAATAGAAGAACTCATGAACTTATACTTTTCTGTACATAGCACATCATGATCACAAATTTTAAATTATTAGGTATGTTTATCTGATATATTTTTGCGATGGAAATCCACCTTTTGTGCCCCAAAATTTTTGCAAACACAAGAGAAGTAGATAAGTAGTTAGATTGACAGTTAAGCGACACAACTCAAGTAGTTTTCATTCAGTCAAGAGCTTTCAATTTTTCCAGTTGTAGGCACAATGCTATCCAACTTGAAACTTCCTCCATTTTTTGCTTACTTTAGGATGCTTTTAGATGTACTGATTGAGTCTGATTGAAAGGTTGGTGCTGATCCTGTAGAAAGCCTTTGCATGTTTAAATATTATCTTAAAATATAAGTCATCAAATTCCTTGAAAATATATTCATAGTAGCAAGCCGAGGGACAATTTCATTCATACTTTTCCTTTGTTATTGTGCCTTGAATATGTGTGCAACATTAATAATTCTCCATCACACTTTCTTATGGAGAATGCATATTCATGAAATAAACAAGATTCTCGCTGAGTTATTTTGGTTAGCTGCATCTCATCATATTTATTTCATGGGAATGCTAGTCTGACTCTGTTTTTCTACCTGAATTCTGGGAAATCTATGTAGCATATATGACCATGGTGGTCATTTTGTTGATGAAGTTGTGTAAAATTAAGTATCTGGGTTAAGGCAAGAAAAGAGAAGTGTGAAATCATTGTGTTTATGGCTCCTTTTTCATGAGAAGACGCATTTTATCTATTGGATCGAAAGATCTCTATGTTGGATATATCAGTCTCAAATATTATACATCACAACTGAAGATGATTAATTACCATGTGATTAATTACCATATCATACAGCTCCTGGTTTCTCTTTTCTGATTTCAATAAGAAGCTTCTGAATTTCTGTGCATGGAACTCTAAGAAGATCCTAGTAATTCAATTCCCTCATTTGTTCTAATAATCCTAACAGTAACTCATATGTACACAGGTTTTTAACAAAGATATGGACAAAGACACAGTTGTCTTGCTTGCAGCCAGAGCAGCAAGGCAGGAAAATCAAGATGCTATTGATGCAGCCATCACTAACATGCTTGCTGATCCAAAAGAGGTAGCGCTATAAATAAAATATCTTAGTTCTACTGAGGTTTACTACTTCTATTCCTTTGTTTGGGTATGTTTGCTTAGATGCCTGAAACTGAGTGTCTGTCATCTTTAGGCACGCGCAAATATCAAGGAAGTGCATTTCCTTCCATTCAATCCAGTGGACAAACGTACTGCAATTACATACATTGATTCTGATGGTAACTGGCATCGTGCCAGCAAAGGAGCTCCCGAACAGGTATCCATATTTTCATAAAGTACAATCATATATTTCAGGTTTCCTGATTTTTCATTCCCCCATGACCTTTTAGAGCAAAGTTCCAATCCCTGCATTGATGAGAAGTTACAAAAATGGGTTCCTTAACTCAATATTTTTATGAATAAATTGCCAACTGTAAGAATGTGGTAATGGTGTACCAAATTCAACTTATCTTTCAGGACTTTGTATCAGAGCATGATATATTTTCTACATTGTTTGCCTAAACTGTCAGATTCTTGATCTTTGCCGAGAGAAAGACGAGATTGCTGGAAAAGTGCATGTTATCATTGACAAATTTGCCGAGAGGGGGTTGCGATCTCTAGGAGTTGCTTATCAGGTAGCATGGCTATCTTTTTGGCTTTTTATTCCTGATGTTAATTGGTCAGACTGGTGAGTTAAATTGATAAGTTTGCACTTCAAAGATAAAATCCTGAAATTGGATAGCATTTCGTCATTTAAGCAGTTATTTAGAAGCCATATCATTTGATGCTGTCTCACTGACATGTTCATTGACTTCATTTGATCAAACTTTAAGGAAATTCCTGAAAGAACTAAGGAGTCTCCTGGAAGTCCTTGGACATTTTGTGGTTTGTTACCCTTGTTTGATCCTCCAAGACATGATAGTGCTGAGACCATCCGCAGAGCTCTTAACCTTGGAGTCAATGTTAAGATGATTACAGGTACTTTTGGATTTCTAATGATGACAAATAGTTCAAATATTTCCAAAATTCCATTTCCATCTTTATTTAGAGTAGTCTTTATGTCTTGACATTGAAGATTTTTCTCCTATGAATTGTTTCCACTCAGTTTAGCTAACACTACAGAGAGTTTAATTTAATTTCAATACATAGAGGACACCTCTTTTTTGTCTCTTCAATAACTTGTTTTTCATGTGACGAGACATTTTCTTCATTAGACTCATCTTGGGTGCTGAAATTTGTAATTTGTATTCTTGTTATAGA
Organism: Carya illinoinensis; assembly: GCF_018687715.1. Classification (NCBI taxonomy): domain Eukaryota; kingdom Viridiplantae; phylum Streptophyta; class Magnoliopsida; order Fagales; family Juglandaceae; genus Carya; species Carya illinoinensis. The sequence goes on from NC_056752.1 coordinate 48,306,561, forward strand.
TATAATTTGTAACTTTGAGATAAAAAAAAAAAAAAAAAAACTATGGATATTATGAATGCACAATGTATATACAGTAAATTAGTTAGATTTACCTTAGCAAAGATTCACAGCAGTTCCTGAATTGGATATGGATCAAAATAATCCCGTAGGACAACATATTTACAATAGCAAAAGGAAATCATTATTTAGACTGCTAATAAGAAGAGTACTCAATGAAACATCATAATTACATAGATAATCTTAATTTTTCATGGAAGCAACAGTATCAACACTGTATGCAACTATATCAATAAGTATCAGGAACTAAAATCCGCATTTGAATTGAAACATGGAGATCAAACATGAGTTAGTACAAATGAGAATCTGGCCAGAGCTGATAGACTCACAAATGATGCTCAAAACCCCAGTAATTGCCAACTATCCTCTTAGTATGCTAATGATTTAGAGAATCTAAAGAAATTTTTCTTTCTAGAATAAGTTGAAAGAAATAATAATGCTGGCCTGAGCTCTTAGACTCATTAAAGATGTTCAACAACTGGGGGGAACTTAAAGAAAAACTACCTTCCAAAAAATGCAATATGAACCATTTACCAGTTCTCAGTCAGATTCTACCAGTTATAGGCGTCAATAAATTCACGTATAAAAGCTTAAGAAAATGTCAACTCCTATTTTTTTCTCCTTTATGATATTATAGCTAGGACTTGTGCTTCTCACTGTGATGAAACATCCCTTTTTCATGTTTTTGCATTCATAAAGATACAAAAAGTATGAATGTGATGTGCCAAGGAGTCAGCAATTCCTAATATTTATAATATCATCTACTTTATTTTTAAATTTATTTTTTATTTTTTTAAATATTTTTGCCATTACATCTTCGTTTTCTAGTTAATATCAGATAGCTATGGGTAGGAGTTTCAAATAGATATACTAATACGTAAATGATGCCCTATGAAGGTGATCAGTTGGCAATTGCAAAGGAGACAGGCCGACGACTTGGTATGGGAACAAACATGTACCCCTCTTCTTCATTATTGGGCCGTAACAAAGATGAACACGAAGCTCTTCCAGTGGATGAGCTCATTGAAAAGGCAGATGGCTTTGCTGGTGTATTTCCTGGTATTGTAATCTAATCTCTCATGAAAAGTTATACCTATTAGACAACATACATTACTATTTTCTGGTGATTGATGGAACATGAACATAAAAGCATGTTTTTAAGAGGAGGAAGAGGAGAAGGAAGAAGGATGAAGGGTATACTATTAAATCCTCTTCCTGGCCAACATTTGCTCTTCCTCATTTTTGAGCCATGACTGAGCTCTACATCAAATGGCTCCCTCCACAAGAAAGGTGTAGAGTGATGAAGATGTGAGGTTGAGACACATAGGGTGCATGCCTAGCTTAGGGATAAAAGAAGGGACATGTTTTTGATAAGTAAAAAAGAAGGGACATGTTGACTGGTGATTACTCTGTATAAAAAAAAAAAATGCCAACTAACTGAAGAACATGTAGCAAAAACTCTGAATTACTGTATTAGGCTGATATAACATACATATCAACAAAATTAAAAATTTCATGGCCAAGGTATGGCAAGGTTTCCACATCACCAGATCATGTAAACGACCTCATAAAAGTAAGCATTCTTCTAAACTGGATGATTAAATACTGAAACAGCTAAAATAGATGATTGCTTACATGAAAATCCCCGGACTATGTACTTACCTATAAAATATGTTTATCATCTGTATGTTACATATTATAGTCATGTCTCATGGTGTTTTGCTGATTCTAGTTACCATCCCATATACCTTTCAGAACATAAGTACGAAATTGTGAAAATTTTACAAGAAAAAAAGCATGTGGTTGGAATGACTGGAGATGGCGTGAATGATGCACCTGCTCTAAAGAAAGCAGATATTGGAATAGCAGTGGCAGATGCTACAGATGCTGCAAGAAGTGCTTCTGATATAGTCCTAACTGAACCTGGCTTAAGTGTGATTGTCAGTGCTGTGTTAACTAGCAGAGCTATATTCCAAAGAATGAAGAATTATACAGTTAAGTATTAATCTTTCTTCTGTCTATAATGATTTTAGCATTATATCTGTGGCATCAAGGTCTATAATGGGTTCAAACGGGAAAGAATTGAAATACTGGGAAGTTATGACTGGTGCCCCTATGTTGCCTTCCAACCAACTTTGGACTATAAGAATGTTCGACTCCCATACAAGTGTTACCTCTTATGTTCTAGTGGACATGGGATTCCTATGTAACAGATGATATTAAATCTGGGTACTTTAACTGGCTGTTCTTGAGGTTGGAGATATTCTAAAACCAATAAGCATGCAAGATTCAACTGAAAATTTTGTAGTAGTAACCATGATACTTAAATATATTATTTCCTTTTTCTTCTTTCTGTATTTCTTGCTTCTAAATTGTTTAATTGTAAAACTAATTAGCATGCATAAATATGCAGATATATGCTGTCTCCATAACCATAAGGATTGTGGTAAGTTAGGATTATTTGATTTTCTTTTTTGAATGCACCAGCACCAATGCTAGTGTTTCAGTTAATTTTTTTTCTTCATTTCATATAATTCTTCAAACTCAACCTTTTTGCAGCTTGGTTTTGTGCTTCTAGCCTTGATATGGGAGTATGACTTCCCACCTTTCATGGTTCTGATAATAGCAATACTGAATGACGGTAATATTTCAAGTAGCCACTGTTTTTTTTTTTTTTCTTTCCCAATAATAACGGATATGATCAAACTTTAATGACAGAATAGACTGAGTGGTTAGTGAAATAGATAATTCAAGAAAATATTTAGAAGCCAACTCAAACTAATTGTGCATGAGAAATATGTTGATTCGAGTTTAAAAGCATCTTATCAATTGTCATCTACTTATCTTTTTTATTATTGATGCCTAGCCATTTGGAACACGGTAACTTTTTTCTTCTCAACATCTTTTTGCAACTGAATCAGGGACAATCATGACTATTTCTCAAGATCGGGTAAAGCCATCTCCCATGCCTGACAGTTGGAAGCTGAATGAAATATTTGCAACTGGAGTTGTCATTGGCACGTATCTTGCTTTGGTTACTGTTTTATTTTACTGGATTGTAGTGGACACCACTTTTTTTGAGGTATAGAACTCGTAAAACTTGTTTTACAACTTCATTTCTTGAGATGCTGTAGAAAGGAAATAAAGAAAAGACAATTGCTTGATTTGCTATATATTCCTTGTAAGTATCGATTATCCATGCCACTGCAGACTCACTTCCACGTAAGGTCCTTATCCAGCAACACTGAGGAAGTTTCATCAGCTGTATATTTGCAAGTTAGCATCATCAGCCAGGCTCTCATATTTGTTACACGCAGTCAGGGGTGGTCATTTCTAGAGAGGCCAGGAACTCTCTTGATGATTGCTTTTGTGGTGGCACAACTGGTAAAGTTTATGCAAAAACGACTCCTCTTTGAATAAGTCCAACAAAACTAACTATTATGATGTCATGCATAAAAGTTGCTTATAAATTTTCTAAATCAAGACAAGCAGAGTCTCGTAGCATTTGCTGAGACTTTGGTTTCTATGCATTCAGGTCGCCACTGTAATTGCTGTCTATGCAAATATAAGCTTTGCTTCCATTAGTGGCATTGGATGGGGATGGGCAGGTGTTATATGGTTATATAGTTTGATCTTCTACATACCACTGGATATAATTAAGTTCATAGTGCGCTACGCATTGAGTGGAGAAGCATGGAATCTTGTGTTCGATAGAAAGGTTAGTGGCGTGTTCATTGCTCCATAGTTTGTACTACAATCTCTCAACCACTATAATCTCTCAACCATTGCTTGAAATGCTTCTTCTTACTTCATCTTTATTTTTGTTTTGAGCAGACAGCTTTTACTTCTAAGAAAGATTATGGGAAGGAAGATCGGGAGGCGAAGTGGATACTTTCTCAAAGAAGTCTACAAGGATTGATGTCTCCAGAATTGGAGACTAATGGGAAGCGATCATCTTTGATTGCTGAACAGGCCAGGCGGCGTGCTGAAATAGCCAGGTACCACAAAGTTTTACTGAAGTCTCTTTGAGTTTGGTTTGATCCCTTTGAAATTACTTAGCTTTCAGAGATTCTTTACCATCCTGATTCATTAGCTTATTCTAATGCCTTGATATACCTAAATTTTCAATCAGCTGGATAGTTTGGCATTGAATATTAACTGAAATGCACTAATCATAATAAACCTTGAATTTCGCAGGCTAGGGGAGATACATACTCTGAGAGGTCATGTAGAGTCTGTAGTAAGGCTTAAAAAGTTGGACTTGGATTTGATCCAATCGGCTCATACAGTCTGATGCGATAATGGAGATTTAATATCGTTCAGTTTTTCAATGAAGGCAAACATGGTAGCCGTTGCTCACATGATTAATTGTTGAGTGTAATAAGCAAAAGAAAACAACATTTATCATGCGAGAGGTTTTAGAAATGGCCATGGTGATCTATGCGTCGTTCTCAATTTTTGGGCTCGAGAGGTCAGCATTACATCTCAGAAGAGGTCTTTGAGCTAAATAAATCATGCCATTTCTTAGTATGATTGCAATTTTTTTCGATAAAGAAAGGATTATCTGTCTTCAGCTTTGGATATTCTTATTTTTATTTGTGGAGCTTTAATGTAATAGTTAGGCAACTCCCAGACAAATAAGGCTACTCAGATACATTTTTTCAATCAGAATTTATTTATCTCATATGGTTTGGAGGAAATAGTTTCCTGTAAGAAGATCGTTGTTGCTTGTGCAGTGGTTGTCACTTGTCACACCAAGTCAATGCATGAAATTGGAAATGGGTTGGTAATGAAAAACGCTAGCTGGGTGGTATGATAGGGAAAAGTACCTGACCGATACACCACGATCAATTTCTGAGTGGTATACACTGAGGGTTTCCACACAAAATAGAAATAGTTGAGACTGCATTCTTAGTGCAAAAACCTAACTCGAGAAAGTAACATTATTCTGGCCTCTTTACTTGATGACTGCGTGTTTATTCTACGCTATGACAAGCATTGTTTGCAGAAGAAAATTTTCTTAGAATGAGGACATCTGCATGATACGTTCCTTTCCAAGCCTTACAGAGTTGACATAATCTGTGGGGCAATGTGCAGAAATACCAGGAAGTGCCAATCCTATTACCCTGAGCAATGTAGAAAACCAGCCCTCCTTATACTCTGGCCCGTGGGTGTACCCCATCGTTAAACTTCGGATTAACTCCCAAACAGCATTCAGATACGCTGGTATAACGTATCTCAGTCCGAAGTAATTTCTGTTTGGCTCCTCGTCCACGTTCTTCAAATATGCATACGTCAAAGAAGAAACCGACTCAGTACTGTTAAAGAAGATGAAATATCGACGAAAAGAATTAAAAGGTGCTATTATAGCATCACGATAATTCTAGTTATTTAATGCTACCTAAAGTACTTAAGCAATCATTAAACACAATAATTGCAAACACAGTTGGATATGTTTTCCATTTTCCTTGATATTTCAATACAAAACTTCTAGCCAATAAATGAAATATCTTTTTGTGATTTCCTCGTGCTTATTTCCTCAATAAACAAAATCACTTGCCTACAAGGTTGAAAAAGATCCCGATTAAAATCGGGATGAATTGATCAACCCTGCCAATTGTATGTTACATGAGGACAATTCCATATCATTGAGAACTGCAGGATAAGATGCTCAAGATTCATGATGATTTTGGCTTTACGGTTTTAAAAATGAACTGTAGGCAGAGAGGCACCAATACATACCTTCTCAGTATATAGGCTGTCATAGTAAAGGCACGCTCCAAAATGTTTATACAAGAAGGTTTTGTCATCGTAAGGCAACCTTGGCACAAGGTCGTTGCAGTAGACCACCCTGAAGTACTTGGGGACTGGGTAATTCAGATGGGCTTCCATAAACCTACACAGCTCCTTGTTCCCAACCCTGGGCTGTCCAAATGTGTATATACAAAACAACCTTTGCATTGTCTCCATCTCCTCATGCAGCACAAGCACTGTCGGGAATAATATGGCAAGAGCCCCACCTAAGCTATGCCCTGTCACCACGAATTTTGCATTCTTGTGTTCCTTGAGTAAGCTCTTGAGTTTACTCTTCACAGAATAGTATGCAGTCATCTCCACCATATCTGTTGGAATCTTCTTAGGGCTCTCAGGGTCAGAGGACTGATCCAATCCACGAAGGTCAGAATCAGTGTTCGAAGATATTGATTCTGTGCCTTCTGAAGGATTTCTGCAAACATCTCCACCATTTGAAGAGGAGAAGTTTGTGTCTTTCACCTGAAGGTGATTCTGGAAGGAGACAACATCAGCCCTGTTGCCCAAACCCAAGGCCTCTAAGAACCCCATGTGGACTTTCCCTAATTCAGGGATCTCATACCAAGAGTAGTCAAAATCGGTACTCCAATCATCAGCATCAAAAGGTTCTGTGCCCCTGAAGCTGATCAATATCAAATTTGCGTCTTTAGGCTTGTCACAGAGTATGAACACTTGGGTCGACATCTCCTTTTGGAAATCTATCAAATCATTTTTTTTCCCAACAGGGAAGGAAAATGAACAAATGGGAACGTTCATTATGTAAATAAAGCTAGAAGTTCTAAGGAGTATCAATAAACTCAAATCATGTGGAAAATATATCCCTTACCATTCCAGCAGTCGTAGAACTTTACAAAGTGCATCTGCTTTTTTAAAGACGTTCAGAATCTCATTTATCATTGAATATAAGAGAACAAGTATGCAGTTGGGGGGGGGGGGGGGGGGGGGGGGTGGTGGAAGAGAGAGAGAGAGAGAGAGAGGAAAATAAATATGGGGTGACTTGCCTTCCAGTGGTTGAGTACAATATTTTTAACGACTTCGGCATTCTCATAGGCTAACTTGGAGGCCATGATGCAAAGGTCCATGAGATTTCGATTCTCAATTTCTACCCTCATGCTTCTCTCTCTGAAAACAGCGTCACCCACCTCCTCTTGTAGTAAGCTTTGGCCCTTGTACAGGTCAATCCGCCCATCTAAATGCCCTATTGTACTTATGAAAGTTTCTGTATCCCGCTGTGGCAGGACGAATTTTCCTGCATCTCCCATTGCATTACGGTAAAAATCACATCTCTAAATTTAGGAAACACGGATATCAGTGAGCAACTCGACATTTGGCAATGGTAGTTGGTCTACACGTAATTAAATTTTGAAAAATACTTTAGTCATCAAAGAATTGTATAAAATTAAATTTTCAAATTGATATGACTTGATACATACCTTAATTATAAAATTATAAATAAATCTAACATATCATCTAAAGTTACATCAATTTGTGAGTTCATATAATCTCATTGAATCTGTCCTCTAAAATTTTATGAGAAGTCACGTGAAAAGGTTTGATTATCAATGAGTTGTTTGGTTATGCAAACGATCGAAAGAAATGAAGAGATTCCAATACTCGACTAGGGAGGCAACTCAGGCAAGAGGGATGTACAGTATACAAAACATTTCATACTAATTTACCACGTAAAAGGTTGTAGAGTAAACCAGGGAGGTTGCCATTGAGAGAGAGGAGATTAAGAAAGAAATCGACGGCACAGCCAGTCCACTGCATGGGCTTGCCAAAGAAGGCAATGATCCTGCGCATAATGATGGAAACCAGTATGACCCATCTGTGGTCGGCCGCCACCTTACCCACCAGTCCCTCGTCCGAACCCTCCAGGAACCTCAGCCCGCTCGCTATGTCAGCCCGCACCATGTACCGATACAAGTCCCCGATTCCACCCTTCTCCGGCCGTATGATCAAGTAGCTTAGAAGACCACCATCTTGGCCACCGCCACCACCGTTTAAAGAGCTCGACGACTCATATACATCACCAGTAATCTCACTCTGTTCGTAGTTGTTACGGCTATCAGATTTGGTATCCATGGATGCTTAAATGACTCTCTCGCTCTCTCTTAAACTCTTTCTCACTCTGTAGAGATTATATAGGCTTAAAAGGTTGGGGCTTTTTCTTTACAAAAATTATATGTGCAGTCATTTTTGTGTATTTTTTGTGTACTCTAGTGATATGATTGGTTGGATATTAAAAAAAAATTAATCCAACCAATCATATCAGTAGAGTGCATAGAAAATATGTAAAAATGACTGTATGTAACATTGTTTTTTTCTTTATTTAATGGTTATACCTTTTTCGGTTCAGAGAGCTAAAGGTTACGCGGATAATGCAACCGCATTGCACGGATTTTAAGTTTGTAGATTCTGGGACGTAATGATAATATGGTATATTTCGGTTCAAGAGCATTCGTCATCATAACTCTCTGCAGCGGCCCCTCCCCCACTGAGGCTAGTGAGCTAACCCACCAGTACTTTACTCCTTTTTCTTACTTCTACGCAACAATTCCAACCAGAAAGAGGAAAAAATTATCACAAACATCTCATGGAGCTTAACTAATCGAGTGCTCGCCGGAATCTTCACCTTAAAATGGGACATGCGAAATACAGCCGTCAGTTTAGGTTTTGCAGGGAAGTAAGGCCGACTGTAAATGTGCAGACAACGGTATCTGAGATGACGGGACAGAAAAGACAAAATAGAAAAGACAAAATCAATATAAGTCAGTAGGTTGCATTAAGAATTGAGTAGCGAGATATGTAGCCCGACGATCTACCGAGAAGGTACAAAAAAGAAAAATAATAATAATAATTAATTTTTATTTTTATTTTTCTGATTTTTCCTTTGTTTCTATTATTTTAAATTTAAAAAAATACTCATTGCAAAATGCTCGGATCCATAATCTTTAAGAATGAGTTTAAGATGCATAATGATGAAAAGATTGCGTCTTTCAGCTGAGAATGCATGGAAGTATTTAACTTCGAAAATGTAGAATCTGAGGATAAGTGGGTAGGATGAGACAATTTTCGTTACAAACTAGAAGGATAAGTCTACGATTATACCATTCGTGGTTCCAAGCTCCGTAAAAAATAATTATATTATATATAATTATTTTTGTATATTTTTTATATATTTTATTAATGTAATTGATTAAAATAATTATTTTATATTAAAAAAATAACTCAGCTAATCATATTAATATAGTACACAAAAAATATATAAAAAGAGAAAATATATTTACAACCGTAAATTATGTAACCGTTACGTAATTATTTTGAAAAAATTGAATAAAACATGAGATTTACGTCAAAAAAATTAATTTTTTAATAATAAATTTTTTTTCAAAATAATTACGTAATATTTATACATTTTATGATTATATGTAAAATTATTTAAAACTGAAAGTCTTATTAAGAATTTTCTATTCCATCACTTGCATACGAAACGGAAAAGAAGAAAGCAATTGTAAATTTGTAACTGAACTCATCGGCGAATTATCACTTTCGGTTCGATTCACAACCGGATTTTCAGTTTAAAAATTGATAAGGTTACGATTCTTTTACTATTTATTTACTATTTTTTCTGTATTTAATTTTTTTAACTTTTTATTTTACTTAATAATTAAGATAATGACTATTAATAAAATTATATATATATATATTTTAATTTTTTTAAAGATGTTAAAAAAGAAACTTAAAAAAAAAAAAGATAAAAAAAATAAAAAATTTTAAATTTTTTATAAATAATAAATAGGTAGTAATAAAGTAGAAATCCTCTCACTACCCTTTCAGTTTTAACCGGTAATTGTAGTCTGATTCGCTTTCGAAACTTTTGATTTGAAGTCATCTCCGTAACTAGCATATGATCTCTCTGCACAATCTGAGTTAGCCGGTAGATGTGCACTAGAAATTCGTGGCGCGCACATCAACCGTTCGATGAATGTCAGCGATCAACTGCCGTTTCCTCATTTTAGTTCGCCCAAGCGTCGTAGCGTAGCGACGCAGTCGAGTCCACGCGTTTGTGATGTAGCCCATTAGTTGTTGTCGTGTGCAGCTGTCCTTGTTTACACTGTGCGGCCCACGTGTCCCACGTCTGCCTCAGATGTTACCGCGTGTTTACCATTCGAGACATTACATTCTTATCTATTTTTTATAAATAAATAAATACAAAATTGATATGAAAAAATTAATTTTTAAAAAAAACATACGATATTTGCATAATTAATGATTGTATTTAGCCTTAGTACTAGTTAATTTATACGGAACTCGGACGAACAAGCTGCAGTTTGCCCAGAGTTCATCCGATCGAGTAGCTAGCCCTGGGGAAGGCATGCACCAATCACGATTAATCAACACAAGGTAATTAACTGCCTATTCCGAGCACCGTCGAAGCAATATTATTACATTAACATGCAGCCTCGCATCTTCACGCTCACGGTTCTGTCCTTCGGTTGGCATGCATGTATGCGAGGCGGAGGTGCCACGCACCCATGCAACCACAAGCTGGCAAATATTGAATCCCAGGTTTGACAAAACAACCTTCACCGGCCGGCTGAATCTCATGATATTCTTGTGATCATCAGGAAGATGACATTTCAATACGTACGTCCGTCCGTCTTGTTCAAATTCTTTTCTAACGTTTGGCAATGCACTTCTCGATATGTTCTCATGTGATTGATCAACCATATATCTTCATGATAGGCTGGGAAGCTCACATGGATCGAACAATTATATGCATGGAGTAGTCTTTCAACATTAAAACTAGTTTTAATGGATGCGCCACCCTGGCCATGACATGCTTCACAAATTCCAAGTAATTCTTCCCCCCTAAATCCTAATTAATCAAAATTATCGCTTCTAAATTATTTCAAGGAGTATTTTAAATTACAATTTTCCTCCAATTATTTAAATAAATATGCAAGATTTTTTATTTATTTTTTATTATAGTTTGACAATTGATTCTTGAATAACGAATCTTATATCTAACAGTACTAAGTATATGAATAGTCAAAAGCATAAATTAATTCCTTTTGCTATATATACCGATCGAGAGAGCAATATCTTGCAGTTTGTCCCAATTACCAAGAAAACGACTCTTGGAATTATTAACCTGTTGAAGATATGAATCTCTCCAGTGAATGATTCGGTAAAAACTCATAAACTAGAGTTAGCTCGTCTTAATCCATCAGCACACGAAAAATCAACCAAGTGGCCATCGGACAACATTAACATGCATGTGGTGGATCACGCCCATTGTTCCAACTTCATTTATGAATTCTTCCCCATTTCCTATAGAATTGGTCAGAATCTTTACTGCGACATAGATTTCATTGTAAAGCTTTCCTTTGAGTTAACACTGCCATAGGCTCGTTGGCCTAATTTATCAGCTAATATATTGATTATTCTTTTAATATCAGCATTCTTACGAGTATCTTGCGGGCTTACAATTTCTATAGTCTTCCAAAAACTTTTCGACCTTTGTTTAGTTTTCTTTTTCTGCTTTGTCATACCTATAGCCACAATATGTTGGGAGCTGTTCTGACACAAAGACGAATCTAAATAAAAGACGGATGAAATTTAACGTGGTTCTACAATTGCCTACGTCCACAGATGCTGTAATTTCACTATGAAAATAATTTTTACAGAAAAACTCTCTCTGACTCACTCTGATGCACTTCTCTGCTGCACTCAGTCCACCTCCACACAATTGAGCTCTCTCCTATTTATAGGAGAGAGCAGCCTACAATGTTTTTTTTTCGGTGCAGCATTTTACGGAAAAATTTGAGGCGTCACTTGCTGCAGACACTGTAAGTGTCTGCAAGTGGCGCCTAATATGCTAAGGAAATAAACGGTGCATGTTTTACTGTTCACTGTTTTTGTCTCCACTCATAACAATCTCCCACTTGGAGACAAATGAGTCTACATATCTTCATAGCAACTATCACAGCAACTTCAAGTCATGCCTTTAAGTACGAAGTCCAATTGAAGTTATACACAGTTTCAGTTTGTCAGCAGTAACTACTTTTGTGAACATGTCTGCTGGGTTCTCTGTTTCTCGAATCTTCTCAAGTATCAGCTGTCCACTATCGAGAAGAGATCGGATAAAATGGTATCGCAACTGTATGTGTTTTGTTCTGGAATGAAAGGCTGGATTTTTTGCAAGAAAAATAGCACTCTCACTATCACTGTGCAGAATGCCTTTTTCATTCTTCTTTCCCAATTCCTCCAAGAATGACTGCAACCAAACCATTTCCTTCCCTGCTTCAGTTATAGCAACGTATTCCGCTTCTGTAGTTGAGAGAGCAACAATCTTCTGTAACTTAGAAGCCCACGATACAGCTGTACCACCCAGCGTATACACAAATCCAGTAGTACTTTTTCTGCTGTCAACGTCACCTGCCAAATCAGCATCTACATATCCCTGTAGTTTTAAACTTGCTTTTGTAAAGCATAGTGACATATCTGAAGAGCCTTGTTGATATCTTAAAATCCACTTGACTGCTTCTCAATGCTGCTTTCCTGGATTACTCATGTACCTGCTCACAGCTCCCACTGCTTGTGCAATATCTGGCCTTGTACAGACCATGGCGTACATAAGACTACCAATAGCAGATGCATAGGGTATTCTGTCCATGCATTCTTGCTCTTCTTCCGTCTTTGGCGATTGATCCTTAGTTAGTCGAAAGTGACTAGCTAAGGGTGTGCTCACTGGTTTCGCCTTGTCCATGTTAAACCTTCTGAGCACCTTCTTTACATACTCCTCCTGGGAGAGCTTGAGAGTATCATTAGGCCTGTCTCTAATAATTCTCATACCAATGATTTGTTTTGCAGCACCCAAATCCTTCATCTCAAACCGCTTTGACAACTGCTTCTTCAGTTCATTGATTTCCTCGATGCTTGACCCTGCAACGAGCATATCATCCACATACAACAGTAGGATAATATAAGACTTGTCAAAGTTCTTCATATAGCAACAATGGTCAGCCTGCAGTCTTGTAAATCCATTACTGCACATGAAGTTGTCAAACTTTCGGTACCATTGTCGTGGAGCTATTTTTAGGCCATACAAGCTCTTCTTCAGTTTGCAAACTAGATTCTCTTTTCCCTTCACTGAGAATCCTTGTGGCTGGTGCATATAGATGTCTTCCTCCAAATCACCATGAAGGAATGCAGTCTTCACATCTAACTGCTCAAGATGTAGATTCTCTGCAGCCACAATTGCCAACACTAGCCTGATCGTAGTCAATTTTACAACTGGGGAGAAAATGTCTGTGTAGTCGACACCTTCTTTTTGTTGAAACCCCTTCACGACCATTCTGACTTTGTAGCGCTTGCTACCATTGTGCTCTTCCTTAATTCTGTACACCCATTTATTGTGCAAAGCCTTCTTGCCTTTTGGAAGCTTAGTTAGCTCTCATGTCTGATTTGACATCAGTGACTCCATCTCATCTTGCATAGCTTTCTCCCACTTGATCGAATCTTCAATTCGTATAGTTTCATCATAACTTTCCGATTCACCACTATCTGTTAGCAAGATGTAGTATAGAGATGGTGAGAACCGCTGTGGTGGCCTAATTGTTCTTGAAGATCTTCGAATAACAGTGAGTGGTGTACGTTGTTCGATCTGTGTATCATCATTTTCTTGATCCTCGTTCTGATCAGTGTTGACTCGAGTAACATCAAAATCAACAACCTCAGGTTTCTTTGGTTGTTCCTCAGATTCAGCTTGTGACTTAGTTTTGTACAGAATCTGCTCATTAAATATCACATTTCTACTTCTGATGATTTTGCGATTTTTATCATCCCAAAATCGATAGCCAAATTCTTCATCATCATAACCGATGAAAAAACATTTTCTAGATTTGGCTTCTAACTTGTTACGATCAGTAGAATCTATGTGAACATATGATAAACAGCCAAAAACTTTCAAATGGGAAAGATTTACCTTCTTTCCGCTCCAGACTTCCTCTGGTAGATCGAACTTTAAGGGAACTGAAGGTCCCCTATTAATCAAATAGGCTGCAGTGTTAATTGCATCAGCCTAAAAACATTCAGGCAATCCTGAATTCAGCCTCATGCTTCTAGCACGTTCGTTGAGAGTTCTGTTCATGCGTTCAACTACGCCATTCTGCTGTGGTGTCCCGGGAATAGTCTTCTGAAATCTAATCCCATTTGCAGCACAGAATTCTTTGAACCCTCCGTCGATGTACTCTCCTCCATTGTCTGACCTCAGACATTTTAACTTCAAGCCTGTTTCATTTTCAACCATGGCTCTCCACTTCTTGAAAGTATCAACTGTGTCAGATTTATTTTTCAAAAAATAAACTCATACTTTCCTGCTTGAGTCATCAATAAATGAAACATAGTACTGCGATCCTCCAAGAGAAGCGACTGGAGATGGCCCCCACAAATCTGTGTGCACCAACTCCAACTTTGTAGATTTTGGAGTTTTACCATTTTTCAAGAAACTAACATTTTTCTGTTTCCCAAAAATGTAACCTTCACACATTTCGAAATCAGTTGATTCCAACTTTGGTAACTTCCCCTTGGATAATAGTACTTTCATTCCTTTCTCACTCATGTGACCAAGCCTTTGATGCCATAGGTTGGCATTTGCATCAGCAATTGCAATAGTATCTCTAATGCTTGAAGTCATATATAGAGTACCTATTTTTGTGCCTCGAGCTACTACCATAGCTCATTTTGTTATCTTCTACGTGCCACCGGTAAATAGTACCGAATGCCCATCAGCATCAAGTTGTCCTACAGAAATTAGGTTCCTCATGAGTTTGGGAACATGTCGCACCTTCTGTAGCAACCATGCACTTCCATTGGGCAGATTGATTGGTACATCTCCCATGCCTTCGATTTCTAACGCTTCACCATCTGCTAAGTACACCTTCTCGAAATCACCAATGACATAGTTCTGCATGATTTCTCGGTGTGCTGTAGTGTGGAACAAGGCTCCTGAATCTAACACCCAAGATTCAATTTGGTTGTCGACTGAAAGGAGTAAGGCATCTCGGAGCTCTTCTGTTGTGGTATTAACAGAGTCATGCTCATTCTTCTTCTTTGCTTCCTTGCAATTATTTTTGAAGTGGCCAATCTTGCCACAATTCCAGCACTGTACTTGTTTTCCGGACCTAGAATTACTTCTGCCTCTTCGGGACTTTGATCTGCCCCGATTTGAACTTCTACTAGCTCCTCTACCTCTCGTCTCGAGTTTTAAGACAGAACTGGAAGTTGATGCTTCTCATGTATTTCTTCTGCGAACTTCCTCACTAAGAATATGGTCCCGGATATCTTGATACTTCATCTTTATTTTGCCATAAGAATTGCTAACAGCTGTTCTCATGGCCTCCCAGCTTTTTGGCAATTGAGTTAGAGCAATCAGTGCACGTACTTCATCATCAAATTCAATCCCCACTGAAACTAATTGATTGATGATGGTGTTGAACTCATTCAGATGCTGAATAACTGGAGTTCCTTCTGCCATTCTCAAGTAGAATAGCTTGTACATCAAATGCACTTTGTTATTGGCTGATGGCTGCTCATACATGTCCGATAGAGCTTTCATCAAATCCGTTGTGGTCTTCTCCTTTCCCACATTGTGTGCAACTGATCTTGACAGTGTTAGTCGAATAACTCCCAACACTTGTCTATCAAGGAAACTCCAATCTTCATTGCTCATGTCATCTGGCTTTCTTCCTAGGAGTGGAAGATGTAGTTTCTTCCCATAGAGATAATCCTCTATCTGCATTCTCCAGTAGGCAAAGTCTGTACCGTCAAATTTCTCGATACCAACACCTTTAACTTCTTCTCCAGCCATAACTTTACAAATGAGTTCAAATTCAAACAAACAAAGATCACCGTTGCGTCCGAAACACTCGAATTAGCTGGAAACAAGTCTGGAATGATCCAAATAGTTTGTCAGCACTATTTGATCGTCGCGATGGAACTCCAACTGGCGTGATCTAGCCCAAAATGATCTGCAGCACGTGGATGGTTCAGATCCAATGTACTGATGCCGAATCTCAAAATTTCGACTGTACGGATGAGTCCGGAATGATCCAAATAGTTAAAAAGCATTATTTGATCGTCAAAATCGGACTCCGAATGGCTTAGATTTAGCCAAAAATAGATCTGAAAAACAGACGGTCCTGATCTGTCTGGCTCGTGGATACACGCGCTGCACAGTGCGCGTGGGCAAACGCGCGGGCGCATGTAATACACGCGCTACAGTACTGTGTGCGCGTGGGGGGAGAGTGAGGCGCGTGTGACACACGCGCCAAACCTCTGAAGGGCGCTTGGGGGCGCGTGGGCGCGTGTCCTTGACGCGTCTTCAACCTCTGGAGCGTGTGAGGGTGCGTGTGGTGCATGCGTCTTCAACCTCTGGAGCGCGTGGGGGAGCGTGGGTTGCAACAGACTCACACGTCGATCTTCTAGGGGTGCGTGTAGGCTCGTCCGACCTCCGTTTTCGATTCCGTTTGTGGCAACGGATTCGTCTCGACACGAGGAACACCGTGGAGTTGTCAAAAATTGATTTTGAACAACTTGAATTTTCGAACAGCTCGAACCAGTGCTCTGATACCAGTTGTTGGGAGCTGTTCTGACACAGAGACGAATCTAAATAAAGGAGAAACGAAATTTAACGTGGTTCGGCAATTGCCTACGTCCACAGATGCTGTAATTTCATTATGAAAATAATTTTTACAGAAAAACTCTCTCTGACTCACTCTGATGCACTTCTCTGCTGCACTCAGTCCACCTCCACACAATTGAGCTCTCTCCTATTTATAGGAGAGAGCAGCCTGCAATGTTTTTTTTTCGGTGCAACATTTTATGGAAAAATTTGAGGCATCACTTGCTGCAGACACTGTGCGTGTCTGCAAGTGGCGCCTAATATGCTAAGGAAATAAACGGTGCATGTTTCACTATTTACTATTTTTGTCTCCACTCATAACACAGTAAACAGCAAAGACAGCCGGCCAGTACTAATAGAAATACACCTAAGATGGCATGGCACCTGCACGCGCGGTTAACATGATCATGGGTCAAGAGCTTATAAACAGATTGGTGAATGCAGAAAAATCTCCATTGCAGAAGAGCAATATGTAATACTCAGGCCCAGGCCCACGAAGGCCTGACTTTTGTTCAATTCATGAACAGTACATTTTGGGCGAACATCCCTTGGAATTGGGCTTCTCTCTTTCCTCATTTTCTAACAAGTTTCACTCGATTTTTCACCATGCAAGTAAAGGCTATTTGTTCTACGTCATAACCCAAACCAACTCGCATGAAAAAGTCAAGAACAGTTGATGAATTTTGTATTAATCAATGCAAACCCAATATTATAAGAATTATTAGCATATCGGTTGGCTTTGTGGACATGTGGTGGGTGATATCTTATGTATAATTCATGTGATGTAACGTCCTACATTGACGAATTAATTAAGATTCTTTTAAAATTATTTCTAATACAAGGCATCTAATTCGACACAATTCTTAAGCAATAAGAAATGATTGTTTCAAAAGGAAACCGCGTTATCAATAATTTTCCCTACTCGATCTGAGTACTTTTCATTTCTAAAAAAACAAATTTATAAATCTATAAATATTTTATTTTCGAGATTTACAGCTTGCAGTTGGGTTTAATGAATTAAGTTTGGAATTAGATACTTCAGTCAATCTAAGACGTTAGAATTTTTTAACAAATTTGTCATGTAACACAAACATGTACGTACACGTATCAATTAGTTCCATGTCAGTCATCCCATAAAAGTACAGCAAAAATGTAAATAATTTTTAAATGTTACAAAATTAAAGACCCCAAAAAGTAAATACGCAATTAAAAAAAAAAAAAAAAACAATGGTCAAGGAACTGATTTCCTTTCCACACCCACCAGTGGAGGGAGGAGCCCCTACCGAAGTTGTGCCTGATCATGACACCCTTTTTTATTTGATTTAGAATGGTTGATATGAATTTAAAATGTCGTTTCTTAACTTTTGATTGATTAATAATACAAATAGTTGAGGAAAATCCATCGAGATATGGAGATATGGTAGAGGGAGAGAAATTGGGAATAATACTAAAAAAAATATGAAAAGTAATAATAAACTAATAAAAATTTAAATCTATTCCAAAAAATGATAGATTGGTGTTGCACGGATATTTGTAGTTATAGTAGTAATAGTTTTGCTATGTAAAGTAGGCCTGTTCATCTGAGTAGACCCAAATTGAAACTAGGACCGAGTTATACCGGGTTAGAAACGGGCTGAAATCCGGGTTTGTCAAAACTTGGATTCCGAGTTTCAGATTGAACTCGGGTATTTTTTTTCCTTAAAATAATAAAAAAAAACTTGCCTAAATGTATATCCAGTATTTTATTTTTTTTTATAAAAAACAAAAGAATAAAAATCTGAGAGACAAATGGTTATATTTTCACTACTAACAATTTTAGATTTTCCCTATCTCCTAATTTTTTTCTCTTTAGAAAGAACCCACCCAATGGATAGATTGGCCTTGGCCCCATGTGTTGGTGCCCTCGATCAGATGTCGAGGGACAAATTGACCCCATGGCCATTTGCACCACCCCGCCCGCCCGCCCACTCACATTGAAACACAACCAAAAAAGAACAACAAAATCCAAAATCAACCCAAGTTTTTCACCAAATCTGTTGATTTATCTAGAAAAAATCACAACCTTCTACTCCAATGAGACCACGACGAGATCGCAGGTTTGAGCAAATAATCACGACCATTCGAGACCATAGTTGTCTCATAGTCAGAATCTTCAAGAAGAGAAAGTGGAGGAGAAGGAAAAGCGGATGAGGCAAGAGGTCATAGTTGACAATATTGGTGTTTGTCTTATCATCGAGTTGTATGCTGATGTGAGATTCCCGTCCAACTGGGTGTGTAGATGGAGTAAACCAAGTGTAAAGTGCAAGTGCGGCTAAGGTTTCATTTGTTGAGAGAGAGAGAGACGGGGGAGATGAGATTCTGAGACAGAGATGAGAGGCAAGAGCTAGGTTTTTTTTTTTTTTTTTTTTCGGTCCCTTATATACAAATCCAATTAATCGGGTTTTGAATATGGAATCTGGGTTTCATACCCGAATCTAGATCGGATAAATCCGGTTATCATAATATAGGTTCCGACTCGTATTATATCTAGGCCGAAATTCAGATATCCAGGTTTCGAAACGAGCCAAATAAAAATCGAGCTTAGATGAACAGTTCTAACGTAAAGTAAATTTACATATAAATCTGTGTATTAATACTAATTTTTCATATTTAAAATTTAATTAATATTATTTTTAATAAAATCTATTTTATGACTAATTATATTGAATAGATACATATATTAATACGCGTAATAATTTATAACTAGATTTTTCTTAGCAATATTCATCATCTATCCGTTCTGTACAGCAGAGGACGCCTTGTCCGTGACTACGCATATCAAACTTGTTTGGTTTGGACAGAGAGAGAAAGCCGAGGCAAGGAACGGGCCACCGACTACCGACAGGTCTAATTGACCGTAATGGTGGCCCAGCCGTGGGTCCTCTCTTCGCAATCACTCCATATTTGTCAACAAAAATCCTTTCTTTTCCTCTTTCAATTTTCGTATCTAAATGGCATCACTCTTATTATAACCAGATTTTGGTTGTTTGGTATATTTCTCATTGACAACATCATGTGTCCCACCCATAGAAACACCTGTCGATCAGCCTGTTTCTTTTCTATTGTTTGTTTTTTTATTTAATGATGTGTATCATTATTTGATCTAATCTATCATCGTAATCATTTGGAAATAAAGACAAGAAAAGGGAAGATTTTATTACCAAAACTATCGGATTTGGTATGCAAGTAAAGAGTTTGGTTTGGGCAGAGTGGCAGTAGTTAAAAGATCTAACATCATGTTCGCTTGCGTTCACTGTCATGTCTTCTTCACGGTGGAAAAAAATCGATTATTTTTAATTTCTTCAACATCACTCTCCTCCCGAAGAAAGAAAAGATATATATAGGTCATGGCTTCGAAGTAATATCTGACTACGTCATGAGAGCTACGGGTAGGTTGCCGTAGCCATTCATTTATTAACAAAATAAATGAACTTTGGAAAGCTACGAAAGCTAATAATTCCGATAAATAATTTCGTTTTTTTTTTTTTTGGGGCAATTCCTATGGTTTTATCTTATTTGATTCCTTCGTTACAAAGATAATGAAAATAATTTCTTAAAAAAAATAATGAAAATGATATCGTCTTGTAGCATATGGGAGATAAAATATTCGACGCCAGGGGAAAAAAAATACTAGTGGTCAATTGTCAAATTGGGAATAAAAAAAAAAGTAATAATGATACACACAATAATTTTTACAATATATGATATAAAATGAAAATATTTTCGTAAAATGCTGCTATTTTTATATTATATTCTATAATGATATCACTTATTTTAAAATATAATTATGAAATATGTTGTGGGAAATATTGTGTAAAATTAAGAAAAAATGTAAACAGTGATAAACATTAATGCTTTATGTGGCTTTGGATTATTCTGAAAGTTGTGCCTGCCAGCTTTTCTCGGGCACGGGCTGCAAATGTAGGATTACAAGGTACAATCTGTCTTAAAGTAGAGGTAAAAGGAAAGGAAAAAGAGAAAGCATTTGGGTGGGATAATTCTGGGCTGAGAGAGAGAGATGTTGAAGGATTGGAGAGTGGCGGCGGCGGTCTTCAGCCTCTGCATTTTGGGACCGAGGCCCAGTTCCGTTGATGCTGTCACAGACCCATCAGAAGGTCAGTGCCTCAACCCATCTCCACTCCATGGCTAATCTTAAATCAAACCTGCATTCTCTTGGTGCTTCTCTGCTTGCTTCTCCTGGCTTCTATTTGTCTTCTACTATTTCTGGCTTGATAGTTAGTATTAAACTGATTTCTTGTAGTTCAACCTTTCCTTTCATATTTGCATGTTAGAAACGGTCTATACTGATTTTGGGAGCAGATAGTGGGCTTAAGAATTTGGAGAGGAGTTATCTAATGATGAAACTTGCTTCCTTGTAGTAGAAGTGCAAATTTGGGAGCAGATTGTGGGCTTAAGAATTTGGAGAGGAGTTATCTAATGATGAAACTTGCTTCCTTGTAGTAGAAGTGCAAAGCCACTTGCTTTATGGCCTACCTTTGGTGATGTGAGATTGTTGTCTGCATCATTCACTTTTTATTTGCAAGTGTTTTAGTTGCTGTCAGTTCTGGGTATTGATATGATTGGTAGGCTATGCTTGTGGTGACAACTTTTTATCTGTTACACATAGTAGTTGGGAAGGAATTCTTTTGCTAAATTTCATAAAATTTCAACGAAGTATGTTTTGTTACAATGCAATTGCTAGCCTTGGCATTCTCGATTTTTGTATTGATTAATTTAATATATGTAGCTACATCATGCCCATCTGAATGGTGTGGGTATTTCCCAGAACTGCAACCACTTTACTCATGGAATAGAGGACTTGGGATTGCAATTTTTGTCTTTTGGGGGACCATTTGGTGGGTCTTCGACAGAGAGGTGGAGATTTGTCTATAGCTATATATCTTCATGCAATATGACTACTGCACATTGGTATTGAGTACAATAGTCAGGGTTTAGAACGGGCTATTTAATTCAATTGGGATACTTTGTCATATGAAATTGCTAACCCAAAGCACACAACTGTGAATGACGCTTCAAATGATTTCCATAAAAATTGAATTGAAGATTGCCAAGCTTTTTTCCTTTGCCTTTCAGAGTTGGAAATGTTAAACATTCAGGGGATACTCTTGCTGATACTTGCTGATAGCTTGATGATCCTAAACTGCTAACTGATAGATAATATGTTGGTTAATCCTTTTGAAGTCAAATAACAATTGTTATGTTTGTTGCAAAAAACGTTGACAATAAAGTAAAAGTAAACAAGAAATAATCAAACAATCAATCACATGACATAAATTTACGTGATTCGGCAACGTGCCTATATTCACGGAGTTTTAGAGGATTTTATTATGTAGAGGAGTCACAAGATACACTTTGGGACAATTTTTCATTGTTAAAAAACAGCCATACTGTACAAAATAAGCATATTTTTAGGGTTACACGGCGGAAACACTAATTTTCACTTTTCTACAATATTCACTCGAGCAGAGTGTTGAGTGCACATCGAGCAAACTCTTTGTCTAGTTTTTGCTCGAGCGCCAAGTCGAGCGAGACTCGAGTGAACTTGTCTAATCTAGTGAACTTTTTGTCTTGGCTTCGGCTTGGCCCGATACGCTCCATGGCACAAGCCTTATCGAAAATCCACTTAAAAAACCGTAACGAATCATTATCGGGCCGGATCATCAAGTTGGGCCACCGCAACAATCAACTAGGCTCCACAAAACCCAACAATGTTGATTGATCCTTCTATGCTCTACAAGTTTGTTGGAGTTGCTTTTTGGACCCTTTCACTTTATTATCCCCAAAACATGTTCTTCTCCATTTTCCTTGAATGAGTAAAAGCGCACTAATGGAAAGAGAAAAACGGAAGGCTCGTGTGCATGCAAAATTTAAAAATTTTAGCCAAGCAGAACAACCGATCAGCTATCATTAGTTACTCGAATTGAGTAACGAATGACATTTCTAAAAGAGTTTCTATCCCAAATACAAAGCTACATCTTATGCATGAACATTGACCTAGAAAGTGAGAAGACTTCAATTTTCTGATTATTCCAGTCAGAAGGCATACTTGTATTGTACCAGTCCATAGTTCTACCCACTTTCATGTCAATGGCATCCATGGCAGCTAACTACTTTCTTATTAACAAATGCTTTTTCTTTCATTTATTGTGAATATATACTCTTTTGCTTCCACTGGCTTTCTGGTTCTGTAAGAAGATAAGGCTCAATAAAGGCACTTGCATGGTTTATATCTGTCATGACTTCTGAGACAAGGCAGTGTAGTTTCACTGATATTTGGTGGGGTAATTAATCGTATTCATGGATCTGTCTCCCCCTTATTGCAAAGGCTGATGATTATTAGTAAGAAAGGGAAATCTGTTGCACCCGTACCCTAGAAAGCTGATCTGAGAAAAGGCTGGTCAACTTTTTTCTGGGAATATGTCTCTCTAGAAAATATCTGAGTAGATGGTGACAGATGACATTGACTCGTACATTTTATTTTTATTTTTTTATAAGCAAAATTGACTTGTTGACCATTCTATGGGGGGTATGCAATGTTATAGATAGGAGGACAGACATTACAGTACAAAGAATGAAGCCATATCTACTGATGGGATAGGCTATCATGCATTATCTATGTGTCATAAGTATGCAGCCTACATCATTTTAACCTTGAGATGATATTGTGCTACTATAGCATATATAACTGTTGAAACGAGAGCTTTGCTCCCGTTGAGTCATGTCATCACATTCCCCTCATAAATATTATGATTTGCTAATTTTATTTTATTTGCCTATAAAGACCTTATGGTTTTCTTTCCATCATTCACCCTCAGTGCATATTTCATTAAATGAAAAGTAAATAGTATATGTAATTACATCAAAAGTTAATAAACGAAAAATAATATAGCTGATTACATTGGTAATTTTCATTGAAGAGCATTTTAACTCATGCTTTTTGGTTTTCACAACACATGTTTTTTCAGTTTCATAAGCAGTAAATTCATAAAACTTATTGATTTTTCAAGAAAGCTAAAGAGCCTATAAGTAATTACTCAAACATCATGATATTTTTCATCACCAACATGGAAATAAGGAGAATGAGGGGAGAGAAGATCAAGAAGCTCAACCAATTTTCAGAAATCAATGGGCTAACATTCATACGTTTTTTTAATAGAATTCAATTATCATCAAATGACTCAAGTATGCTAGCTTTTTTTTCTATGGATACTCAAGTATGCTTAGTTATGTATAATATTAATTGTTTAGTAGGTTCAGCTATTCTTGCACATGGTATACACCTATGCCATGGCAATTTTTGACTAGTCTAGAAATTTGATTCAGACTTGAGGTTATATTATATTCTTATTCAACTTGTGGCATGTTTGATCAACAGCTGCTGCTCTGAGGGTCATGTATAGCAGTTTAAATTCTCCTCCTCAGCTAACCCAATGGAGTTCAACTGGTGATGACCCATGTGGCCAGTCTTGGAAAGGCGTTACTTGCACAGGATCCCGAGTGACAGAAATGTGATTCTCTATTGCCCCTTTCATCCCTTGATAGAGTTTGTCCTTAGGCATCAATATGAGTGATAATCTTTTCATAGGTGCTCTTTTTCTAATTTTATGTCAGTAAATTGTCTGGGCTTGGACTTTCTGGATCGATGGGGTACAGTCTCTCAAGTTTGACCTCGTTAATCAGCCTGTAAGATCAAAAGTCTCATTTGTCATATTGACTCATTCTTTTCTAAACTTAATTGTTTTGATTGGGTGATTTGAAAATTTGGCAGAGACATGAGCAATAATAATCTTGGAGGCGAGATACCATATTCACTTCCTCCAAATGTGTCACAACTGTATGCTTCATATGCCACTTGTTTATTGTCCTCTTGTTTACTCTTTCCTGTCCGATTATGTTGATTTAGGAAGCTGTTCTCTTGCCTGCAGGAATCTTGCTTATAATACATTTAATAAAGGCATCCCTTATTCCATTTCTCAGATGGCTTCTCTTAAATACCTGTGGGTAATTTTTTCTTGTTCATTTTTTGAGGCAACTTTTCCCGACATTCAAACTAAACATGCATTTTTGGGGGTGTAGAAACATCAGTCACAATCAACTACAGGAACAACTGTTTGACGCCTTTGGACAACTTTCTTCCCTCTCTACATTGTGAGATCTCCTTTCTCCCTCCTATGAAATAAATTAACAAAGCAATCTAGATTTTTTCTACTTTGACTGAACTGACAAGCTGCAAGCAAACTCACTCCCTCTGTCTGTCTGTCTGTCTGTCTGTCTCTCATTGCAAGTTGCACCATATTTTTAGTATGCGTTCAGTGAATTTTGACCACATTCTTGTGTAATTGGTTCTTTTTTCATGTATAATTTTTATCTTAATATTTTCTGAAGTTTTTATGAGTTCCGGTCACCTCAGTGTGTGTGGTGAGGTATTGTGATATTTCAAGTTGGTTTTGCTTGAAAGAGCCTGTGACAATGTCTATTTCCTTCTTCAGGGATCTCTCGTTCAATTCTCTGCCTGGCAACCTCCCACAGAGTTTCAGCTCCCTCTCAAGTATGACCTCAATGTAAGTTTTGAATGATTATCTACTGTTCTAAGGGTACTTGGTAAAGAGCCTGATCCTCTACTGGTTAATTTATCTACCTTTACACAGGTATTTGCAAAACAACCAGTTTACAGGCAATATTGATGTCCTTGCCAATCTTCTCCTGGAGAATCTGTGAGTAATTAGTGTTTTAAGTTCAGTTTAGCAGGACGCTCACATATTTCTCTTTCCTTGGTGCAACCTTTATTTCATCTGTTCAAGTAATTGTGTTTTTGTTTCGTAGGAATATTGAAAATAACCATTTCACTGGCTGGATTCCTAAACAATTGCAAAACATTAATCTGCAGTAAGTATCGCACAGTATCATCAATTGTATTACATTCTTCATTTGAAAACAAAGAACCTACAATTTGAATCTGAACAATCTTCATGACAGGAAAAATGGAAATTCATGGAGCTCAGAGCCTGCACCCCCACCTCCACCTGGTACACCTCCAGCCAGAAAAAGACCAAATCACAAATCTGGTGGCAATGAAAGCCCATCAGATGGTTCGGGAGGTGGCAACAAACCAGGAATAGGAGGCGGTGGCATAGCAGGAATAGTCATATCCATCTTTATTGTTGGGGCAATAGTTGCATTCTTTTTAATGAAGAGAAGATCTAGGAGGCCATTGTCAGATATTGAGAAGCTTGATAATCAGCCCTTTGCTCCTCTTGCTTCAATTGCAGTCCAAGGTAACATTGGCATCATACATTTCTGTTGAGCATTGTTAGGTATTCATTTTTTTTTTTTTTTTGTTGGAAATACTTTGGACACAAAAGGATTACACAAAAGCAAACCTACAAACTGAATTTACTTTTATTGTAAAGTAAATCTAACGGATCCCATGAAACCACATTGCTTTGTGGGTTTACTTTTGTGTAATCTCTTTATGTATGTAGCAGTTCGCTCTCTTTCTTTTATTTTTTTTATTTTTTATTTTTTTTTATATATATAGATATGGTATTAACAAAGAACAGTTAAGCATCAGTAGAAATGCTGAGCTAAAATTCTCATGATGCTTACTGATTTCTGATGAGTTAAGCATCATTAGAAATTCAGTCCTATCATTTGATTCAGCTTGCTGTTAATGCTGTTTCCTTAGGTTGTTTTATGGTGCACACAGTTGTTGACTATCCTGATTGGAAATAGAGAGATGAATACTGTTAACCCTTTCGTCCCATTTCACCTTTTCTTATTTCTTTTATGGGATGTTGCATATAGATGTGCACTTTGAAAAAAATTTTCATTGATTCATATTTTACTTATTTTGGCATATAAATGAACAATAGAGGTGGTTTGAAATATTAGAGAGTCAGCTTCTGAAAGTTATGGCTTTTATATGAGTATGTATCCTCTTAAAGTCAGGTATAAGAAGATGGACAGACAAAAAATGGATGGGGCAGTGTTATTTACTGCTAACTTCTGTACCTTCTTTCTTATGACTACTCGAGTTATTTCCACTATTTGATATTTTATTGGAGTCTATCCAACTAGGGGTTTATCTTGTATATAGCCGGCTATGCCTTTTGAGTTTTTTAGTGAAATTCTTGATCACCTTTAAAAGCAGAAAAGGAAAGTTATTAAAACTTATTATTTCTGTTGCAAACCATTTGACACCAAATTGAAATTTAGATTTTAAATATACTGACCCGAGATTGGAAGATATCACAGATGCCAAGTAATTGCTCGACTACAGAGTTCAAGGAACTATGCTTGCTTAACTTCATGGTCTGATCCATTTTGTTGTCTGTACATGCAGTTCATTCAATTCTCCATTGACTATATTACCATAAAACTTGTATCAGTGAAAAAAGAATTTATAGCTGAAGAAGTCAAACAATATCTAATAGTCGGGAACAACTATGTTGTGTTGATTTACCTGTTTCTTGGTTAAACCTATTTAGGCATCCAAAATTTAAAACTCATTGCCTGCTAGGTAAATACTCTTTACTAATCTCGCTTATATCATAGTCAGTGCCATTGCCTATGCTTTTCACATTCAAGCAGTTCTGCTTCGATGGCTTTGGTCTCTTCTTGTTCTGACTTTGAATGCTCCTTAACTGTCTTTAACATTAACATTATATTGTTAGAGACAATTAATGAGGATTCAGTCATAACAAGAAATTAACTGACTTTAACATTTTATTCTTATCAATAAATTGTCTTCAACATTTTATTACAGAAATGAAGGTGGTACAAACTTCTTCCGTAATCAAGACACATTCTTTTGATACTAATGCCTCAATAAATCTTAGACCCCCACCCATCGATCGTCACAAATCATTTGATGAAGATTGTTTCCCACAGAAGCCCATTGTTGCCAAGAAAGCTAACATAGCTCCTATAAATGCAACATCATATTCAGTAGCAGACCTGCAGATGGCTACTGACAGCTTCAGTGTAGAAAACCTTCTGGGTGAGGGGTCTTTTGGACGTGTTTATCGAGGTCGATTTGATGATGGGAAGGTATAGTTCTCAAATGCTAAGTTCGTTTGCCATGTCAATGGTTCAGTGTTGCATCCTTATTTATGTTTCAAGCTGAGAAGTTGTAGGTACTCTATTACGATGGTACTGATCTCTACTTGTTTTTTAAAATGTTAAAGATTCTTGCTGTGAAGAAAATAGATTCATCTGCCCTTCCTGCTGAATTGTCAGAAGAATTCACAGAGATGGTTTCAAACATCTCCCAGCTGCATCATCAAAATATAACAGAGCTAGTTGGTTATTGTTCAGAGCATGGGCAGCATCTGCTAGTTTATGAGTTCCATAAATGTGGCTCACTTCATGACTGCCTGCATCTATATTATGATTACAGCAAACCGTTGACATGGAACTCCCGCGTCAAGATTGCTTTGGGGACTGCACGTGCATTGGAGTAAGTTAATTGTGGTTAAATGGCCAAAAGAAATCATGATTTCCATTAGAACTGCAAAGAAAAAAAAAAATTCAATTAATTCACTTGTTCCTTGATCTCACTATCATATATGCCCCCTTTCATCCCCCAACCTCTTTTCTTTTCTCTCTCTCTCTCTCTCTCTCTCACTTTTTTTTTTTTTTTTTAATCCCAATTGGAAATATATGGCTTCAGCATCACCATTTGAATGAATAATAACTTAATAGCTGTATCATAGATGGAAAAGGAAAAAATGTGGATATTTATTGTGTAATGGTACATCTACCAACATTGACATCTATTGCTGCTTATGGGACTCGCCGTTTCATTACCGGAAAAACCATTTATTATTATTTTTTGGCAGGTGATCCAAATTAGAGCATTACTTGTTGCTATTATGAAGTTTAGCGAATTGCCAACAATTCTTAGGCATTTTTTGGGTGACTCATATTTGTATCGTATTTGGAAGGAGAGTCATATCCTTCTGCTTTTAGCATTTTTAGTTAGTTGCACTATGTGGCAATGGCACATCCGGTTTTCACTGTACAAAGATACAGCCAGACTATGCTATGTGAGATTTAATAGTTAATTCGTTACACTTGGCCATGCTGAAAAGAGAAACTGGGGCAACCTAGTTTTTTACAGAACATTGTACATTTATTCTCTGTGACACTTGCTAATGAGTTGCCTGATACTCATGAACTGTTCAGGTACCTACATGAAGTTTGCTCTCCATCTGTAGTTCACAAGAATATCAAGTCAGCCAACATTTTGCTGGATGCAGAACTGAATCCTCACCTGTCAGACTCTGGCCTGGGAAGCCTTTTCCCAAATGCAGATCAGGTAAGTTATGAGCCTAGTTTACAAATTGTTGATGTGAATAATTTTATGTTCCAGTATCATTATACAACTCTATAGGAACTTCTCATGATCTGACTTCTCCTGGCGCAAATGATTTTTGAAGACAAGATGGGTTATGATATCATCTGCTATGTCTGCCTCTGTTTGTTTCTTCACTCAATTGTTGCTACTCACCAACAGTAGAAGCCCTCTGCATGAGATTTTTCTTTATGTTGATGGTATACTATATGTTTGTTAGGTTAATTCTAGATATCTAATAGCTGAAAGTATTGACTGTCCTGTTCATATATTGATGCTTACCATTTTTTGGTCTTTCCAACTATATTACTGTAAAAGAAACTTCATGATATGAGTGTAACAAATTAAGATAATTAACCAACTGTTCAGTATTGGAACATTTTGAAGCGTGCATATTGCATGTTCACTTGGTTCATATTTGAATTGATAGCCAATTGTGCAGAACAGTGATCAAATGTATTTGTTTCACTTGCAGATTTTGAGCCGGAATGCAGGATCTGGATACAGTGCACCTGAGGTTGACATGTCTGGTCAGTCTACTCTTAAGAGTGATGTTTACAGTTTTGGAGTGGTGATGTTGGAGCTTCTTAGCGGGCGTAAACCATTCGATAGGTAAAGCATAAAGATACCGTAGTGTGATATCATCAAAGTTGAAGTATCTGTTTCTCAAGGTTTTAGAGTATGGTTAATTGTGATCTTTCTGGTTTTTATATGAACATTTTTTGACAGCACGAGGCCAAGATCTGAGCAGTCCTTGGTTCGGTGGGCAACACCTCAGCTCCATGATATTGATGCTCTTGGAAAAATGGCTGATCCGGCCCTTGAAGGGCTCTACCCTGTTAAATCTCTCTCACGGTTTGCTGATGTCATCGCACTTTGCGTCCAGGTAATGAATAAATTAGAATTTGGAGTGCATGTTCAAAGCTCATTGGTAGCAGGAATTATGCAAAAATGTCTTTACTTTGCCAGCATATTCTGGAGGATTATATTGTATGTCTAGCTAATGGAATTGATATAAGAATAATCACGAATCTGCACTGATATTCAACTTTTAATCTTTAAATTTTTTGTTTTTATGGGGCAGCTGGAGCCTGAGTTCCGACCGCCTATGTCAGAAGTGGTTCAAGCGCTTGTTCGTTTAGTGCAACGAACGAACATGAGTAAGAGAACAATTGGAAATGACCTAGGAGCATCCTCCCAAAGAGCCATCAACCCAGACACGCACGAGTGAATCCATACCTCCAATGTCTGCAAAATTTTTCTTTGATAAAACAGAGCAGAAACAGCAAAGTTTCTTGGTTTTTCTTCTTTTTCCTTCTTTTTTGCTTTCTACTCCCTGAATGTAGCTTGTACATACTAGTTATTTAGCCTGCTGCACCTGCACCATTTGTTACCTGAAGTAGAAGCCTGTGCTATATGTTTGTTGACATTATATATGGTTAAGCATTATATCAATTACTGAAAAGTTTTAAAAAATGGAACCGGGTGCTGAAACTGACTGCGATGTTAATCGTGCAAATGGAAAGACCTGCAGTCCTGAGTGAGTGAGTCCAGCATAAATATGGCATTTCCGAAGGGGACAGACAGATTTTGGAAGCCATGCTTGGACTCTACAACATGAGCAAAGTGGTACCAACTTATGGCTGAAAACATTACAGTACCATCTGAATGGTTGCTTTCTCGCCCTTCTTACAATTTGAGTGGCTAGCTTTTTCGTTCATCAATCCAACGCACAGTTGAGCCGAACTTGTACCCGTCAATGTTGCAATCCAAAAGTGATATGGAGTCTGGACACCACAATTAGATTATATAGCTTGGTTATCCATAAAATGATATGGGCAATATTTTTTTCTTATTTTTTATAAGAAAGTCGCGTACTACTTCCTTAGTTGCCATGTTGAAGTGAAAAAGACATCTAACCAAAACTGGACAAGGGTAAAGTACTAAACAGTAAACTGTATCTAATCATGTTCATAGGAGTTGAGTGTTTTACGTCTTTCTCAAGGCGACAAATCGAGGGTATTTCCATGTAAGTTATGCTCAAGATTACTTATGCAGCCCTACTGCACCTAGATTGAGCATGGTCGACGAAATTTTGCCACATTGTTGGTTCTTGGCCGCGGGTTTCAACTTTTTCTATTTCACCCTCCATGCCGGTTTCCAGTTAGATTTTTTTACTCTTGATTTTTCTGTGGGGGTTCTATCTGTTTAAAATCCTTTGTGGGATTCGATTTTGACATTTACCATGCAGGGGTTTCATTTTTTGCCGATGCCCCATATGAAATGGTGCGGACGAATTTAAAATGGTCAGATCACAGATCAATGGGCTAGAAAAAGCTTACATATTTCTCGTAGTTCTAGGTTGCAGCGATTCCACAACCAAGGAACAAAACATTCACAGCATAAGATGATAAAACATGGCTTCAAACACTTTCATTAACTTTGACAAAGCGAAACTCACAGCAGCACAAGTGGTCTATGAGTTATGCGGCACGTGATCCAGCAAATATTAATCCGAGTAGAAGCAAGTTCAAATGATAACTAAGATGTTGTCAACAGCAGCCCTCAAATGAACCCAAGTGGCTCATGCCATCCCAACTTTAAAAGATGTGAAAGTGCTTTCAACATTTTCTTGGGAAAGGAAGCAAAACAGCTGGGCTCAGTTGTAGACCATGTACTTGGGAGTCGCACTGAACTTCTGGTATCCCTTGATGACTTTGTTCACTGCATCAAGGAAGTCTTTCTCCGTCACAGTCTTCCTTCGTGCTCGGATGGCATACATTCCAGCTTCTGTGCAGACGCTCCTTATGTCAGCTCCTGAAAGAGATATCCATGTCAGAATGCCAATGTCCAAACATATACCTAGCCTACTGGAAAAATAACAAACAGGCAGAGCCCTGGTAAATTACATCACGAAGGTGACAATTGGAAATTGAACCTCACCCAACAAATGCAAGTTGCAAAGTAGAGATATCCCATCATATTAAGCAAAATCCATGACAAACGAAAAGCATTTTATAACACGGACAATTGAATTTCAACCATAACAAGAAAGTAATTCTGACCAGTTGAGTTTGGGCAAAGCCGAGCCAACAATTCAAATCGGACATCTCTTTCGCAGTTCATTGTTCGTGTATGGATCTTAAATATCTGTGTCCTACTCTCCAGATCAGGAAGGCCAAACTCAACCTTACGGTCTAATCGTCCAGGACGTAGAAGTGCTGGATCTAGGGTGTCAGGCCTGAAAAAAAGGGAAAAGCAAAATCCAAAACATGAGCCAGGCTATTGTTAGAAGCTTGTGTGAATGCATCCCAAGAGAGAACTAGTTCCATTTCAGAAGAGAACACAGTTCACTGCCAGCCAGAAGTGCTGCAACAATAGGTACTACTTAACCAACCTATTTGTAGCCATTAGAACTTTGATGTTTCCACGTGCATCAAACCCATCAAGCTGATTCACAATTTCAAGCATTGTACGCTGAACCTCATTGTCTCCCCCAACACCATCATCAAATCGTGCGCCCCCTATGGCATCAACTTCATCAAAAAATACAATGCAAGCCTTTTTTGAACGTGCCATCTGCAGCAGATATAGCAGTACTCGTTAAATGACTGACAATTCAAACAATATGAGTAATGAAGAGGAGTTTGAAACTACTGAGCTTGCACAATTGGTAACCTGGAAAAGTTCTCGAACCATCCGAGCTCCCTCACCAACATATTTCTGAACAAGCTCACTCCCAATAACACGGATGAAACAAGCATCAGTTCTATTAGCCACTGCTCTAGCTAAAAGTGTTTTGCCCGTACCTGGAGGACCATAGCAGAGGACACCCTTAGGAGGATCAATTCCAAGCTTCACAAATTTCTCAGGATGAAGCATGGGCAGCTCGACAACCTAAAGAAACCAACGTCAGTAATGCATGAAAGCAAACAATCTAAGGTGACTAATTAGGTTGCATGTAATGATATTGATTCTCTCGATAAGAAAGAAATATATCAATGAAAAATAACATGGGCTACGCACTTCCCGCATCTTTTCAATCTGCTCCTTGCAGCCACCAACATCATTATATGTCACATCGGGCTTTTCCTCCACTGTCATCATGGTCACACTCGGGTCAATTTTTGGAGGCAAGGGAATTTGGATCTGATATTTATTACGATCAACCCTGCAATGACAGAATGGAAGTCAATTCAACAAGAAGACAAACATTATATTCCACAAACACAACAGAGCACATGTTCTCTTTCTTTATCCATCTCACAGAAAAAGAAAGCCAAAATTTTGGAAGTCAACGCCACAGACATCCATCTTAAATCTATATTTCTGTCCTTAAGTACAAATTGCAATACAAATATGAAAAAAATAAGAGTAATGAACCATCTCTCCTTGGCAGCAAACTCCATGATAGTACCGTTGTAAGAATGCAAAATAAGGAGAAAAATGGATATTCTGAAAAGAGATTATTAAAACATGCATAACACAAATTTTGAAGCAAATTCTGTGAAGTTAACAAATAATAAACCTACCCCACACGCATGCCTTCTTCTATGTCAGTTGGGGAAACCTTGTCACCCAGCCCAACAACAAACTGCAGTTGCGAAAGTGGAAATCAAATCAAGTCCCATTGTTAAAAGCATGCTCAGGGTAAAATGTTAGAGATAATCCATAAAAACTTGTGTTCTGGCATGTTTTCCAGGAATAAAATATAAGAGACAGAAAGCAATTTCAGAAAGACCAGGAATCATTAAAAAAATCAACCGTTCTAAATCAAAAAAATATATTGTACATATTTAGAAGGGAAAAAAAAAAAAAAAGAAAGAGAGAGAGAGATAGAAGAGATCATCCTAATTCAAATTCAGGGTAAATTCAAGCTTAGAAAAGAAAAACTTCAACGATAGGACAACGTGAAATGATGGATTTCCTTATGGTTTATTAAGAAAAATCTCACATTTTAAACCTAACAGATAATTTACAATGTACCATGCCAAGTAAAGGAAGAATTAAGAATAAAAGTATACCTTTGCAATTTGCTTAACATTTATAACGTACTTGGCATCTTCAGTGTTTGGATTGATGATCTTTGTGCATCTTGCCACCTGATTGACAAACCATGGCAATGCTTGCAGATTATATACATACAAAATCTCACTGCTAAACAGAACCTGAAGTGAAAGACACACCTGCAGAGGCTGCTCCTCCTGCATCATTTGCTTATCGGACACTAGATCCCACTGGCTTGGTGCAGCTAGACCAGTGTCAGACTCCTTAATGCCTATAAAATAATGCAGATCAACATTACAAATTTAAGTATTCAGATATTTTGCAACAGCTAGGCTGTGCAGTAAAGACAATGAACAGAAAGAAGAACATATATCAAGTTCTAACGCACATACAACATATAGAATAATGCATATGTAGCACATTTTGATAACTGAAAGGAGTTTAATGTTAAACTAACAATTTTTAAAATCACTAACCAAGTAGGCTGATACTAGGAATCATCAAAAGGTACTATGATGCACGTAAGTAAACCTGAAAGTAACTCATCAATCAATTTTTAATATTCCACATCTTTTTCGCATATACTTATCAAATTGGATAACTTATGTGCACATGCAAGATTATGCTACACAACATTTTAAATTATCACCTCTATACCAATCCCTTCACAAGTCAATTACACAAAAGAAGAGAGAGAGAGAGAGAGAGGGGAGAGGGGGGGGGGGGGGAAGCATACCACATAGATCGTTGACCTTCTTAGCCATTTCCTTAATTTCTTTCTCTACTTTCTTGATACCTGTAGAGTAGGGACCTAAACCCTGCACAGAGCATTAAGATTGGTAAAATAGTCTAAACAAATATAACCAAATTCAATCATCTGAAATACTGGACCGTAATGGATGAAAAAGGGGGTGTGAGTGGGTGGGAGAGAAGGGGGGGAGGGGGGGATTACGTACAAAATCAGCCCATACATAATTAAACTGAGGTATGCACATTTTAAAAGGAAACAGAAGGAAGGAAGCCCCTGAATAGACTCAACAGTTGAAGAAATTAAGATAGATGCTCTCAAGACAGGGTTATGTTGGTCTTGGGTTAAAAGGTTGCAAACTATTATCCTCGGTAAGATTGCATTTAACCAACCTGGAGGATATTAAACGCAAACAGCCCAATTCCTTCACTATCAACTTTTCAGATGAAAGAAAAATTAGCAAGTTTATTGCCAGCGAATACGTGTTACTAGTGATTAAAACCAGGTAAACCGTACAGTGAGACAGAGAACAAAATCTATCGTAGAGTCCAAAAATCTTCCGTTCTGAAGAGCATTCTTTGTCAGCGTGAATCAATCCAAAACAATAAGTATTCTACTGAGAAATCATACATTCAAATCAAGAACTCGTATATCTTTTTTTTATCAGTAAAATCAAGAACTCTTATATCAACCAGACAGATAAAGAAAACAAATCAAACCCGTTCTTTAACATGGATCGATAACAGGTAGCCTAATTTTGGATTATTTTTACCGAATAATCTTCATAACCAAAAAACAATAGAAGCAACGAGGAAAAATTTCAATTATCGAAAAAACCAAAATAGACGATAACGATCCTATGTAGAATGTCAACAGAAAAGTGACGGAGCAATATTGAGAACAGCTGGATTCAGCTTCGACAAAACTAAGTAACTGTACTACCTAAATTAAAAGAAAACCAAGACCCAAAGTTAAACCAGAGAGCCTATGAATCAGAGAAAGTTAGAAAAAGACACAACTTAGGGTTTGAGGGAGAAATAGAAAAGAAAAGTCATACATAAGTTTTAAGAAGAGCAATATCATCCTCGTCAAGTGGACGAGGGTTCTTCTCGTCCTTCAAATCATCTTCGGGCTCTGGCGCCATACGGATCTGCCGATGCTGTCTCTGTGCTTTTCTTGCGAGTGAAGAATAGTTAAAACGAGAGGGCAAATATGTTTTCTGGTCTTAGCTGAGTCATACCCATTGCTACTTATAAAGGGCGATCCGGAGGGTGCATCCGGGTCGGTTTTGGTCTTTCCTCTTTCTATTAATAACATTTTTTTTTTTTGTAAGTAAAAGGGCGTACCTAATATTCTATTAGGAAAATTTTATACACCATATTATTATTTTATTCTGATTTTATTATGTAAAATATGACATATTTATTATTAAATGATAATGAAAATAAGATAGAAGTATAGCATTACTCTAATTATTAATTAATAATTTTATAAATTATGAAATTCTTAATAAACATATAATTAGTGTTAACATTAAAATGCAAACAATCAAAAGTTTGGAAATTAAATATGGATTTGATCTGTGAAGAGTGACTAGCCAAGTTTTGACTTCTATTTCCATTTAATGTAGCTCAAAGTTTCACCTAAAGGACTTTAGCTAGTTCAATGTAGTTCATTTAAGTATCACTAAACTATATTTCAAATTTTACTAGTATTTGACTAGGCCAAGTCTATGCTCTAGAGTTTTGTCATATATAAATTGGTAAATGTATTTAAGAAAAATTTATAAAAAAATAATTTCAGTTATTGATATACTACTAAAAATCATGAAATTAAAAATTAAAAAATTAAATATTATAAGTAAAATATAAGTACATATAACACTACTCAAGGTGGTATATTGACACACCACTTATCTTAAGATCCATTATATTTTTTTACTCAAATCCCAATCATTTTTTAACATAATCGATGTAAAAAACTTCCACATCAATAATGTATTGGATGTGTAAAAGATAAAACTTTTAACTAAATTTCCCCATCAATTTTTTGGTTGTTGGACCCTTTTTATACCCGAGACTATAATCTTATTCACAATCTATACGACCAAAAAACCCAGAGAGAGCTCTATTTAGCTGATCATATGTAAGAGGGAAATTCTACTAATAATATCTCAATTATAATTATATTTTTCAAAATTAATAAAGACGTATTAATTCCTTCTTTTTCCAGTAATAATGTCGGTATTAGGACGCTTTGATCCAAGGTGCCTTGTATATTCAAAATCTATTCAATCGCTCATAGTTTAAAATATGGGGCACAGTTATTTTACTACCCAATATTGAAAAGGGCCAAAAAAATAAAATTAGGACAACGTACTTCGTTTCACCAAATGGACTCTGAACATGTTACATTTCAGATGGTAGATATGACAACGTTAATTACATAAACACCCTGTATTTTAGAACATCATTTGTGTTCAAATCAAAGACCTTGCAGATGTCCGAAATGGTACATTTGCTGAGACCGTCATGCCCATCTCCACGATGAACAAGTTCCTCAAGTTCCTTTGACGGCTGCAAAACCTAATTACAAAGAAACATAAAAACATCGTTTATACCGCCCCAACAAAAATCCACACCGGTTGAATCTTTCCAATTATGTGTGTGTGTAGCAGAATTGTCCTATTCAAGAAAACTAGAAAATGCAATTACTCAACTTTAGTTGGCTTAAAAAGAGCTCGTTTGGTTTGGTTAAATCCAAGATATGTGCAAAATGATGGGTTTAATCAGTTTTTAAGATTTTCCACTTTGAAAATCCAAACCAAACAGGCATAGTTGGCCTATCAAGAGCCCCTTTGGTTTGGTTAAGTCAATGTTTTGTACAAAAAGATAAGCTCAACATATCCATGACCATGGTCAAAGCAACAAAATAACGGTTCACACAGAGAAAGGTGGGGATAACTGGTGTAAATACTAGTCCTTAGTACCATTACAAGTGCCGGAGAAGTTCTTCATGCAATTGTATTCTGTTAAATTAATAGCCCCACTGAATACCAAAAAGCACCATTTCCTCATGCAATCGTATTTGAATATACTAAGTTGATGACAAGATAACTCAGTATATTTGTTATAATCTATCAATATGTAAAACTCCATATCCACAGGCTCAAAACTACGAGGCAGTTTTTGACAGTAAACTACTGTCAAAACTACTTTTTTTTTTTTGGTTGGGGGCTGTGGAGCTTGGATTTCTGTTTTTTCTTTGGGGTGGGGGTGGGGAGGCTCAGATCATGAAAGACAAATGTAGAGTTCTTTGCTATGACTGATCTCAGATACCAATCAAAATAGCAACCTGGTCATCTTCACCATATCAGAATGTGTAATTGAACTTACGCATGGAAAACCAAGTGAATTATGGATCCCATGAAGAGAGTCACCATGCTTGTCCTCATTCCCGTTCCCTGTAGTAGAGTTCATAGTTGAAGAACTATCTGAGACAAGCTGAAGGAGCTTCTCACTTCCCTAAAACATCAGTATTAAGAAACAAAGAAAATGGGATGAAAATTGAATAGATAATACAGTGGCAGGACACAAAAAAAGCTGATGCTAGGGCCAACAACACCATCCTACAGGGAAAGACAAAACTATAGGCAAGGCAAATAATATAAACCAGAAAGTCACCATCTAAAGATACAACAAAGTCACTTACATATATCGTTAAAAAGAACAAAACCATAGTTTTCTTTTTTTTTCTTTTTTTTTTTTTAATGCCGATTCAAACTACATTCTTTTAAGTCCTCTGCCAATCAACTTGAAACATATGGCTATCTTTACTAGAGCATTTCAGGGGAGGACCCAAGCATCGGCTTTTTTTTTTGGGTTTTTTTTTTGGGGGGGGGGGGGGGGGGGGGGAGGGGGGCCTTCAAAATTGGAAAAATAAGTATATCTTAAAACTTAATTTTCAAAGGTTTTTTGTGAAGGTAGATTCCATTAAAAAAAATCCCCCCCAAAAAAAGAAGTCTTTTTATAGTTTTACCAAAAATTACATTTTCTGGTTCTGCCCCGAGTGCATTCATTAACTCCAATTTCACATTTTAGATTGTCCAAAGCTTAGTTTTACAATGTTCACATATCATAAAAAAAATCAGATTCCAAGTTGCAATATAAGTAGCATGTACACACCTGAAGAGCTCGCCAGTGAGAATAAGTGCGGAACAAAACCCAAAAGAATGGAATGTTGGGCAATGGTAAAACCTATAACAGAAACAAGAAGTAGAATAAGTAAAAAAGGCATTGTGATACAATGGGAAAATTGATTTGGATATCAAGCTATATCAATGCATATAGCTTCAAAACTTGAGAATCCAAATCACAGTGAAGCAGAGTTGACATTTTGAAGTGAAACACATACGTACAGTAAACACAGTTGTCACAGGAAGCAATGTAACTGAACCATAAAAGTACTTCTTGTGGATGATAGCTCCCCTGTAAATCAGATAGCATTTCAATATCAATGTTCTCCCACTCGCCAATAAAATTCAATAGAAATCAAATACAGCTTAAACAGACCTACAAGAGATAAATATGAATGTATCTAAGCATCAATGAGCTTTTTGTTAGTTCTGAGGGTCATTATCATAGAAGCTTTACTAATGGATTTTCATGTTGTTCCTTGTACATAAGGCTCATCATCCAGCACATTTGTTTCACTCCTATCATCCATGCCATTGGATATTTTTTGGGGTAAGCAAGCAAATAGAAAATAAATAATCATAGATCTCCCCCCTTCCAAACATTATTACATGAAAACCAGACCACTTCAGGAGGAATATGTCCTGAAGAGAGCTCAAGAAATATTAATATAGTCATCTTCAGACACAAAACTATGCCATTAGACATGATGGCCAGAATTTTGAAAAAATCACAGAAGCCTCTAAGAAAATAATATGCTGCAATCTTCCATATTGCAGCAACATGGAAGATTGTCCCAATATCCTTATGGTGGTCCATTTGGAGGGAAAGGAATGAAAGAAGCCTCAAAGATCAAGAGTGATCAATGGAAGAGCTTTGGAAATTGTCTTTCAATACTTTACTTCATTGGCCAGTTGTAATTGATTCCAATGGAATGAGTTTCCATGAATTTCTTGTATCGCTGAACTAGCAAGCCAAGGCGACACTCTTGTATATGTCCCATATACTTGGAATTTTGCCTATTCTTATGATCAATAAAATTTTGTTTACCGATAAAAGAAAAAAAGCCCCTGAGAAAATAATGCCTCAAGCTACTTTATAGGTGGGTTATGCACACTTTTTTTTGGCTGTTCTACCCAATTCCATTTCATTGCTCTACAATATGACTTTTCACATATGATGAGTGTTGTAAAACACTTTGAATGGTTTGAGACATACTGCAAAAAAAGTAATGCTACATCTTAGTTTGGCGTATGTGTAAAGATTATCTCCTGCCGACATAATCATCTTTTTTGCTTGATCTTTTGCAACAACTTTCCTAGTCTTCCCTAAAGACTCAATTTGGGAAATATTCTGGGGAGGGAGAGGGGGAGGGAGGACAAAGTCATCAGAGCGAGAGCCATCATAGCATATTCATTCAGAAGATCCAAGGTCAGCCC
This sequence comes from Carya illinoinensis, assembly GCF_018687715.1. Classification (NCBI taxonomy): domain Eukaryota; kingdom Viridiplantae; phylum Streptophyta; class Magnoliopsida; order Fagales; family Juglandaceae; genus Carya; species Carya illinoinensis. Next base: position 48,346,921 of record NC_056752.1, read on the forward strand.
TGCTTCATTGTCAGATTTTCCAGCAATGGAAAAACTAAGGGGTGAACAAGTATAGCTGGTAAAAGAGAATTTAAACTTTGTACTTATTAGATGGAGAAGAAAAAGAAGGAAAAGAAATTACCTCATGGCAATATGTCGTAATCTTCGCCGCACAAGCCGTGCATTTAAACTGCAAGAATGAAAAATATTGTCAACATGGCAGAATTACAGAAAATAAAAAGGGTGGCAAAAACGAAGCCCTAGGCCAACTTACTTTTTCCAAGTTACATCCTTCTTCAGATGAGATGTCAGCCAGTGATGAAATAGTGAAGAATCAAAACAATGACAAAAATGTAAAATTGGATAGGAAAAAATAAGATTTATTCATCTTTCTGATATGAAAACAAATGCAAATGGCTGGTTTAATTTCTTTTTCTTTTTCTTTTTTAAATCCTTCTGATAGAGCAACAAACGCAAATGACTGGTTTGAGTGAGTAACGAACTATAGCTTACAATGCTAGAGCAGACCATCTAAAAACAGAGTGAAGATAAGAGTAAAGCGATAAGCTTTTGTTGAATTAAAAAAGTTAAGGCAACGCGAAAAAAAAGGAAAAGGCGAAACCTTAACGGGTAGGTAACTTCAACATTTGTGACGTCCTTTGTAATAGATTTGAAGAAAATCTCAGAGGGCTTAACTCGCGCCAAAAGCCGCAGTCCCAATCTAAATCATATACTGATCAACAGTGAGCGAAGAAAAACAAAACATTAATCGCAAGCGCGGTAAAAGGGATGGAAGAAAAGGACAGAAGCTCACCCGTGAATCTTGTTCTTGATGGTTCCTTGAGGCGCTTTCTCCAGACCAGCCCAAGCTCTATTCATCTTCATTAGAATCCAGCAAAAAATAATAATAATAATAATAATCAGTATTTCGCATCACTAGCAGACAAAGATGGAAGAGATAAAAGAGAGGAGAAGACCTTGAGAGAGACGAAATCGACGAGGAGTTCGGCATTAGCATTGAAGGGCTTGGGATTGGAGGAGATATCCCGCCACAGATCTTTCAATGTGGAAGGTGTTTGAGAAAAAGTGGAACCGGAAGAAGAAGAAGAATCAAGAGAATGATTAATGGATCTAGAGAAGCACCAGTCCCTCCCTCTTATCGGGAACACCACCAATCTCGCTCTCATGCTTTGTTTTTTGCTTTTTCTCTCTCTTTCTCCTGATTTTCCCTGTTATAGTCCACTTAAACCCTAACCTCGGAACCTAACGTATTTTCAATAGTATCATTCAAAATTCCGATTCCCCTTTGATATAATTAATAATTGAAATAGAATCAAAAGGAAAGGATCTGTATATGGTATATTCCAAGTCAATAATAAAAACCCACAAAGGCTCTGGCTTCTTGAGACGTTCGGTACAGCCGCGAAGAATACAGGAAGGAAACCAAGGAGAGATAGAGAGGGGGTTGGGGGTGGACGAAGCGGCGAGCGAGAGTGTCAGTGTGTGAGTGACGCGGCTACCGGTGGAGGGAAGTTAAGAAGCGGTGGACCAATCTAATTACGGGTCCAGTGGGTGTCGTGTGTTCGATGAGTCAGTTCCACGTGGGGGTTGTCTCTCTGTCTACCAACTCTTTGCTTTCTCCAACCCAACGGACATTTACCAAAGCCGACCCTATTCTTTACTTTACGAAAAATGATACGCACCTTCTTACTATTCGCTCTTTTTATATCAAATATTTAAGTTATGGATAATGAATGCAAAGATTTAATTAATTTGAAAAAAAAAACTAAAAACAAATATATTAAAAAAAATGATGTGTGGAAATTGGGAGGTTATGTACTATTATTTTTTTTTTAATTTTTTTATTCAATAATTAAAAAAGTAACTTTTAGTATATTGATATAATTTTTTATTTTTTTAAAATATTTAAATATGTTAAGAAAATATAAAAAGAAAAATTAGAAAAAAAATAAAAAGCCAAATTTGTGCTAGGAGGCACGCCCAACAGTCATTGCAAGGTGGCAGCCTAAGTGCTTAACATCACTCGTATTATGAATAATTTTATTTATCATCTCTACACAACACATACTATATCTATTTTTATTTTTTTATTTTTTCTATAAAAAAATACATGATGTATGGATGATAAATAGAACAACTTAATTAGTTTAATAAAAATAATAAAAATAACAAAATGATATTAAAATATGTAAAGTGTATGGTGTGAGATGATGAGTAGCATACCTCATGTATTATATCAAACCAAAATGGTTAATTAACTATATATTATCAATGAATGCTACTCATCATCCCACACTACACACTTTACATATTTTAAAAGTATTTTTTATTATTTTTCTTTTATTCTTGTTAAACTAATTCAATTGTTCTACTTATCATCCATGCATCACATACTTGTTATAGGAAAAATGAAAAAATAAAATAAAATAAGTGTAGTGTGTGGGGATGATAAGTAAAATTATTTTATATTATTATATCTAAAAATGCTATTTTTAAGTAGATGTGTAGAGCATATATAGTGAAATACTTATACACAGCATAATTTGATTTGAAGTGTAAATTTTAAAACATGAGTCTTACAAATCAAGTCTTGTTGCTTAATTGAGAATATGATAACTTTATTATACCGATGTTGCTGAAAAACGCCCATAAGGTTTTCTCTTAATTACAAGTATTAATTATGCACAATCTTATATTAGCCCATCTTTATATATCAATTAACTTAAAAAGTTTTAACATTTTAATTTTTCCCGTATTGAGTTTGATAAAAAATAATATATCTGAACGATTTGTAAGTTATAGAACTCATAATTTTTAAAGTCGAAATTGTGATGATGAACCACTTTTTTTTTTTTGAAATGGTGATGATGAACCACTTCGGCCTTAGTAACTGCTGCGTTTTACATCACCATTATGATTCTTTTCGCTTCCAATATCCAGGAAACATAACCCAGAAAACTATTATTTCAAGCAATGAAACAGCAGTCTGAGCAACCCAAATATCGATTTCTGGGTGAAAAGGAGGAGGTACAGAGGGTAGATTTACAAACACCATTTGCCCACGCACATATCATACTCAGCCGAGGCTATCGTATCATCAAATGGAACAAGAAAAATGAAAAAAAGAATGCTATTATCATACACTAGAAAAAATGATAACAAATTTCGGGGTAAACCAACTTATCGTGCAGAGGCACATACGGAAATAGCCTCTTTTTAAGACTCAATCTCACACCATTTCTGTATCTTCTTTCATTCGTTTTCTGCCACAAAGTTTGGATCTTCACCTTGGCAAAGGTACTCATCACACAGAGATGCTGAACCCCAGTCTTTCCGCAATCGCAAGATGTCCTCCGTGAATGTTGATCCAGGGGCTCCAATAAATACACTAGACATTGCGCAGATTGTCTTATCCAGCATAGCTTCCACCTTCAGTATGAAAACCCAGAAAATGGATGTAATACATGGATTTCAGTGACAACCATGACTGCTAAGATCATTAGGTTCAGACAATTTCTTCGCAACCTAGCTATAGAAATATACAAACAGGAAAAGAAAGGAAGTATAATTTCTTTAATAAGTAAAAAAGAAGCTTAATTCACCTGAGAGTCATCCTCAAGGCCATGTCTGTACAACAAAGCATCCCATTTTTCAGCTGAACTATGAGGAGGCCTTTTAACAAGTGGTACAGCCTTCCCTCCAAGCACAACTAGTGACTGCAACAAACTAGTTTCACTTTCAGCTGCATCAGTTGAAAGATAAACGACTGGTGCATTTGCTTTTTCAACTATTCGAGTGATGCAATCCGCAGCTTGAGGAATGGGGAAAAAGCAACTGGGCCTTTTAGCATTGCTGGAAAATTAAACAAGATTACAGGTACTGAGATGCTAAAATTTTTCTTACTAGCATACATAAACGCATCCATATACAGCATGCAAATAAAAAGTCACATTTGCTCAAAAGCTAGTCCTACCTCCAAGCATTCAAAATGTGACTTAAAATTGGAGCATGAGCAAATATTGCTTCTACATTATTTTTTTGATAAGTAATATTGCTTATCATATAAAAAGAGAGAATTCTACTTGTCATACGATTGCATAAGTAACTCGAACCCGGAATTTCTATCTCCCTCAAGAAAGGATAAAGGGTACATCCGACCTAAGGAAGGGATGGCAATATCTACAGTGAAGATATGCATATATGATATAACACGATGCAAATCACTAGCAAATGCTTACATATTGTACATCTGCCTTTCCTCAGAGCCTCGCAAGCTAGGAGTAACTGGCACATACTGTGCATATAAAGAATAACCATAGCTAGTAGGCAAAGATGAGAAATTAAAACGCTATATTTGTTGTGCAAGTAGGTAAAAAAGGGAGGTAAACAAATTGAATTTTCACAATTAAACAGTTTTTTGTTACCAAACAATTGCAACATATGCAAAGCTGTAAGAAAGCCACATACTTCAACGATGCCAATCGTCAAACATACTATGACAAATGCACATCACCATTTGGACACTGGACAGGGAAAACGTAGACATACCAGAACTTTAAGAAGCCGTGTCTCCGAAAGTGAAGTGCTACGAAGTTCTTTCCCAAGAATGTCTGAATAAAACGCTGTGCTGTAAGTAAAATAAGACGACTTGGTTCGATTAGCGTCTTGCATTTGTGAGCAAGCGGCCCACCAGGCTGCATCACCCAATCTTGCTCCACATCCGCATAGAAAATGTCTCCAATTGCAAGAACATCGTCATCCGAAGAGAACTTGGACTGAACATCTTGAACAGTTCTCTTGTTTGGCTTCTTAATATCCTCAACCCAAGCAGGCTCAGGGTTCCCCATCGAAATTCCCAACGATTTTAGCTTCTTAATGTGCTCCTCATCCACATAACAAGGCTGAGGCAGCGAAAAATAACATTTAAAACTATCTATGTGCATATGATTCTTCTTAGCCTCGGAAAACTCCTCAAACGAAACAACAACCTTTCTCCCAAAGCATTCATTAATATGATCAATATCCAAAACCCTATTGTACTGGTAATCCACTTTGGAGCTCGGAATGACCAAAAGCCGGTCAAGCAGAGCCGCAAAGAACATGTGCTTCTCCAAGCAAATCAAATGGTTTGACATCTGCCCGGACAGGCAAATTGCGAACAAGTATTTATTTGATTTCGGCTTCCACTCAATGGTTCTTCGCTCATTCATCTTCTGGTCCACCTTTCCACACCTACCGAAACCATAACCACCGCTTAGACTGGGGTCCTGAAAATTGGATTGGAACTCGGACAAGTTCCCGTATCGATGGGACGACAAGAGAACTTGCTGAATCTCTTTAGTCAAGGAAATCTGCTTGAGCAGGGCAGATTTAAGATCGTCGAGATATGCGATCGACTGTACGAACGAACGGTTCCCGGTTTCCAACTGGGAGTTATTCCATAAACTGAAAAGCCCTAGTTGCTGTTGTCTCAACAAATAAAGAGCGCGCAATTCGGATTCGCGCATGCGGTCGAATCTGAGGCCAGAGGGGAAGAGGTTGCGGGTGGAGAAGTAGAGGACGAGGATGAGAAGAGGAAGGAGGATGGCAAGTAGGTACCTCTTGTTGAAGTGGAGGTGGAATCGCCGGCGCATTGTGGAGTGGAAATCGTCAATGTGGAAGGGCGAACGAGTAGTGGGAGGGAGGTGCTTGACGTCGTCGTTCTGCGGGATCAGGTTCTCGCGGTCGTCCTCTTCGTCCGACGACGAACGTCTCTCCATTTTCGCTTTCGCTTTTCTTTTTCTTTTTTTTCCTCCGCCCGCCCCCAAAGTCACTGACCGAGTGACGACGAAAGCATTAGAGAATCACCGGAGAATCAAAGCGAAAGGGAATGGTGTTCGTTGAGATTTAAGCAGAAGCATTTGAACGCACCGAAATTGATGTAGTTGACCACAAAACTCTTTGATATATCTCCGCACAAGGATTCATCGAGAAGGTGAGGAGTGATGGGGAAGAAAGGAAAGAAATAATGATCCGAGTTTTTGTGTCGGTGGAGGAGATTGACACGTTACCGGCCCACCTCACAATGATGTATAGCCCATTTTTGGACGACGTTTCAACCGACGTTTGTTGGCCGTGAGACCCGACCCGACTAAGATATTACTGTAGTCGGACCGGTCAAACCCTCCGAACGGATACCTGAAATATCCGGATCCGATCATTCCCATGATTCACGCTCCCAGTTGATTAAAAATATTAAAAAGAGTAATGTAACTTACAATTTTATGAGGTATAAATTTCGTATATATTTAAAAAAAAAGATTTATTATTAAAAATTAATATTTTTATATAAATTTCATAATTACCTACTTGCTTCAAAATAAATACATGAAATTTATATATTTTAAAATTATAAATATAATTTCTCGTTATTAAGGTAGTATCGTGTTGTTATGTATACTTGACTCTAAATATCGTTTTCTCGTATAGGATTTGCTTTTGTCCCATCCTCGTATTCCTCTCCACACGTTCAGCTTGCTGCGTTGAGCTTCTAACTAATCTATGTTCATGTTAATATTCTTCCTTTTGATTATATAGATAAAATGTGATGAGATAGAGTAAGGTAAAAGTTAAAAATGATATAAAATATTATTTTTATTTTCATATTAAAAAATTTAAATTATTTATTATATTTTATATAAAATTTAAAAAAAATTATAATAATTATAGGAAATAAATATCTTTGACAACCAAACTAGACTAGTATTACAGACTGCAGTGGCCATCTTTATAAGATAGAAGGTTGTAGTGTTGAAACAGCCAAGATCAAGACTTGCATTCAATGCATTGAACATTCATATGATCCGCAAACTGAAATATGAATCGTGTTATAATTTATGAGGTTTACACTGCTCTTCTTGTATAACACGACTCCTACAATTAATAATAAAGTCATTTTTAAAAATTATCAAGAGTCAGAGTGTTATTAATAAACCTTGACAAAAAATATTTTATTTTATTCTAAATAAAGCGTTGAGTATAAAGATTTTATAAATAAAATATTTTTTTATTAAAATATTGAGACCATAAAAGAGAGTGCACGAAAATATTTATTAAAATTTTTCAAACTCTATGCTATAAAAATCATAACTTAAAATTTCTGTATATGATTTCGGTCACTATCACACCTCTCTAGATTAAGTCTCATCTTATAACTTTACGTTCGTAAATATTATGACTTATGTTGGTTTAAAAAAATAAAAACAACTAAAATAAATCGATGACACAATAAGAAATTCATCATAACCTAAATATACTTAACATGAAATTTTTCATAGAATATTTAATGCTGAGAATTTAAAATTAATTCTGATCATGCTGATTCTTATGTTATGCATATGATTGATTTATATGAATTAACTGATTGATTTGACTTATATAGCTAGCCAACACACTTAATCCTGTGTGCAAAGTTGTGCACTGACTTCCCTTGTTACAGCAAAGGAAGCCTATTATGCAATATTCTTGTATACTACGGTAGACCACGCTTGAGTCTGTGGCTTATGTGTCCACCCTGAAACTGCATTGACATCATACATCTAAATGACTATCTAATTAAACTGTTATGAACTTATCTTATACTTGATTCTATGAAAGCTTATGTGTCTTATATAACTTGAGATGCATAAGATGTATAATACATACATAACTATAATATGCGGAATGAAATATGATGAATAACGTGATTGCAATTATCATGACATGCATGGTATGTAAGCACTGGTTTCAAAAGAACTGTCTTTAATAATAATATATATAACTAACTAACGTATACTAATTCTTATTTATGATCAAGCTACTTACCTTGTAATGTTGCATTCTAAAATTTTCGACACAAAATTAATCACGGTGTTGGACTGGAAGGTTCATATTTTTTTTCAAAATAATAAAGGAAAGACAAATATTTATATAGAGATTTGATAGATAGTGACAACCAGTTTGAATTGAACTCGATTTAAAGAATTTTAACGTGAAGTTAGCTTGTAGAGTTGTATCCACATTGGAATAAGATGCCAACGAGTTCGAATTCGAGCTACACTCAGTCACGATCATTCAAAAAGAATTTATATTTAAAAACATGATCCAATAGTTCATTCAATATAAAATTAACAGTGACTGAAATTACATATGAGACTTCAATTAATGATATTTTAAATTAAAATAAATTTATAATGACTGATATTTAAATTTTAAAATAAGTCTAACTCATTTAATAAATAATAAATAAGATTTAACCTAGTTATTAAATCTAATTAAAACTCATAATTAACCTCAATAATTTATCGATCATAAATTTATCTAAAATGACCTATTACATATAATTTAAGTTGAATAAAAATTATTAATATTTCAATCTTAAAATTATTGGGCCGGTCGTTACGCCTCCACTTCAATGAGCCTTCCACGAACCCATTTTTTTATTACGGCAACCGACTCAGAACGTGTTTCCTCTTTCAGAGACTCAACTTTGTCTCCATTTGCTAGAGGACGTCTTCCATAGTCGCTATGCTGGTTTAGTTCTGGTTGTTCATGGCGATTTATTGAACCTGATTGCTTCATTAGACTCTCAAAACTGAAAAGAGACGAACCAGAGCCACCCAAGCTGGTTGGGAAAAGTTCATCCTCACTGTTCAGTATATCATGCAAGGCAAACTTGCTAAAGTCAAAGTCCTCGTCCTTTCGTTGCACCATTGGGGCTCCAATTACTTCTCTTGGCTCTGCTTAGTTAAAAACTTCAATATTGTCACTCCTATCCTTCTCAACCTGGTCAATTAGTCCTTTTGAGGCAACTGAAGCGTAACCGCCATCCTCATGGGAAGTGTTCTGACCAGACTCTACGGATTCAATCAATTGGATTGCTTCAGCTATAAGCTTTCTGGTTTCCATCAGGGAAGCTCGAGCAATACAGCTCTTCATTGCAGCAACCTCAAGGCCCTTGGCAGCCTTCTCAGCTTCAACAATCAATAGCCTGCAGTTTGCCACAAATTAAACCTAGAGCTCCAAGAATTTCGAAGTAGCTAATCAAATGGCAATCAAAGAATGGAAATACATTGCCTTTCGATGCAGGTGGGTTGATTCAGACTGACATTATTTTTTTTGGGGAGGGGGAGGGCAATGATAATTAAGCTATGACAGGAAAGTAATGGCATCAGTAATCAGACCATTAAACCATTTAAGTGATGAGTTGGAAGCCATTTTTCCTCACTTATTTGAGCTGGCCATAGTCTCAGGTATTCCAAGAGAACTCCTGGTGCAAATCAAACCCAGGATGTCTGAGTATATAGCTCATCCCAAACCCATCCTTTGATTGCAAGGCTACATCCTGACAGGTCAATTAAATAGTTCTTTACTAACCAAATTTAAGTATGAGAACAGAGACATGAACTTACCTTGCTCGTTCAACAGCTACTGTTTTTTTAGTTTCTGCAGCTGCCCTCTCTGCTCTAATGTTTTTTATCATCTCCAGCTTAGAACTCGCCAGGGGATCTTTGTAAAGGGGTGCGGTACTTTTCCTCAACCTTATTTGTTGATTTTGGATTTTATTCTCACCCATAGAAGAATTATTCATTGCACAATCTCTTTTTTTTGTGGGGCTCCTTCTAGATGTCTGTGTACCACTACTTGACCTTCTCTGTGGCTTTCTTTCAGCATCAGGTGGTATCCCATAATGTTTAGCCAAGCCAGAGCAGACCCGATCACGGTAGTCCTGATAAAATGAAGGAAAATTCAACTTTGAGAATAAATTTATCAGGTGCACAAAAAATCACAAAGCATAACTCTATGAAGTAGCATTGGTAAGAAGAATCAGTTTCAGTAAAAAGGGGAACTTGGCTTCTATTTATTACTGTATTATTACTTCTCACTACTATTTATTACTGTATTATTACTTTTCACCTACTTTTACTACTATTCCTTACTTTTTACCTACTTTTTATTACTACTCACAGCTCTCCTCAACACTTCTCAACACCCAACCCACCTGAGAGTATCCCAAAATTTTGAGCTGAAACCAATTGGTTACTATAGATGATTGACATAAGGAAGAACACAAGACAGATGTTCAAGTGGGACATAAGGTTTGAAGAAACTATAACTCATAGTTGTCTAGCTCAAATGCAATCTAGACGTTGGATAGGGAACATATTTTTAATTGGGAAGGGTTTTGAAAATACAGGTTTCTCCTATAATTTTTTTTCACACTTTAAAAGGATCTTTTTTTTTTTTGCTTGGACACGCGGGCAATGTCATGAAAATCAGCCTTTAGGTGTATCTATTGTATGCATCACTTGGATTGTATCTATTTTAACGAAGTTTTATAATTATATAATATATGTTACATATATACATCATGAAACTCAGTTTTATATGATCAGCAACAAAAGATGAACTTGGTGAAATCTTAGAACTTAATATAAGAACTATATGCACCAATTCTCATCAGTTGATTCCAAATTTGCAATAACAAAGCCATTTGTTTTGAGAAGTCATATTGAAGTGAGGTGTTATTGACTAGTTTTTTATTAGTAACGAAATAGAGGTGTTATGGAATGTGCGAAGTCTTGCACTTGTAACCCAATTTTTGATGGATAAGACAACCATTCTCTTCCAGAATTCTATTTCAGAAAGTGAGGATACAGTTTAGCAAATGATTTCTTCATAAAAATTCTAAGATAGAGCAAATAACTCATAATCTAATAGAAGACTTCCAAGATAGGACCTGGCAACTGGCAAGTAAGGTTTATGTAGAAAACATGAATCATGGAACTTCTTCTAGATACCATGTTACCTACTTACAGGATTAGCCCATTTGGCGGAGATTGCTTCTGAAATTTTCCGCCTTTGCTCAGGGGACATAGTTGCTCTCTTGCTACCTTTTAGCCCAGCCATCATCTTCCTCTGTTCAAAACTCTCTAACCACTCCTTCTTGAGCTGTTCATCTAATATCTTGTAGGAATTCCACTGCAGCTCTTCCTCACCAACGAAGCTTCGTTTTGCTGCTTCTGCAATTAGATTCTGCCACTCAAAGCAGCAACCTTCCTGCACTGTCAGCTTCTCACGTCGCCTTTGCCACCCCAATCGAACTCCAACTGCAATTTTCACCCTTGTCTCTGTGCTGTCCAATCAATTAAAAGAAATAGAAAGTACAACATTATGAAATGACATGGTGGAGCGTAGGACAATAGAAATTCATGAACTTGATATCCCTGCCATAGCCATTAAAGACTGGGGAGGCTGCCTGGGTTAGGAAAATGTCTGTGGTAGACTAAAAAGTTAATAAACAGAATGCTATAAGGCCTACCTCTGAGCATGTCCTAGGTTGCTTAATTTCATTCTGACCTGCACGACCAAATTTTGTTAAGAGAATAATCACTTCTAAACTATCCAAATGGACTGTAGTAATGACAATACGAACATCTATTTTCTCATGCTCAACAAATGCATAATATGTTTGACACCTCATAATAAATCATGCCATTGATATCCAACTCTTTGGATTGGCCATCTAACTTATTGTCAAAAGATCACCCAAGGAGTCTAGGAGACTACAGACTAAATACAGCTTACTCCAAAGATACAAGGATACTACAGATGGAAAAAATAAAAAGTCAATTTGGACCAACTCAAGATGGCTTATCAGGTCACAAATAAAAAAGGCAAATAAAATATTCTGAAAAATATTAAGACAGTTATCTGCTTACGATTCTGTCATGGTGTGTACACTGGTTAGGTATTAGTCTAGCATTAAGTATTGAACAGTCACCAACTCCTTAAATCAGGACAGAGAATTAGAGAATTAGTTCATACAGCATAATGTTGTACTCTTAACCTGACAATCTCATTGCATGCAGCAAGAAGGTTCAAATTATTCAACAACAAATTGTTGGATATGAGCAAGATTTTGACACAAGCATGTTATGTCATTATAGATTCTGTAGACCAGCGGTAAACTGAAGGGATATTAAGGCCAAAAGACAGGCCATGCTCCTGATATCTGAAATCGGTAGCAAAGCAAACGGTTGTAAGGGGGCTTTTCAACCTCACCAACATGATTGCCTAACATTTTCATATACTAGCATGTTGAAGTTTGTATTCTAAGTAGGGTGAGCCGGTTACTTACCAATGCATATTAAAAAAATGAGTTTTACGTATGATGTACTGATGATCAATCACCACCCACCATCCATATGTGCTGTGATGACCCGCTTTTGAGTGTATTTTCGCTGAAATAATTGTTTTTATTTTAATTAATATATCAGTTATTTTATTTTAATTTATTTGCGTTTTAAAAATTGGGTTTTAATTTAATTTAATTTATTTGAGGTTGTGTTTTATTTCTTTAAGTTGTTTTGTGGTTTTAATCTTTTTCGGCGGTTTGTTTCGTTTTCCCGGAGTGAGGATTGGACCTCATCTCTTTTCACATCTTTTTCCTTTTTTTCTCTTTTCCTTTTTTCTTTTTCCCCTCTTTTCTTTTTCCTTTCTTTTTCTTTTTCTTCTTTTTCTTTTTTTTTTCTTTCTTTCTCTCTCCCCGATCCGGACCCCCCCGAGCTCTCTCTCTCCTCCCTTTCCCTCACGCCGGCGTCCTCTTCTCTCTACCATACCGCCGCCGTCCGGCCACCGTTTGGCCTCCCACCGGTCCCATTCTCTTCCTCTCCCTCCGGTGCACCACCCCTCCAAAGCCCACCCCCAACCGGCCGGCCGTTTGGCCGGAAAAGCTCCAAGAAGGGCGCACGGATTTTGCTCCGATCCGCCGCCGTCGCTCCACCTCCGGCCACCATTTCTTCACCACTTCATCACCGACTCCTTGCCGTCCTAACCCACCCATTTCCGGCCTCCAACGACCACCGGAACAGCTCCTACGAGCTTAGTTTCCGTTTTGGGTAATCCGGCCATTTCCGGCCATTCCGCCGCCACCCACGGCCGTTCGCCACTTCCAATAGCTTCACAACCATCCCTAGACCATTCCCTATCAATCTCATGTCCTAGTTTGTCCCCGTTCAAAAGTGGGTTTTTCAAACCCACGGCCACATTGAATTTTCACTGTGACGTTGCTGTTTTTCCACCGTTTGCAACGCCGCTTGTTTTCTAAAATTGCTGTATAGCGCTGTAAGTATTTTCCAAACCCTATTTTCAGATTTTAATATATATTGCTCATTCAATTATTTACTGTTATTGGTTATTGATTCCGGACTGAGTCCGAGGAGTTTCGGGGGTCGGATGGATGGAGGACGGAGTTGTCTGTTTAATTGTTTTATGTTGTTTGATTATTTTATTATGCATTGTTATGGCATTACATGGTGCATGCACGTGTGTTTGTGGAATTGTGTGAAAAGCCTGTGTATTGGCGTGAGTGGTTTTACGGGTGCGTGTGTATCACGAGCCCAAGCCGGGATGGGTTATTATCTCGGTGGAGCTCCTCTGGTCACTCGGGAGCGGAATAAACTGAGTGATGTCCCCTGAGTTGTCGAGAGAGATGACGGGAGCGGGGCTAGGGGATGCTTGGCTACGAACGCGCCGGGCGCGGAACCGGGCATCGCCCTACTCACCGACTCCGTGGCCATTCGCTGGCGAGGGCTAGAGGATGCTTGGCTACGCACGCGCGGGGCGCGGAACTGGGCATCGCTCGTTAGGTGTCACATGCGTGGTGGTACTCTACGGTGTGACACTGGAGCCAGGGTGTGCGGATGACCCCCAGGGGAGGTCATGGTGCATACGGTTAAAATTGGATAATGGTTTATGAGGCCAAATGGGACTTTTGGCGTGGGCCAGATGGACTTCTGGCGAGATATTGGGCCAAATGGACTTTTGGCGGCCAAATGTGACTTTTGGCGTGTTTTTCAGAAAGGATGTGTTTTTGGGCCAAAAGGGTTTTTGGCGTGTGTGGAAAACTGGTGTTTTTGGGCTTTGGGCATTGGGCATGGTTCATGCATCTTGTTTGAGTTTTATGTGTTTTTATCTGGTAGTGTTTGGATTTTACTTACCTGCGGTACCATTCGTGGTACCGTAGCTTTTGGTGCAGAGTTAGAGGACGAAGAGGAGGAGGCTGAGCCCGAGGATGCAGCTCCGCCGGGTTGCTGATGCTATCTTTTTATTTGTCAAATCTGTATTTGTGTTTTGAATATTTTATCTATGTATGTTTTAAACAGCTTGTATTACGTTAAGAAAAATTCTGGTACTTAGTTATGACTTTCGTTATCCGCTGCGTGTTTCTCTGTACACATCTGTTGCCTTGCACACACTCGCACCCGTCGATGGGATGGTGACCCGGGTTGTCACCATCCGGACGTCTCAATTTTCCCGTGTTCGGGCGTGGGGATTTTGGGGGCGTCACAGGTGGTATCAGAGCGGTTTGGCTCTGGGTAAAACCACGTATCCCGTAGGTAGTACCAGAATGTTTTTAAAGTTGTGTTTTGAAAATTATGTTAAGTATAGTTGTTTTATTTGTTTTATTTGTGTGAGATTGTTTGGTTGTTTTTAATTATTTAGTTATGTTTTGGCATGCTGGTTTCTTTCGTTTCTTGTTGTGTAGTGCTGTTTTGTTTTGATGGTTTTATTTGTTTTCTTAAAGGAGGGTCAAGAGTAGTGTTGTGACAGGAATATGGGGAGACCAGGGAGACCAAGGAAAAATACTCAGGAACCGCAAGAAAATACCTCCAGAGATGACTCCATAGCCGAAGCAATTCGGCAGATGACGGAGTTTATGCAACAGAGTGCGAGGTCCCAACAGGCAGGGCCTTGGCCACCACAAGGACCTTGGCCACCACAAGGGGGTCCTTGGCCACCATCAGGAGGGCCTTGTCCACCATCAGGAGGACCTTATCCACCGTCAGGAGAACCTTGTCCGCAACAAGGAGGGTATTGGCCACAACCAGGAGGTCCTTGGCCATATCAGGGAGGGTCTTGGATGTATCCAGGAGGGTCCAGCAGCATGGTGCAAGCCGGATGCACCTATGAGCGCTTCTTAGCGCATCGGACTCCACACTTCACTGGAAATGAGGATCCAATTCAGGCTGGAAAATGGATCAAAGATCTGGAGAAGACTTTTGAGGTGTGTGGGTGCACTGAGGCACAGCAAGTACTTTACGCCAGCTACCTCTTGCAAGGTACCGCTTCTGATTGGTGGGATACCAAGAGAGTGCTGTTGGAATCTGAACTGGGATCTTTCGCTACGGTGACCTGGCAGCGTTTCAAGAAGGAGTTCAATGACCGCTTCTTTCCCGCATCGGTAAGGAAGCAAAAAGCAAGAGAGTTCTCCAATCTAGTCCAAGGGGGCGCGACAGTGGAGCTGTACGCCCGGAGATTCATAGAACTTGAGCGGTTTGCTCCTCATCTTGTCGCCACTGAGGAGATGCGAGCAGATCGTTTCCAGGAGGGGCTGCGTCATGACATACGCCGTATGGTGGTCAGCCATCGGATATCCACTTTTCAGGAGTTAGTGGATGTGGCCACCCTTATAGAGCGGGAAAATAATCTGAGTATGGGCTCCCCTTCAGGGCAAAAGAGACGGAGTTTTTCTGGTGAAGGAAGCAGCTCGGGTTCGCCTCAGAAGTTTGTTCAGCGGACCGAAACTCGACCTCAAGCATCCTCAAGTGTTTGCATAGGAGAACGTATGCCTGTTTGTGGAGTTTGTAATAGAGCTCATGAGGGCGAGTGTCGGACGAGTAGCGGACCCCAGTGTTATCGGTGTGGCCAAGTGGGGCATATTGCTCGGGATTGCCCCGTTAGAGCTCAAGGAAGCCGTGGAGGTAGACACGGTGGAAGAACCAACCCGAGACAAGCAGTGCAAGCCCGGGTTTATGCTGTCACACCCGGAGAGGTGGATGATGAGGCACCAGCGACCCATGATGCTGGAGTAATCACAGGTATGGATTAATTTAATTTTTTAAGTTGGATTTAATTTTTGGTGCATTTGGTTTCTTCGTTGTTTTTTGGATTTCATGGGTTGTGTGTTTGGTTCAGGAAGAGTCCGTTTGTATGAGTTTTATGCTTGTACTTTGTTTGATTCCGGTGCTTCACGATCGTTTGTGTCTTCCACGTTTGCTCGGGTGTGTAACTTGGTCACGGAACCGTTGTCGAAGGCTATGGTAGTGGCGCTACCCGATGGCGAGATGGTGTGGTGTTCCAAGGTTGCTTTGGGATGCCCGTTAAATTTTGAGGGAAGATTCTTGGATGCGGATTTGGTGGTGTTCAAGCTGTTGGGTTTTGATATCATCCTCGGGATGGATTGGCTATACCGATATTCTGCGAGTATTAATTGCAGAAGTCGGATAATTAGCTTTCAGCTTCCAGATGGTGATTGTCTGGAATTTGTGGGGAGTAGGTTAAAAGAGAAACCGATAATTATATCGGCGATTCAGGCAAGACGAGAGATTGCATGGGGAGCGGATGCATTCTTGGTGCAGATGGTGTCCACGCCGTCTGAGAAGAAGTCTTTGGCAGACATTCCAGTTGTGGAAGAGTTCCCCGATGTGTTTGTGGATGACTTGCCCGGGCTACCCCCTGTTCGGGAGATGGAGTTTGTCATAGATTTGGAACCTGGAGCGGCTCCTGTGCATAAAGCTCCTTATCGCATGGCACCGGCTGAATTGAAAGAGTTGAAGACTCAGTTGCAAGAACTGGTAGAGAAGAGATTTATTCAGCCTAGTACGTCGCCGTGGGGTGCACCAGTTTTATTTGTTAAGAAGAAAGATGGAACCCTCCGTATGTGCATTGACTATCGGGAATTGAACAAGGTGACCATCAAAAATAAATACCCTCTCCCGCGGATTGATGATTTGTTTGACCAACTTCAAGGAGCAGCCGTGTTCTCTAAGATTGATCTGAGGTCGGGATACTACCAGCTGAGAATCAGAGACCAGGATGTGCCTAAAACTGCTTTCAGGTCGAGGTATGGGCATTATGAATTTAAGGTGATGCCGTTTGGGTTAGCTAATGCCCCTG
Organism: Carya illinoinensis; assembly: GCF_018687715.1. Lineage (NCBI taxonomy): Eukaryota > Viridiplantae > Streptophyta > Magnoliopsida > Fagales > Juglandaceae > Carya > Carya illinoinensis. The sequence goes on from NC_056752.1 coordinate 48,363,898, forward strand.
CAGCGTTCATGGATTTGATGAATAGGGTGTTTCAACCTTACCTGGATTCCTTTTTGGTAGTATTTATTGATGATATACTGATTTATTCCCGAGATGTTGAAGAGCATGTGTATCATCTTAGCCTGGTACTAGAGAGATTGAGAGAACACCAGCTATACGCCAAGCTCAGCAAGTGTGAGTTCTGGTTGGAAGAAGTTAAATTTCTTGGGCATGTAATTTCCCGGGGTGGAGTGGCAGTTGATCCTAGTAAGGTAGAAGCCATTTTGTCATGGCCACGCCCAACTACAGTACGCGAGATCAGGAGTTTCTTGGGACTCGCCGGTTACTACCGAAGGTTTGTAGAGGGTTTTGCTCGCCTATCCGGACCTCTCATAGCTTTGACTCGGAAGAATACAGAATTTGTTTGGTCAGAGAAGTGTGAGAGAAGCTTCCAGGAATTGAAGAACAAGTTGACAACGGCACCAGTGTTAGCACTCCCAGAACCGCATAAGCCATTCGTAGTCTTCAGTGATGCGTCTAAGTTCGGTTTAGGTTGTGTCCTTATGCAGGAAGGACGGGTTGTAGCCTATGCATCTCGTCAGCTTAAGGACCATGAGAAGAATTATCCGACGCATGATCTAGAATTGGCTGCGATTGTTTTTGCACTCAAGATCTGGCGGCATTTCTTGTATGGGGAAGCTTGCGAGGTATTTACCGATCATAAGAGCTTGAAGCATTTGTTTTCCCAGAAAAATCTGAATATGAGGCAGAGGCGTTGGCTGGAGCTAATCAGTGACTATCAGTGTGAGATCAAGTACCACCCGGGGAAGGCTAATATAGTTGCTGATGCTTTGAGCCGGAAGTCTCATTTGGAGGATGAAGCCGAACCGTCAGAAATGGATTCGTTACTTTATGGGATGAGAAGGCTCCTTATAGAGAGTTCGCAGCAAGTAGAGATTTTGTCTTCAGTTCTTGATATTCGGGTAACAGATTTTGAAGAATTGAAAGCTCTCCAAAGAAAGGATCCGAAGCTGCTGAACATCAGGAAAAGAGTCCGAAAATCTCGAGGGCCGTTGCACTATAGCATGGATAGTGATGGGATACTTCGGTTCCGAGATCGCAGAGTGGTCCCGAAGGACTCAGATTTCAAAGAACGGATCTTGGCGGAAGCTCATGCGGCCCCGTATTCAGTTCATCCCGGCAGTACAAAGATGTATCGAGACTTGAAGAAAACTTACTGGTGGGATGGAATGAAGAAGGACGTTGCCTTATATGTGGAGAAATGCCACACGTGCCGTCAGGTAAAGGCCGAGCATCAGAGACCTGCAGGTATGCTCCAACCCCTCCCTATTCCTGAGTGGAAGTGGGATGACATCACGATGGACTTCGTAGTGGGTTTGCCGAGAACACCTAGTGGGAAGAATTCTGTTTGGGTGATTGTGGACCGGTTAACGAAGAGTGCTCATTTTCTGCCTGTTAACAACACCGACTCTTTGGGTAAGTTGACCCGTTTGTATGTCAAAGAGATAGTGCGACTACACGGCGTACCAAAGAGTATAGTGTCGGATCGAGACCCGAGGTTTACGTCGCAGTTCTGGAAGAGTTTGCAGGCAGCTTTGGGTACTAAGTCGAAGTTCAGCACTGCTTATCACCCGCAGACAGACGGCCAGTCAGAGCGCACCATACAGACCCTGGAAGACATGCTGCGAGCATGTGTCCTGGAATTCCAAGGGAGTTGGGAAAATCATTTGCCGCTCATTGAGTTTGCCTACAATAACAGCTACCATGCGACCATTCAGATGGCTCCCTATGAAGCTCTTTATGGGAGAAAGTGTAGGTCGCCCTTGTGTTGGGATGAAGTTGGGGAGAGTAGGGTAATTGGACCCGAAATAATTCAAGAAATGCAAAGCCAAGTCCGGATCATCAGAGACAAAATGGCGGCAGCTCAGAGTCGCCAGAAAAGCTACGTTGATACCAGGAGGAGAGAATTGTCATTTGAAGTTGGTGATTGGGTTTATCTTAAAGTCTCTCCCATGAGAGGTGTTAAGCGTTTTGGTAAGAAAAGGAAATTAGATCCGAGGTACGTCGGCCCTTTTCAGATTCTGGAGAGAGTAGGGTCCGTCGCCTATAGAGTTGCTTTGCCAGATTATTTTGGGGATGTTCATGATGTCTTCCACGTATCATCCCTGAAGAAGAGCTTTGGACAGCAAGAGCCTCGCTTCGTCGACCCAGCAGGTATTCAGTTGCAACCGGATCTCACTTACGAAGTTGTTCCGTCGCAGATTTTGGATTGGAAGGAGTAACAGTTGAGGTCCAAGGCGATACCTTTAGTTAAAGTGGCTTGGGGAGATCCGTTAGCTCAAGACTTCTCTTGGGAGCGAGCAGCGGACATGAGGGAGCAGTACCCGTATTTGTTCGAATGATGAAGGTATGTATTTTAATCTTGATCTCAGTTGGTTTATGAGCGTTTATGTGGCTTGCTTTAAGTTGGTGGTTGATTTGCAATTTCGAGGACGAAATTGTTTTTAAGGAGGGGAGGATGTGATGACCCGCTTTTGAGTGTATTTTCGCTGAAATAATTGTTTTTATTTTAATTAATATATCAGTTATTTTATTTTAATTTATTTGCGTTTTAAAAATTGGGTTTTAATTTAATTTAATTTATTTGAGGTTGTGTTTTATTTCTTTAAGTTGTTTTGTGGTTTTAATCTTTTTCGGCGGTTTGTTTCGTTTTCCCGGAGTGAGGATTGGACCTCATCTCTTTTCACATCTTTTTCCTTTTTTTCTCTTTTCCTTTTTTCTTTTTCCCTTCTTTTCTTTTTCCTTTCTTTTTCTTTTTCTTCTTTTTCTTTTTTTTTTCTTTCTTTCTCTCTCCCCGATCCGGACCCCCCCGAGCTCTCTCTCTCTCTCTCTCTCTCTCTCTCTCTCTCTCTCTCTCTCTCTCTCTCTCTCTCTCTCTCTCTCTCTCTCTCTCTCTCTCTCTCCTCCCTCTCCCTCACGCCGGCGTCCTCTTCTCTCTACCATATCGCAGCTGTCCGGCCACCGTTTGGCCTCCCACCGGTCCCATTCTCTTCCTCTCCCTCCGGTGCACCACCCCTCCAAAGCCCACCCCCAACCGGCCGGCCGTTTGGCCGGAAAAGCTCCAAGAAGGGCGCACGGATTTTGCTCCGATCCGCCGCCGTCGCTCCACCTCCGGCCACCATTTCTTCACCACTTCATCACCGACTCCTTGCCGTCCTAACCCACCCATTTCCGGCCTCCAACGACCACCGGAACAGCTCCTACGAGCTTAGTTTCCGTTTTGGGTAATCCGGCCATTTCCGGCCATTCCGCCGCCACCCACGGCCGTTCGCCACTTCCAATAGTTTCACAACCATCCCTAGACCATTCCCTATCAATCTCGTGTCCTAGTTTGTCCCCGTTCAAAAGTGGGTTTTTCAAACCCACGGCCACAGTGAATTTTCACTGTGACGTTGTTGTTTTTCCGTCGTTTGCAACGCCGCTTATTTTCTAAAATTGCCGTATAGCGCTGTAAGTATTTTCCAAACCCTATTTTCAGATTTTAATATATATTGCTCATTCAATTATTTACTGTTGTTGGTTATTGATTCCGGACTGAGTCCGAGGAGTTTCGGGGGTCGGATGGATGGAGGACGGAGTTGTCTGTTTAATTGTTTTATGTTGTTTGATTATTTTATTATGCATTGTTATGGCATTACATGGTGCATGCACGTGTGTTTGTGGAATTGTGTGAAAAGCCTGTGTATTGGCGTGAGTGGTTTTACGGGTGCGTGTGTATCACGAGCCCAAGCCGGGATGAGTTATTATCTCGGTGGAGCTCCTCTGGTCACTCGGGAGCGGAATAAACTGAGTGATGTCCCCTGAGTTGTCGAGAGAGATGACGGGAGCGGGGCTAGGGGATGCTTGGCTACGAACGCGCCGGGCGCGGAACCGGGCATCGCCCTACTCACCGACTCCGTGGCCCTTCGCTGGCGAGGGCTAGAGGATGCTTGGCTACGCACGCGCGGGGCGCGGAACTGGGCATCGCTCGTTAGGTGTCACATGCGTGGTGGTACTCTACGGTGTGACACTGGAGCCAGGGTGTGCGGATGACCCCCAGGGGAGGTCATGGTGCATACGGTTAAAATTGGATAATGGTTTATGAGGCCAAATGAGACTTTTGGCGTGGGCCAGATGGACTTCTGGCGAGATATTGGGCCAGATGGACTTCTGGCGAGATGTTGGGCCAAATGGACTTTTGGCGGCCAAATGTGACTTTTGGCGTGTTTTTCAGAAAGGATGTGTTTTTGGGCCAAAAGGGTTTTTGGCGTGTGTGGAAAACTGGTGTTTTTGGGCTTTAGGCATTGGGCATGGTTCATGCATCTTGTTTGAGTTTTATGTGTTTTTATCTGGTAGTGTTTGGGTTTTACTTACCTGCGGTACCATTCGTGGTACCGTAGCTTTTGGTGCAGAGTTAGAGGACGAAGAAGAGGAGGCTGAGCCCGAGGATGCGGCTCCACCGGGTTGCTGATGCTATCTTTTTATTTGTCAAATCTGTATTTGTGTTTTGTAATATTTTATCTATGTATGTTTTAAACAGCTTGTATTACGTTAAGAAAAATTCTGGTACTTAGTTATGACTTTCGTTATCCGCTGCGTGTTTCTCTGTACACATCTGTTGCCTTGCACACACTCGGCACCCGTCGATGGGATGGTGACCCGGGTTGTCACTATCCGGACGTCTCAATTTCCCCGTATTCGGGCGTGGGGATTTTGGGGGCGTCACATGTGCCATGAGATCAGTACATGATCCAGTTAAGCATTTATATGATGAAATAGGTGCAATTGAAAGAGCAAGACTTTAAAGTTGAAAGTTCCATCAAAATAACCGTCTTCATTCTAAACAAACTAAGGTCATTTCAAAAGTACATGTAAAATTATTCTTACACGACATCACCTTAGGATCCTGCATTGCAAACTTTGTTCTCTCTCTAATCCGTTGAAGGGTTTCTGCCCAGCATATAGAGATTTGAGCTTATGTAAAACAAATACTGGAAACAGACTGACAAATCCAGAAGCCAAGATCTATAAATATATTTTTACCAGCACTGTGTTTCCTGCCTTTGTTCCACGGTGTGTTACCCTTATTTGCTTTTGATATTCTCAGCCTTCTCGACCTCTCTCTCTCATCCAATTCCTTCGAGTCTTCGCTCGAATACTTGAGTTCAATTGTCGGGAGACTTGAATCGATACCAAAGTGTGTAACATCGCAACCCTTTTGTCCATTTTTATTCTGAACTAAACCCTTGGCCTTGGGTTCAAGAGCTGCGACTGCATTGATCAGGAGTCTACTCCTTTGCACCTCAACGGGTTTCACATTTACGTTTAGTTCTTTAGGCAGTCGCAAAGATTTCCAAGCACAGGACAGTCTTTTATCGTTTGCAGAGGTAAACGGACTTGATGAAAATTTACCATGAATAAGGGTTTGAGCCCTGATTGCACACAAACGACTTTGCAGGCAGGCTGCAGAGTAGCAATCTCTGCTAACAGATACAAAATAACAGTCCCAGTGATTAGCATAGAAAAATTTTATTCATCATTCTCACACCACACTTAATTTTTTCTTTTTTCTTATTTAATTTAAAAACAAAAACAAAAACTTCAAATAGAATTCATAGGGAACTGAATGTGAGATTGAAGAAATGAGAAAGTAAAGAAGAAAGAGGAACTCGTAGAAGTAGAGGAGAGAAGAGAGTACCCAGTAAAGGCATGGGAGCTCATTCAGCCAAATCCAGACTCTAATGTCAATAGGCTAGTGAAACGTGGAGACGGCACGGCATTTGTTAAGAAAGCGGACCATTTTCAGGGGATAACCATCATCCCTTTTCGAAACAATGGTTACCAGGAGAGAGACAATTTGGGACGACCTGGGTCTCTACAGAATAAACACTGCGAGCGAGCCACGCAGCCTGCAGCGTCGGATAACGGAAGAAGTTAGAACGATGCTACTGCAGCCGACTACATATCTGTTTGGGCTTCGGAGGTAACCTTAACGCCTCGTGCCTCGTTTGATAGATATGAGATCAAAAGATAAAAAATTTTGTAAGATAATTTCGTAATATTATTTTTATTTTAAAATTTTAAATTTTTTTTAAATTTTTTTTTTAAATTTTATGATTAGATTAAATGAAATGAAATTGTTTTTTTTTTACAAACCAGACCTAAGACTTGTTTAAATAATTTTAAAAACACTTTAATCATAAATTGTTTGGATTTTAATTATTAAACTTAGGGGTATAACTGATCCAATTCGGTCTGGTTTTGAACATATTTTAAATCAAACCGGTATACATTAGTTTTGAGACTTAAAAAATTGATACTGCACTAATTATACCCTTAAACCGATATTTTCGATTTTATTGGTTCCGATTCGGTTCTGTCATATTTTTCTAGTTTTAGTATAGTATTAGTGGATAATATAGTTAGTATAATTATACTATAGTGATACGGTGATATGTAATTGATTATATAGTGATATGTTATACTAATACAATAGTGATTTATATAATTATTTATATATAGTTGATTACTAATAGTATTAGTGTTAGTATTAGTGATATATATATAACTAGTAGAATTAAAACGTCCAAGGGACGTTTGCCTAGTGGAGGCAAAATATAAATGTAAAACTTTTCCATGAAAATAAATAATAGTATAAAAGAAAAATATAGCAATTGTATTAAAACAACTGTATGTCTAAGAAATTGGAATATAACAAGTTGTCTTCTACAACAATAATAGATTGTAGCACCCAAAGACATGAACCATGGTCGAAAGCTTAATGTACAACTTTCACTGCTAAATCAACACAAAATGATAAAATAAAAATATATATATATTCATTACAATACAACATAAAGGTTTTGGTATTAAAGTTGTAATAACTTAAAGCATAGGAAATTCATTTATTTTAAGCAGATCTCCTTGCATACTATGCAAATAGTTATCAATTTATATTCAATTATATTTTTACTTATTACTTTAAAAATACAATCATGGGAAGTTTTATTTTGTTGGTGATTTTGTGCCTGGATACATGGAAGATCTGCAAAACCTAGTTACAACTGTGGCATGTACTAGTTTGAAAAGAAAAGAAGAGCTTTGGTGCCTAGAAAATAAACAAGCAAGTCGATTATTTCAACCTGATGGGAAACTGAAGCATCTCTCGTGAAGTATATCTCTACAAGAGACAAGAGATGTAGCATCATAGTTCTGCGGCGCCTAACAGTTATAGAAGAGTGATATAATATCATACATGCGGCGTCTGAGAATTACAGAAGAGCGATATAATATCATAAGTGTGGCGCCTGACAGCTACAAATATTTATAACATCGATAGTTTTAGCAAAGTTTCATGTCATAAGTTTAATACAAGCCCAACAAAAACACCAGTTCAAAACATAACTTAGTGCAACACATGTGATAAGTTTAATACGAGCCCAATAAAAACATCAGTTCAAAATATGAGTCCTTTGATGTTTTTACTCTGATCCATCATTTTGTGTCATCATGTACAGCATCAATAGAGACGACATTGAAATTTTTGTACTGCTTTTGGTTGAGTCGATCGAGGTCTACTAAAAGTTCAATCTTCCACTCTTTCTGTGAAACTTGTGCCACAAGATTTTCTATATATGACAAATGTTCCTACAAAGAGAATTTTTAATTATAATTGCATAATTAATAAAAATTTAAATACCTTATATGCTGAAAATTTATGTCTTCTAAATTAACACAAATTTTTGAATGCAATGTTTTTAATTAAATTACTATGCATGTTATAAATAAAAATAAAATTGACATAATAGAGAAGTATATAAAAATCAATTTCAACGATTTTTGTTATAATTTATTTTTAAAAGTTTTTTTAATATAAACCTCAATGTATTTATAGATAATGTATTAAATATGTTAAAAATTTTGAGATAGATTTTTCTACTCGCAACAATAAAGCAAATGGAAAATAAGAAGACGTACATTTCCAGTATGATTCATAAACTCAACTGCCGAACAACCGAATGCTTCTTCTACAACTTCACCAAACATAACAGCAGATAGTCTTCCTGTACCATCATCAAGTTCAACATATGCTTGGCAGCTATAAATTTGTTGGAAATATCATTTTAAATTAGAATCAATAAAAACTATACATTAAATCTGTTACATAAATTTTCAAACGAAAGATTTGAAAGATACATACCGTGGTTGAGAAATGCTTTGGTGTTTGCAATGGTAACAAAGGAATGTATCATTGTAATCATATCCAGTTCTTTTATTATAGCCAATACATGACATGTAAAAAAATATCTAGCGCAAATCAACCACAATTATCTTCGCCTTTATCCAAAATTTTATTTTTTGCATCACATTAGAGACAATTTTTTAGAAGAATTGATTGTATAAATATTTGAATCTATTACTAAGAATAGGATTTTACTGCCATGAGTTGTAAACTTTTGATGAACTCAGCAACATCACAATTCTTGATTATTTCCCGAATGCCAACAGAAGATAGAGATGCAAATGGGTATGTCAAGCTTTTTGCAATAATACTCTTGAGTAATAAATCATTAATTGCCGCCCTTAAAATTCATAAAAACAAATACAACATAAGAAATAAAAATATGAAAATTTCATTATTCAAATTGTATGAAACAAATAATGACTTATTTGTAATGATTACCACTCTTGTAATGAAGTTGCCTCAAGAATAACAGGATTGATCATAAATTTACTTTTCGGACGTGATGATAGAGCTAATCCTTCATTAGAAATAGGCATCATAATTAATGCAAGCATATACAATGTAAAAGAAAATATAAGATTGTTAATTATTAAAAATACCATTATAAGAACGGACTCTTATTTTTGTTCCAAATATAATTGGCTTTGTCTCAACTATTTCTGAGATTTTTTTGCATTCATCTTGCACAAATCGACCCCACATAGTTAAACATATGGGGTTTAAGCTACAAAATTGGAATAAAAAAAACAAGAATTAGCGGAATATGCAAGAAATAAAAATTGAAACATAATTTAAAAAGAGTGAACTATTCAAAAAATATATTTACCCTTGATCGATAACATATATCTTTTGAATAGTTATTGGTCCATGCGCTAAAGTTATCTCTCTACATGGCTTGATTTGGATTGCAACAGCTAAAATGTCTGACAAATAAGATTTAAATTTTTAGTATATTGATAATTAAATATTCTAAAATAAAGAATGAATTACCTATTTCTGCAATTGAATTCTTGTAAGCATCTAATTCATTGAATGGAATGAGTTGGTACTTTGGTGGCTCCAATTGTCCTTCATCCTTTGGAATTTCCTCAATTATCGTTTTAGCATTCAAGATCCATTGATATTCATGTGTTTCAATTCTATACTTCGGATCCAATGGCTTCACATATGCATTAGTGATATAATATGACTGGAAAATGTGCAAAGTATCTTGTCGCGAGTCAATATCCTTATCAAATATCGTAGCTTGCAACTGATTTCCCTGTATAATATAAAAAATTGTAACAAATAATTTACAAAAAAACAAATTGTAATAAATAATTGAGTATAATGATTTTCTTTGATTTTAAATTGTTTTGAGTTATGTGTAAAATTTTTGTTTTTAAATGTATTACAGGAAGATAACTAAATTAATAGAACATCATCGACATTTATATAAGGAAGCCAAAGATTTAAAAATTCAAACATCAAAAGACCCAACAAATTAGTAGTAAAAAAAATAAAAAATAAAAACAAAACTTAATAGATATAATGCAAAAATAACAAAATCATTTACTAGTATTTAATCCACTAAAAAAAATATAAGACAATAGATAGAAATAAATACTATACCTCTAGATCAATCAATGTTAGGCTTTAGTACTTCATTGGTGAGCGTTGGCCTATTCGTTTGGGTGACTTTTCTGCCACAATCATTTTGATTTTCCAGTCTCTTGTACTTGGAGTGATATCTTTTATTGATGTATAAACCGTCCGCATCTTTAAAGCTGTTCACATACAAAGATATTAAATGTGTAAGTATAGTAAACGCAATAATAAATTAAAAAAAAAATTGCAAAGAAAATTTAAGAGTATAATAAATTAAAAAACACAATACTAAATATACAGAAAAGAAAATTCTATTAAGTGCACAATGTTGTTGAAGTAATTAAACTGAAATTATACAATCGAATCATTACCCATTTAACATTAATCTGAATATGCTAATCTTAATAATTCCGTATAGACAATATTTTTTGTGCAGTTTTTTTCTGATCGTTCAGCTGACACTGGCCGTATTAAAATCCTTACTGTAGATGCAGTCTTTGCCATTGATAAAGCCACATATAATTGACCATGTGAGAAAACAGATTGAGGTAAATATATTCCAACAAAATCCAATGTTTGCCCTTGTGACTTATTTATAGTCATTGCAAAACTTAATCTGATAGGGAATTGAGTTCGTTTGAATGGGAAGCCACTATTTTCATCAACATTTGGTAAGAATGAGATCCTTGGAATAAATACCATTTTTCCACTGTGGTGCCCAACTGCGATTTTTGCATTAATGACATTTCGATCAAAAGCCCGACAAATTAGACGTGTTCCGTTGCATAGTCCTTCTGAAGGATTAATGTTTCTAAGTAGGATGATAGGACATTTTATCTTCAGTAACAATTCATGAGGAGGAAGCCCATTTGGCGTTAGAGTATTTAAAAAATCTTCCATAATTGACTGTTCAGATGTATCTATTGCTTCCTCAAAGCTATAATATCGCTTAAGCTCACCAGGAAATCTATGAATTGGTAATGCATTTATTTCATCAATATAACTGTTCTTTGGTGTTAATATGGCCCGATTCATCATAGCTGAAATATTTATTGAATATTCATGAATATCATGGAAAACAGAATCTATTAAATGATCCAAAGAAGTACAGTCATCTTCGTACGGAACAAGCATGCCATCAGGAATTTTTATAGTTTCATCAACTGTGATTGGTGGCATTCCGTTGCCCAATTCTAACATATATTCTGAAAAGATTGGATCCAATCTTACTCGTATATTTTCAGTCAAATGATACTTGATCAATGTAGACCACAAGTAAGAAGAAACCAAACTGGCGTCAACATGTTCTTGTCTTATTCCTTTACGAACCACAGGTAAAACCTAGCGAAAATCTCCACAAAAAACGATAACTTTTCCACCGAATGTTAACTCTGAATCATTAATGTCTCGTAGCATTTTATCTAATGCTTCAATATATTATTTTCTTGATATAGAGGCCTCATCCCATATAATTAACCTTGCCACACGTAGTAATTTTGCGATGACACTTTGTTTACTGACACAACACATGCTATGTTCATCAGTATCCGGTGGAATTTTAAAGCGCGAGTGTGCTGTTCGACCTCCAGGAAGGATAGATGCAGCAACACCAGATGAAGCAGTTGCAAGTGCGACTAATTTTCTTGATCTTACTGCGGCAAGAAGTGCATTGTACAGGAATGTCTTCCCCGTCCCAGCAGGGCCATCAACAAAGAATGTAGCAGCTTCATTAGAAAAAACCTTTCCCAAAACTGAATTATAGACATGTCGTTGTTTACTATTAAGGGCTTCTGATGCAACAATATCTTCTTTTAGAATTTCAACAGCCAATTCATCATCGATTTCCCTAGATTCGAATTGGTCTTCACCAAAACAAATATCGTCATCAAGAAGATAGAACGAATTAATGTCTTTTCCCATTGATTCAAGTGTAAAAGAGATTGAGCGCAAAACTTGCATTCTTACATTCAATATAAAATCTTCAGTCGACGTAAAATCAATTGACATATCTTGCTCAAAACGTTCCCAAAGCTCTTTCAGATTGGATGGATTACAATAAACCAAAATAGTTGCAAATAGTCGTCTCAAACTGGACGGCATTTGATATAGAGATGCTTCATGTAAATAATCTTCTAAACTACTGTCTCTTTGTAGCAAACTATGTATAGTTGCTGCCTCACGAAATGTTGGAGCCACGACACCATCAACTGTCGTAAGATCTTCAAACGACAAAGGTTCTCTTATATGATTTAGTAATATCCGCAGATAATACCTCTCACCTTCAAATGGATTTGCTGTAACAATTCAACCTATAACAGTTTTTTTTTTTTTTTTTTTTTTTTTTTTTTTTTTTTTTTTCTGACGAGTCCACTCTTTATATTGTTGGTTCCAAACGTAAAATTCTAGAAATTATTTGTACAACAATGTCCTGGTAATTTCATCCACTCGGTTTAATGCAAAGAATTCTGTTAACATTGATTTTGCAGACCGATCAGAGTTGAGAACATTGATTAAGTCTTCATTTGCTCGAAAAGTTACTTGGTGTTTATCCTCAAGATGTAAATGTAAGCTATATACTGATGGGTACATTTCATTAACAATGAAGTTGTATATTCTCCACATAGCTTCAGGTTGAGCAATCCATCGGGCCGATTTGAATTGTTGGATTTCATCAATTTGTTGATTGGTTTGTTCGGGAACCAAATTGAAAGTAACACGATCATGCCCTTTGTAAATGTACTTATAAAAATATTTGATTGCTTTTATCGTAGAACAAATCTCGACATTAATGTGACAGTCAAATGTTGCAAGCAAATATGGATTATATGGAACGACCCAACGGTTATCTAAATTATGGCCTCTCAGTTTGACAGTCATTCCATTGTCAGAACGCTTATATATTGGAAAGCAATTATTTCCAACAGTCATACCTGATGCAAAACTTTTTGGATTTGGTTTTTGCAACAACCATTTTTTTTCATGCAAACATTTGTTGGATTCAACACTCCACATGGTCCATGCATCATATGCTTGATAACAGCATTATGCAAGTGCAAATTTGTATTTTTATCAGGTATTTCTGTCGATACAATCTCATCAAAAGATTCAGGCGCATAGAGTTTCCAATCCCTCTGTAATATAATTAAAAAATGTGCATGTGGAAGCCATCTTTTTTGGTGCTCAATAACATAAACATATGCCGAGACTTTTCCAAATATATGCTGCTTGAATAATCGATCCTTTAATTTTTCTAATTTTGCATGAAAGACCCGAGCAACCAAATCAGGCCGATTTTGACTCTTCTCATGCATGCGTAATTCATTTGAAATTTCTTGCCAATTTGGATTGCACGTCATTGTTAAAAAAATGTCTGGTTTACCATAACTCTGAACTAAAGTCATTGCTTCCATATATCGTTTTTGCATATCTCTTAGACCCCCAATAAATCACTAAGGCAGAATAATCCGTTTTCCAACATTAGAAGCATCAGTTTCCTCAAGTGTAATGGTATCAACAATACCTTGATATAACTCAGATCGAATATGTTGTTGTTTGCTACGGAAATAATCTAATCTTGACGTCTCGATCTTAATATACATATCGACAACAAATTGTTGCAATAGGCAACCAGACAGTAACAAAATTGATCTGACATTTTCTCTAATTTGTAATTTGTAGCAATAATATTCATGACACGAAACAATTGGATCCTTCATTTTTCTGTTTAATGCTGCAAAAGTTGCGGGGGAATGAAATATTACAAAATTGGATGTCTATAAACTAAGTACAAAATGAGAAGATTAAGATTACACTATAACCTCGTTGTTCTCTTCTAAGTAATTCTTCTGCTGACATTGATCGGTGAGGATCTATTGATCGGGTTGTTTCGTTACTTGTTAATGTGCTTCCTCTATTGACCCTTTGAATGCCTTCAACCAGTATCGCCAAGAGGAAATAACAATGGATACTGAAGTGGATCATAGCAGCCAAAATAATATTGAACTATATGACTTCCACTAGAATGACTAAAGACACAAATGTCTCGTCCTCTTAGCTGATCTGCATCTTCATTTTCAACCCATATTGCTGCAACTTGTGAAGATGTCGGGGCATTGAATACACGTTGATCTAGACCAACATCTGATCTTATATGGATTACTTGATTTTTCAAATTTGACAAATCACCAAGAGACCGGAAGAACATAGAATATGGATTGATGCGAAGAATATCGATGAGTTGAGCTATAATTGATGGATTCATTCTGTCTGAATCAGAAATGTGATTTTCTAATTCATGCTTCGTATCATAGAAATACAATTGAAGATAAGAAGGATGGTCATTTAAAGGGATTAAATCATTGATATAGTGATAGATCTGTCCCTGAGTTTGAAATGTATAAATTCCTGTATTTCGTCTGCAAAGATCTTTATCGAATTTAACTCCAAAAGATGTAAACGCGAACTTGTTATTATAAGTCCGAACATAGGTCTTAAAATGCACAAATTCATCTATGTTCGAGGTGAAAAGATCATAAAGTTGATCAGGGACAGCATTTGTGGCCAAAGAATTTGTCCCATCAGCACAACAAAATCCGTTTGTTTCATGATAGAATCGCTTTGCTTTACAATGTCTGCAACAAGGCACGTACGACAAAGAATATGCTTCAGATGACACGATTTGTAATAATTGCCTAAGTCCAGCAGAGTGGCGATACCCCTCACTTATTGAGTTCAAAAGTGAATATAAGACAATAGGTGTAAACTCATCGATTGTTCTTTGAATGATTTGACCAAGGACACTACTGGAAGAGTGGCAAGAGTTGACAATGGAATCAAAAGAATGAATAATATAATTATACTGGTTTCTTACCCCTACAAGGTGGCGGTATACTTATTTCAAAACTTGACTGTTCCCGAACAACACATGGAGCCTATTTGAATAGAATGTTCCCAAATTTCAATGAAAAAGAATAGAAGGATGTTTGAATACGAAAGATGACAAAATAATTTCAGGAAAACCTGTTGAATCAGAAACTAATTAGAGACGGTTGTTTCATCTATGTATGTATTTCCTGATTTACGTGTCAGAAAATCCATAGAATCACTCGGACAATTAAAACGATCTGTCACATTGTTTAATGATGAAGTTGCATCTGAATCAACCACACAGACATTTACACAAGGAGGAACACATACTTCATGAGATGAAATCAATTCACCGATGTCAACATCAGTATGGAAAATTCGTTGTCTCTTTGACACATTTTGTAGAATAGTAAAGTCTTGAATGATGTTTATATGTTGGACATCATCATTTGAATGTTCATCAATTGATATAGTCAGTTGATCACCATCAAATGAAGTTGAATCTTTTAATTGGAGGGAATTGCTGCTAGATGCCTTTTTTTTAGCATATCTTTCTCTCTATTTTCTACGGAGTTCTTCATTTTTCTCTTCTGGTAAATCTTTATACGGGATATTCTCCGCTCGTTGTTTTCTATGATCTTAAAAAAAAGTCTCCAAACTTAACTTTTACAAAATTAATATTACTATTTCAAAACAAATGCTACATAACTTATTAACACAATCTTACCACTTCTCATTATGTTAACGAAGCAGATGATTCTTCCAAAAGTTGAATACTGTTACACACAACCAAAACTAAATGAATAAATAACAATTGCGTAATGCGAAATTCATACCTCCATGATGCATTTTAATTTTATAAATAATTTCGTTGATTCATATATTGAAAAATACATACAACCAAATTATTTATACTTTAAATCAACAAAAAAATGAAGATAAGAAAATAATGCATGGAATGAAAAAATACCATGAAAATGAAATTTATAAAAAGCATAGATCGATATCACATATCAAAATTCTTGAATAAAATATTTCTCAAAATTAATTTGACATTCAAAGCAAGTACCCACAAAAAAATTATAAGTAGGGACCAGCAAAAAGAGATATAATATATATATATATATATAAAGGCACTTACAGGTCTTGAAATGAACAATAGAGAGTCTTTTATATATTTAGATCTCTTGATGAGGACAATTCCTGTTTAGACACAAAAGGCATTGTAAGTTTTAATTTTATTATATATATATACACATGCAGATTATGTGTAGGCAGATTTTCCTTACCATGAAGAAAGAAATAAAACTAAGGAAATACGTACCTTCTGAAACAAAAACCGAATTAGCTATACAAGACCAAGTTAGAAGTGAACACAAATGAGCCATAAAGACTGTTTTAAGGTGCCTGTTGTCCTCAATCATCCAGACGTCTTATCACCCTGCAAAACCACTGCTGCAACCAAATCTTTTTGCGGATTTATGATGACTTATAATCTATTACTATATACCTTTAGTCATATTTGTATGATGTTTGCCCAATTACTTGACACCATTGTTTTCATTACAGAAGAAAAAATTTAGTGGAAGATGGCAATACACATGTAGTGTTTTATTATTAATATTGTTATAATTGATTGAGATAAAGAAGTTTTATATAAAGCCTCTTTATTTAAATCTATGACATAGATTTAATTTTATTTGTGCAGGTAAGTGTTGAAAAGAATGTAATGAGTCAAGAATGTCATTACTCTTTTTATAAATGTCTTTCTGTTAAATTATCATCCAAAATTCTAATAGATATGTTATCCAAAATCATTCTTTAAATCTAATGCGATCTTAAGGTTATATTCTTTTAATAATAACAATTTAATTTAGTCATACAAATATGAGAATTAATTACCAGTTAAATATATTGACATACAATTAATTTGTTTATTAAATTATTTTTTTTATAGAAACTAAATTATTTGGAGTGATGGAGTCTGGAAATTGATATATTAAAACGTAGTTCAATAATTTATTTCAAGAAGTCGATGTCTAATATCAACAACCAAGTTAATTTATATTATATAGATGTATATCTATATATTAGCTATACATGATGATGATAAGATCAAAACGAAACGATCGATCGATAGATCATCACGGATAATTTTTTTTTTTGTGGGGTAATATTATATCATATATATCATTTTCAAAATAATCGTTGATCGCAAATTTCAAGATGTAGGTCCCCCAACTATTTTTGTATCCCTCCTCTGTCTCAACATCTGCATCCACTCTTGATCCCTTCAATATCTGCCTTAAAAATGATCTCATTGTTGGACCAATAAAATAAAGTCATATGAAAAAGGATTTGTGATTTTTTTAATGAGTCATTATCGACCTTTTGTTTTATTGCCACATTTTGCATGTGAGGATTAAATATGTAACTATTGTTGTCTCTACATTATAACTTGACATTCAAACCGAGAGTAGAACATTATTTTATCAATAGAAGCTGTTATTACGTACTCAAAATTTCTGTACTTCATGGACACATTAATATCATATCCTACTTAACAAAATCGCTTTGTAATCTTCAAACAACATTGGTAGAATAAAATACATATTTGATGCTTCTATTCCAATCTTTGATGATGCCTTGGTCATTCCCCCTTATCATTATTCTATTCATGTTCCTGCATGTGACCTGGTTCCAGTATTTGATGTGTCCATTTCCCGTCCTCCTTTTTCACCAATAAAAAAATGAGTTTTCTTTACCTGCAAGTGGAGACCTCGAAGTCAAACCGCCAGGACTGGCTTATTTGTTGTTACATGACTGTCTATCTAGAATGAGCTAGATAGACACAAACCAGTACACATCTCGATGTCACCCTCTACAGTTCCCACGTCTTTCCTCTAAAATCTTCCGAGACTTCCACTTTTGCATTATTGATATGCCTGTGCTCGAGATCTGTGTGATATCTTGTCTGTCTGATTGAGTTCAATCTTCTTGATCCATTCCTCGGATTTGCTTTATACAATTTTATTAAAATTACAATTTTTTCTAACAGGAGCATATATGATGAATATGTTTTTTCCATCAATTGATCAAAATAGAGAACCTGAAAAAGGACAAATCAACATGAAATATGTGTTGTGCTGCAGCTGTCCTCCTCCATTTTTATCTGTTATTTTGCTTCCATTTGTAGGAGCAACGTGGAATGCACGTTTATCTAGTTTAAAGAAATAATTATTTAAAAAAAAATATATATTTCATTAAAAAAAATTGATTTCAATCAATAATCTAAAGCATATGGAAAAAAAATGTGAAATCTAGTGAATATTTAGGGTAATGATAATTAAGTATAGTATAATAATTACATGCTTGTATAGATTAAAAGATAAAAATATTAGTTCAAAATATGACATAGTCTAACACATATTTATAACATCGATAGTTTTAGCAAAGTTTCATGTCATAAGTTTAATAGAAGCCCAACAAAAATATTAGTTCAAAACATAACTTAGTCTAACACACGTGATAAGTTTAATACGAGCCCAACAAAAACATCAGTTCAAAATATGAGTCATTTGATGTTTTTACTCTAATCTATCATTTTGTGTCATCCTGTACAACATCAATTAAATGGAAGCTACTTTTTATATATGACTTTCAATGATAAATTAGTTCCTTCAAACCCAGTTGCATTAAAAAAATTCAACAAAAGTATGCTAAGATAGTAAAAACAAACTTTTTTATTGATAAGATTAAAAAAAAAGTTTAGTTTGTTCGACGCATGTTGACACCATGAATATACAACTCTCAATTACCATGCATAAAAAACACCCAGATTTATCTGAAAATTATTTCCCATTATTCAAATTGCAGCGCCCATCAATGCTAATTCAAAACCTTATGCTTTATTATAACCCTACATGTTTGTATTGACCAAGAGAGATCTCAAACCAAAGCCACCACCTCCAATGCCAGCTCGAGTGTATGCAGTCACTCTTGGAGAGACAGACATTGATGCCCCAAGAATATATAGAGCAAATGCCATTCTTGGTATATTTCTAAGACCACTATATCGTTAAGCTTAGTTAAGATTGATTGGATATGCATGATTAACTACATATTTATATAGATCATTGGATCATGACATACATTGAGACTCCAGAAGAGTTCATGAAAACTGCACATATTTGAAATATAAATCTGATTCAAAACCTTATGCTTTATTATAGCCCTACCTGTCTGTATTGACCAACAGAGATCTCAAACCAAAGCCACGACCTCTAGTGCCGTATCAGTCACTCCAAAAGAGCTCATGAAAACTGCACATATTTGAAATATAAATCTGAAACCCTTGCGGCTTCAAGGGTTTGATGAATGAAATTATTAGATTTGAAATATCATCTCTTAAATAAAATTATTATTTCAAATTCATATTACGGTTTTGTAAGAAAATATACATTATTAAAGGAGAAATAAAATGGAACACATAGAAGATCTAATAGAAGATAGAAACACAAATATGAATATTTGTAAAGTATTATTTTATTATCTCAAAGCAAAATTACAGAAATTTGAGGCTCTTCGCCTCATTGTTTAAACGCTCTTACTCTTCAAAAATTTGCATGTCCCTCCTATCTAAAGGAGTAGGCAATCGAAAAGAAGATTTAAATAAGAATTTTAAATTTCTGTTCTCTTGCTTTAGTGCTTCTATCTTCATGTTGGACTCTAGAAAAAGCCGCTAAAGGATAGAAATATTCTCGTTGAGTTTGTTAACTACACCAGTCTTGGATTGTAGTCGTTGAGAAAATGCGACAATGGTTGATAAGTATCGGGTACCGAGACTCACAAGCTCGTAGATAATTTTATCATTTGACTTATTAGTCAGATCATTATTGTATTGCATTATAGCACCTACGGTAGAAGCAAAAATAATTGGTGAACGAGGTGCAGAATACCTCATATATTGGTTATGAGAAGATTGCTGAGTCATTGCAAAGCGAGCATGCAGAAAGAGATTGCAGAGTAAGAATGCAGACTAAATTCAGAAAAGTGAAGAAGATGAGATGCGAAGGAAGATGAGCTGAATAATTCTTTTATAGAGGAAATTATGACAAAGCATCTCTCTATTGCTTCACAGCATCTCTCGTGAAGCATCTTTCTACAAGAGACGAGATGTAGCATCATAGTTCTACGGCGCCTGACAGCTACAGAAGAGTGATGTAGTATCATAGTTGCGACGCCTGACAGCTACAAAAGAGTGATGTAGTATCATAACTGCGGTGCCTGACAGCTACAGAAGACCTGTAAAAATCCTACGGATCAAAGTTATCTGGTCTAAAACAGAAGGCCACCGTTTTTGTTGAAAAGAAAATAGAGAGAGAGGTTAACGGCTTAATTTTGATGAATTGTCTACTGACTATGTTATTTAGAAAAACATTTAAAGTATATCGCTTATGTTTTTCTAAGGCAATCGAGAGTTTACCATTGAAACCGAAGATCTTAGACATGGGTATGGCTGAAAAAACTCCGAGAGGTCGAATCCACACCGTTTTCCACCAAAAAACCCTTCGAAGAGAGCAAAAAAAAGAAATCCAAAGAAGACAACGGCCAAAATCTCTTCGTACAGAGCTTTAGTGCAGGAGTTCATGAGAGAAACCCTCATTTAATGTATTTGTGCTGAGAAGTGAATTCTCTCTCACCAAATGAAAACCAAGCGTCCTTAAAGCGGTTTTTAGTTTTTCTTTTTGGTGAATTACGACTTGTTTGGATGCTCGACTAAGTCTGTCTTCGACTCGTTAGATCCCTAGATTAACTACTCTACTCGTAATACCATCAACATGATATAACATCATATTTAATGCATTAAGCTACTCGTTCATTATTAATAAATCATTCAATTACAGTATTGGTATTTAGTCTTAACAAAAAAATATAAAGACATTAATTATGATTGATTAAAGATTGCAAAAAATAAAAAAATAAAAAATAAAAATTGTGCTTAAACTTCTAAGTTAAAGAAAGAAAATGAGAGAGAAGTCGACAGAAAAATAACTGAACGGTTTCCATTAATTTTTTACAATCTCCAATTCAACACGTCAATCAATTTTGGATTCTTTCCCGACAGCCTCACCTATTTTATCATCAAATCTAACTACTTTCTCACTAAAAGTCTCACACTCTTCAACTGCTAAATGAGATATATAATACTTTCAAAGGATAATTAATTATATATATATAGGTGTTGTCTGTCCAATGGAAACGAAATAAGTATTAAAAAAAATAACATGTTGATAAGGTAGCAGCTAGCTAGCTAGCTAGTTGTAATTAATGATGTTATTAGCTAACATCATGCGGGAGACATCATTAATTAATTAGTAATTACATCAAGGTATGCACTCCACCATAAACTATTTTATATGTTAGCAATTTATATTAAAGGGAATATAAATAAAAAGGTGCGACGTGTTAGGTGAATCATTGCCTAATATATAAATTAAAGATTAGATTTAATTAAACACGTTTCCGGTCAATAAAATATAACTCAAAGTATAGGAATTGGACTCTGTGTTTGGGATTCGAATAATTGAGTGGACCCCACTCGATTAGGAAACGTGCTGGTTGGAGATTGAAATAATTCAATAATTGCCCCCACTACTTATTTTTTTATTTTCCATTTGTTACTAAAAAAAATAATATTGCCCATCGTTACTTTATAATGGTTCACACATATGAACTAATGAAAAAAACTAATTAAATAAATAAATGAATCAATTAATCAAACAACTAATTATTTCCCCATCGTTACTTTATAATGGTTCACAACCTAATATATAAATTAAAGATTAGATTTAATTAAACACGTTTCCGGTCAATAAAATATAACTCAGAGTATAGGGTTTGGACTCTATGTTTGGGATTCGAATAATTGAGTGGACCCTACTCGATTAGGAAACGTGCTGGTTGGGGATTAAAATAATTCAATAATTGCCCCCACTACTCTTTTTTTTTATTTTCCATCTGTCACTAAAAGAAATAATATTGTCCATCGTTACTTTATAATGGTTCACACATATGAACTAATGAAAACAACTAATTAAATAAATAAATTAATCAATCAATCAAACAACTAATTATTTCCCCATCGTTACTTTATAATGGTTCACACATATTAACTAATGAAAGTAACTAATTAAATAAATTAATTAATCAATCAATCAAACAAAGCTAGCTAGCTAGGCCCATTTTACCCATGAGATCGAGAGTTTTTGATCTTTTTTCTACTAAGATCTTAATTAACCCACCTCTTGTGATTAATTACCTAGAAAAAGACAGCTAAATAACTCAGGAAAGTTTGCATGCATACATGGTGAATTGATATTGAAAATAGCTCAACTGCTCAAAAAATGAAATTGATCGACAATATATATTTTAATTAATTAAAGGGTTCCAATCACATGGATATTTGCTGAAAATTAAAATCCAAAAAAGTCTATATGTTCCTTAATTGGCATTTGGAGCTCCATCATATGGAATATATATATATATATACATATATATGAGATTTATTATGATCAGCCACTATTCACTTTCACACCAACCACTTATAGTATTTTTATAAGATATAGGGATATTTTTTATAGGATATATAAGTACTTTTTATAGGATAAGAAATCCCACCAAATCCAGAAAGACAAAACCCTCTACTTGGCCATACCCCATTGACCATACTACACTATTATCTTCGAAATTATTAGGGTAAAGTTGCCAATAAATTAATGAATTGTTAATTTGTATCAATCACTTTCTTATAATCTCATCTATCCGAGTCTAGAAGCTAGCTTGATTTGAAAGCACACTGATTGCTGCACCATCGTACTTCCACTCACCATATATATATAGTGCATCCCATCGTTCAAAGTATAAAGTCTTATAGCTATTGCCTAACTTGCCTTAAAAATAATTAAAAAAATGATTATAACTGTTCACAACAATAATAATAATAATAATAATCATACATTAAAAACTCGTTGGAGGATAAACACAGCTGAGTGCAATTCAATTTTAAATATTATTTAATATTTAAACATGCAGTTGAGTGCATTTAAACTTTAACTTCTGTGGCCTCACAACTGACAAAACAAACAAACGATGCTTACCCTCTTAATCTACTCTACTATTATTTATTATTATTTACTTTATTTTTAATATTATTTAATTTTTTAATATTATTTAATATTTTAATGTTATTTTTTACTTTTGTTTACTATTATTTTACAATTAGATTTTTTCCTCTTTTTATCTTTTCTTTCTAAATTACTTTTAACGTTTCTCACTTTCTTAGAGATTTACAGCTAAATGAAAAAAAAAAAGTAAAGCGAAATATATAAAGCTGAATTGAAATGATGACTGTCATGCACCAAACAAATTATTAAGTACCTTTTGTTTTTTTGACAAAAAAAAAAAAGTGCCTTTTGCTTTTTAAGCGCTAAAGCCAAAACTAATACATAAAGCTACGTTAATTATGGGAGGGGGCTTTCTATAATATATATATATGTCGTTTTCTCTCAAGAAAGGTTGAGAATTCTGACAATGAAAGAAAATCATCCATAATATATACACAGCAGTTGGAATATCGCTTTCCAATATAGAGTTTGTGGAACCGATAATCACGTGTCTTTCTTTCTCTTGAAGTCATTGGGCAGGGAACTTTCATTCCCGTTGTTAGTGAAATAAAACATATATAGTTAATTTATGGTGTTTGCTTGTTGATCTACTATTATATAGCTTCAATTTAAAAACAGTTCAACATATATAGTACATCTTGGTTTGATTTACTGTTCTTGTATCTATCTTCGATCAAATTTCATAATTTGTTCCACCGACAATTTTTAATACCACAATTTAACTCAATCCTTTAATCTCCCTTGATTTTTTTATTGGTCGTTTGATTTTATTGGACTATATTTTTTTATTGTCAAAATGTTTTTCATCTATGACAAATTGACCACCTACCTAATTTGGATAGCTAAGAAGTGCAGAGTAATATTTTAATATTTCTATAGTACATTTGACAATAATACTATCCATAAAAAGGTTGAATCAAGTCTCGAAGAAAAAAACATGCATCTACAGCTAATCAATAAAGTAGGGCGGAAAAATGAGTAAATGATAAAAATAACTATTTATGAGACCTATCAAAGTAGCGATAAGGTTTGCATATGGATCATGACCAATATAGAATCTTGTGTATGTAGAAATGCTCCATAGGGTCACTGAGTCTAATAGTAACTTAAAAATGACCCAACAACACTGATGAGAATTTAAATTAGCCAACCATGGGTTTGTGTCAAACATAAAAGATTAGTCTAAAATATCGCAGGGTGGGGCTTCTATATATAATAGCTTGATACATAGATTGATGCTTACGGTGCGCAATTATTGAGCAAAAAACTGTATCAGAAAAGATTGAATACGATTTTATATATAAAAATATTAATGATTTTTAGAGCTAATTAATATAAAAGTATATATTTTTCTTGCATAACATGAATAATAATTAATAATTAATTGAGTTGATCGTGATCATCATGATCAGTAGGTGACCCGCGAATTTCATAGTGGGGAATCTAAAACTTGATTATGCACCAACCATCAATTAAAGTTAATTAAATGTTTATTAATTACGTAAGCCTGAAATTAATTAAATTAATATGCTCTTATTCGAATCTAACTACTCAACAAATCTAATTACTCTCTCACTAAAAATCTCCACACTCTCCAATGTCACCATATCTTTTGTCTTGACTCTCACCCGAAATCATGTGCATAATTTATTTTATCTCGCCAAATTTAACTACTCTCCCACTAAAAATCTCCACACTCTCCGGGTGTCCCACGATTAGCTATTGAGAATGATGAATGAAAGGCTTTTTGTAAGGAAATAATTAAAAGTTTGATAAAATAAATAATAAATAAAGGTATGATTAAAAAATAATAAATGAAGTTAATGGTTCCTGACGCAATATCATGCAGAACAATGAAAGCACGGTTGATCTCTACCCTCAGAGCTATAGTAAACTCTAAAAGTGGTTCCTCTGGGATATGGAATTCTGGAATGTGTGGTGGATGTCTACATTATCAAATAGATGTATGAGCAAAACGACTCAAAATAGAGAAATTGAAATAATTAAACCACCACAACAAGAGTAGCCTTACTTTTGGATGAAGGTGGATGCGTTTGACCACAAGAACAGAATTGAAAGTGCCAAAACCAAGATGTAGAAGACCAGAGCCAGCAAATGGCCAAGCTCGACTCGAGCTCGGCCCGCTAATGCAAAATTTTAACAGATCAACTGGAAAGGTAAAAAAAATATAATAATTAAGCACACTGAGATATGAACATAATCTCTTCAAATATATCAACATATGTTCAGATCTAGAGGGGAAGAAAACCAACAACCGAAATAAAAGGTTTTTAAAAAAATATTCATTAACTTGGATTTGTAGGAAATGAACAACATGCATTCATTTCCCTGCAGATCCGCGATGAAAGAAAAAACAAACAAAAGAGAAAAAGAACAGAGAAAATGAGACTGAAAGAAAAATAAAAAATAATGAT
The DNA here is from genome assembly GCF_018687715.1 of Carya illinoinensis. Taxonomy (NCBI): domain Eukaryota; kingdom Viridiplantae; phylum Streptophyta; class Magnoliopsida; order Fagales; family Juglandaceae; genus Carya; species Carya illinoinensis. The sequence continues at coordinate 48,389,256 of NC_056752.1, forward strand.
CAGCTGAAAGGAAAAAAAAAAAAGTTAACAACGCTGACATCTAACACGATCTCTCAAAATATATGAAGATCTGTTCGGATCTAGAGGGAAAAAAAGGTAACACCAAAACATTTCTCACCAAACCCAAAAAAGTAACAAAGTCTCGTCTCATCTCTTTGCCCCATATTCTCTCTTCTTCTCCTTCTTCTTCAGAGCTCTCTCTCTCTCTCTCTCTCTCTCTCTCTCTCTCTCTCTCTCTCTCTCTCTCTCTCTCTCTCTCTCTCTCTCTCTCTCTCTCTCTCTCTCTCTCTCTCTCTCTCCGTGTATTTTTGAAGCATCTTAGAGGGCATCGATGGAGTCAATCTCTCCAAAATATCAAGAAACTCAGAACGCAAGCCCATCTTTCTTGCCATCCCCCAACAGCCGTAGCTCCAACAGTAGCAGCAGCAGCAGCGCCACCAACAGTAATGGACTCCAGCCCATTCGTATGATCTCTTAAACTTGTTTTTGGTTCTTTGGATATATGTGATCCAAGCAGTCAAGAGTCATCTTAGATTTTTGTAGACATAAATTTTCAAACTTGTTGCTTGTCATTTATGGCTAGGATCAATTTTAATACTGAGTCTGAAATTTGAAGCTTGGTGTATCTAACTTTAAGTATATAATGGCTCTAGAATAAGACTAACTTTGGTTGCATAGGATCGATTTGATAAAACAAACAAACAAACAACATATTTGGGTTAAAAAGGAATCTATAATAATTATATACCAATAACCATCAAACTTAACAGCATATTTCTGGTTCTTGATATCCACCGTCGGATCAGAAACCAAGAGCTGGGATGGGGTTCGAGTGGTGCTGGCTCACTCTTCACCTTCTCCAAGTTCGTGCTTGAATCCAACGACACTGAGCTTGTCTCCAGAGAGTGCTCGCCGGAGGCAAAGCCCGAAACCCAAATTTTTGCTCCTAAAATTCAAACTCGCCCATCGTATCAAAATTACACAATCTTTATCATTCTTCAAGTAAGAAAAAACACAAAAATGAAAGAAAATAGAAGAAGACTAAGAAGAAAGTGGCCGTGGAGGAGGTAAAAGTTGATGGAGATTCTGTGAAGAGGAATAAACGGAGAGAGAGAGAGAGAGAGAGAGAGAGAGAGAGAGAGAGAGAGAGAGAGAGAGAGAGAGAGAGAGAGAGAGAGAGAGAGAGAGAGAGAGTGGTTCAGCAAGACGAAGAGTAGAGATAAGAGAGAAGAGAGACGAAGAGAAGAAGAATCGAGAAAAGTAGAAAAGTAAAAAGAGAAAGAAAAAGGACAAAAAAAACTAAATACACGGAAAGAGTGAAGACATCAAATACACAGAAACGAAATGAGAATTTACTGCTCATTCCTGTAGCAGCGGGATAGGCGCTTATTATTATAGAGAGATAGTATCATATAGTGATATATTATTTGATTATATATGTTAGTGACAATATACTAGTGAAGGTTTTGGTCTTGGGTATTACTCCCTTCAAGGTCTAAGGTTTAACACTTTATGGGTGCAAGCAATTTTTTAAGGCCACACCTTCTAGTGAAAAGTCAGTGATTTAACCAATTTCGTATAAGAAAACTTTTGAGAGTACGGTGTACGGGACCAGGATTTATTATGCAAGGGTGGGTTCGAAGGGCCCTACCTTGGAGAGCTTCCCCAACATATAATTAAAAAAAAAAAAAAAAAAAAAAAACTAGTGATAATATGGTAGTGTTTAACTTATTTATATATTTGATTACATTTATTAATGATAATATAATGGTTATATACCTGAGTGTATATAATCAAATGTATAGAAATGTATTTATAAAAAAAAAAATCTATATTATAATTTATTATACTATAAAATGTATTTATCCTTAATATATATAGTTTATATTAATAACATATGATTAAATGTTCATATTTAAGATTAAAATTTTATGTTAGAAAATTAAAACTTTTAATTTTAATGTTATATAAAATGTTATAGGAAGATTTATAAGATTAATTTTATATTATATTAATTTTATGTTATTAGACTATTATTATACATGAATAATAAGATTTTAAAATTTAATGTTGTATTGATTATCAATTTTGTGTACAATATAATATTATTTTACATATAATTATATAAATTATATAAAAATTTTATATAATATAAAAAATTATTTAGAAAATATTTATATAATATAAAAATTTAATTTAGATATGAACTTGTCCAATCATGTGCGATATGGTGTTAGAAAAAGAAAAATAAAAATTAGACCGATTTTGACAAAAAAGAAACCGATACTAAACCGGATCCGATTCGGTCTGATTCACCAATCTTTTTCACCCCTAATTAAACTACTTTTTATTATCAATAAGGTAAAAGAATAAGGTTAGCATGATTCCTCATTTAGCCATCTCATTTTGATCGCTCATGTATTTAATTTTTTTTAAAATTTTTTTTACTAATTAAGGAAGTGACTATTAGTGTATTAGTATTTTTTTTTAATTTTTAAAAAAATTAAACATGTTAAAAAAATGTTTGAAATAAAACAAAAAAAAATACAATTTACACGAGAGACACACGAAGCGGACAAATTAGGGGGCATGGTAGCTATAAAAGTTTTTGTATAACTTTCAATAATTACAATTTTACCCTTCTTATTGGTGAAATAGGGTGCCTCTCTCTTCCTTTTGATGATTCTGTTTCTAGATAGAGCCCTTCAATAGCTTTAGGGAGAGCTCAATTGACAATAGAGCCCTTCAAAATCACGACGACATCACAAAGAACCCAGATGAATTCGCCTAGGCTCTATCAATAGCTCTCAGATAACCCAGATAAATCCCTTCAAACTCACGACAGAGTCCTACCCTTGTTCCTTGTAGTGCAAATTCTTGTAATCTTTGATTCTTTTTCGTCACACAACCAAGTCATAGACATTCTAAAAAAAAAAGAAAAAAAAAACCACATAGATTCCTAATTCCACAAGCGTGGGGTTAAATATTCAAGTTGGACGGGGAAGATTCTCTTAAATTTTTCTGGTTTGCAATTGGAAAAGGTAACGGTGTTTATTTTTGGCATGATGTCTAGTGTGGTGAAAGGGCTCTCAAGTAGGTGTTTCTCACGCTTTACCAAATTTCTAGTGACAAAGAGGCTTTTTGTGATTGATTTATTGCTATCTAATGGCTCTATCTATTGGAATGCTATTTTTTTTTAGAGCTGCTCAAGATTGGAAATTGGATATGTTTGCTGATTTCTTTGACTCGTTGTATGCTATTAATTGACAATGAGATAAATGATAAGTGGAATTAAAAAAAAAAATCGGTGTGCTCATTCCTTCTATAAGTCTCTCTCCGTCCTTCAAAAAAAAATCTCTCTCCGAATTTTCTAATGATCATTGTTTTTCTTGGAAGGCTATTTGGAAATACAAGGTACTAAGATTGCTTTCTTTAAATGGATTGTCTCTTTTGAGAGAATTCTCACCTCGGATAATTTGAGAAAATTTGATATTATCATTTTAGACTAGTGTTTTATGTGCAGGAAAGATGGGAAATTAGTGCATCAAATTTTGTTACATTGTGAAGTTGCCTAGTGTTTATGGAATGAGGGTTAGGTTATGCTTGGAAAAATGTGAGGGATATTCTAAAGTGCTGGAAAGGAATTAGGGAAAACGCCCACATCACTATTGTGTAGAGAATGATCTCTCGTTGTATTACGTGGTCTTTGTGGATGGAGAGAAACAAGCTCTGCTTTGAAGACATGGAGCGTTCTTTAGAAGAACTCGAGTGACTTTTTTACAAAACTCTCCTAGACTTCGGCCATTATTTGTAATATGGACAATTGTCATCAGTGCTTAGCTGTAACTAGATATGTTTGTTGTATACTCCCATCGTTTTTGGGTCATGCCTTTATTATCAATAAAATTTTGCTTTTACTTATGAAAAAAATAAGAACAAAAAGTTAAAAACTAACAAATATATTTATATTTATATTTTCTGTGATGTTATAATTTTTAGAAACAAAAAGCACAATAAAATGATGTTTTCGCTCAAGAACTTTAAGATGTAATCATAATTCATTAGAGTTATTTTTAAAGATTTTAATCTACAACTTCATCCAGCACCCCATAAATGAAAAACCTTGCTCCGTCATGGTCTTTCAATGAAAAAAGGTGCGGTGGTGATTCAAGACACAATAAGTACCAACTTCTAACTTAGCAGATAAGTCTTCTAAATATTCCTCCAGGGATATCGATTAACACGACTTTGCCAGAACCTGATAGAATAAACGAACAATGCATACTCCTTTAGGGGCACAAAAGGGCCTTGTCTTCGTCTCCAACTTGCGGTTTAGAAGAGTGCAATTTACTAAGAAATTCTTTGAAGGCATCAACTTCCTCGTCTTGTACTTATTTGAAGAATTAACATTGGATTGAGAAAAACTACTACTAATTCTGAAATATCAGCTACTAAGGCTTCCTGCACCTGCACAATCTCACACTTTTGGAAATGCTTCCTTGAAGACCTTACCTCCACATCATAAATTGCCAAAATCTGATTGCGGATCCTTCTCCAAACTCAAGTTGAGTATTCCCAAAAATAGCCTCCATCCTCTTTCTTACATGCTTCCAAAACCCCACAACCCATCTGGTCCAAGCCTCTCATTCGAGCACCAGCCACTCTGAGCTCCAAAAATCCTTATCTATTACACCCTTCCACAAAGCCCCTCGTTTCTTGTTTATATCACTAGCCATTTTCCCAATACTGTGGATTGAGCAATAGCAAGTCTCAAACTCTGAACCCTCCCTAGACGAAGTGCTTACCCTTGCCCAATTTAGAAGATGAAATTTGTACACTTCCCTCTCAGATCCTAGCTATCAGAAAATAAAAACTCAATCCAGTGGCATTTCCACCATTTTTTATGCCTTCAGTTGCCATTTTGTCTAATGTTTTTTTCTTTTTTTGATAGGTAAAAGTAAGTTTTATTAATAAAAGAGGCATAGCCTGATTACACTATACAAAGAACATGCCAGGTTACAACTAAGTATTAGTGAGAGTTACAAGCAAAGTATGGAGATCATCTGTGTTACAAATAATGGCCGAAGCCCAGGAAAGCAGTGTACTGTAGAAAAAAACGTTTCAGTTCAGCCATAGAGTGCTCCATATCTTCAAAACACCTCTTGTTTCTCTCCAACCACATACACACCACATAATGCAGTGAGGTATCATTCACCACACAGCAACGATTAGAGCATTTCCCCGGATACCTTTCCACCAGCACATAAGATCCTGAACACTTCTTGGCATGACCCATGCCACCCCTATCCTATTAAAAACTCCATACCATAAACACTGGGCCACTTCACAGTGTAATAAGAGATGATCAACTGATTCCCCATTACACTTACACATATAACACCAATCTAAAATAATGAACCCATGTTTTCTCAAGTTATCCAAGGTAAGAATCCGCCCAATAGATGTTGTCCAGACAAAGAATGCAATTTTGGAAGGTACCTTGCACTTCCAAATAGCCTTTCAAGAATAGCTATGACCATGGTATAAATCCAAGAGAGCCAAATAAAGGGACCGCACCGAGAACTTTTTATTTCCACTTGGATTCCATGACAGCCTATCCCTCATCTCATTTCCAAATGATACAGCATATAATGAGTAAAAAAGACCAGAAAACATGTCCAAATGATATAGCATGTTTAGATCAACTTTTGAAAGTGGACATGCCATTTTGTGATAGCTAAACGACAGATCTCTAAGATGCATGCATATGCCCAACAAAAGAAAAAACAAAATTAGAGAGAGAGACCCAAAAAATAAGGAACTCCTAGCATCAGTTTTAAACCAACAGACTTACTGACCATGTCCTAAAATCTCGAAACTTTCGCTTCTACGATTACAGGCCGAAAACTCACCAGAAAATGACAGATCGCTAAGATGCATGCGCACGTCCAAGAAAAGCAAAAAATAGAAAGTAAACTAGGAAAAAAAGAGGGAGAGAGTAACAACTTCAGGGACCAATTTCGACCAAAAGATTTGCTGACCAAGTTATGGTACCATGCAACACAAAATTATATCAAAATTAATTAACCACAACCAAAATTAAAGAGGTGTTATAATTTTTTTGTACTAGTAGTTAGCCAGTAGATAACCTGGTTTGTAATTGCTAAACCGATAGCACTGGTGGCGCTGCAATAGGATCTCATCCCCAGTTAAAAGCGAGAATAGATGAAAATAAAAATAATTGAAAAATGATTGTAGAGAAATAAAATAGATGGCATCCCAAAAATTATTTTGCAAAAAAAAAAAAAAAAAAAAAAAAAAAAAAAAAAAAAAGAGTGCTGAAACATACATGAGAGCCCACAATGCAGAGAAATCCACTATAATCAAGAGAATTGTTTGCCTTGCATTTTCATGAAAAGCCAAAATAAGTTATCAAAACAAGTGCAGGATGGTTTTAAGTCAAGAAGCTATATCCTCCATACAGAATAAATGAATTTGGTATAAAGCAGCCAGAATAAAAATTGAGTTGTCACTTGCAGTGGAAAAAAATGATGATATGTTTCGAGCATTAATTAAAACAATTTCTTTAAATACAAACGAAAATAAATGGCAAAGCATAAAATGGTTGCATAATTTATTAGTACATTTGTAATGGTACTCTACCTAAGTATACAAGAAAGACACTGGCACTGGCAAAACTAGTGGATGGAGTAACCATGATAAAGATGACATGTAGCATGATTGTAGCTATCTCAACAGGTGAAATATCGTTTTGTGGGCAAATGCATCGCAACCATACCAATTTATTATTTAAGAAAATCCCCAAAGAAACCTGCAAAATGTCAAAAGGATTTTAAAGGAGCGCAACCTTCTTTTCGAGCTTTGCACCAAATTCTTTTAAATCTGAAATACCAATTCAATCTCAAACTTTCCCTTCTTTTTCCAGTTCCAGGGTTTTCCCACAACTCCACAAGAAAGTAACAGCTCTTTTCTATGGTCAATTTCTTTTCACTCAACGAAGTCATAGGCATTCAAAAAAAAAAAAAACCCACATAGATTAGTTCCAGCCCCTCTAAATAATAATTCATTTGTAATTCATAATTCGTTTGTTCAGAGTTGTTTTTGAAGATTTTCTTCTACAACTTCATCCAGCTCCCCTAAATAAAAACCCATGCTCCGTCAATGTCATTTAGTGAAAAAATGTGATAGTTATTCAAGACGACAGTAACTACCAACTTCTTACTTAGTAGAAAGACAAAAAGAACAAAAGGAAAAATAAATTTACCTCATTGTAATTGTTCGTAATCTTTGATGAACACTCATCCATTTCAACTGCAGGATTAAAGCACATGATCAAAGGGAAACACTACAATACAAAAATTTATACAAAAGGGAGCAAACTTGGAGCACTGGACCATCAAGTTGCATCCTCGCCCCGAGAGTAATATCATAATCAAATATATATGTCATGGAAACGTGATTGCTTATAAAATGGCTGATTGCAAGCTTGTTACAATCCTTATTTATGCTTAATAAGGGCACATACAAATCCAAGATCTAAAGAACACACTGGACAACAATATCACCACGTATTACACATATCAAACAAAGGTTTATATGTGTTCAAAGCAAAATGCAAAACAAACACCAGTTACTTAATTTGCTGGAAAGCATAATGGCTGTAAAAAACTGGGCTTGGCATGGGAAAGGGTGGTGAAATTTCAGAACCTGAATTATTGCCGTTGGCTAGGGCTGAGCAGAAATCCGAAAATCCGACTCCGACTCCGACTCCGCTCCGGCTCCGCTCCGACTCCGACGGAGTCGGAGTTTTTTTCCCCCTGGAAGTCGGAGTCGGAGGTAGAGGTGTCCCGACTCCGATCCGATCCGACTCCAACTCCGACACACCGACTCCGACTCCGACTCCGACTTCCAATCCGACTCCGACTCCGACTCCGACTTCTACTCCGACTCCGACTCCGATATTGTGCATATTTTATAAAAATATTTGTTATCAATATATTAACATCTAATAAATAATAATCTATAAACATTATAATGAATAATATAAGTTAATATAGTTACTATAAGTTAATTTACATTACTAATTTACTATAAGTTAGTAAGTTACTATAAGTTAATATAGTTATTAGTTACACTATAAGTTACTAATTACTATACCTTATATAGTTAATTTACATTACTAATTTACTATAAGTTACTATAAGTTAATATAGTTATTATATAAGTTACCATACCTTATATAGTTAATTTACATTACTAATTTACTATAAGTTACTATATAAGTTACTATACCTTATATAGTTAATTTACATTACTAATTTACTATAAGTTACTATATAAGTTACTATAGCTTATTTTATATTTTACATTACTAGTTTACTATAAGTCAATATATAATATATAGTTATATATATACTATATATATTAAGGGCTTGTATAGTATATAGTTACTATACTATGTATAGTAATTAACTATACTTATATAATATATATAGTTATACTTATATAATATAATATATATATAGTTATATATTAACTTACTAATTAACTATACTTATATAATATATATAGTTATACTTATATAATATAATATATATAGTTATATATTAGCTTAGTAATTAACTATACTTATATAATATATTGGAGGAGTACTTATATACTATAATATATATAGTTATATATTAACTTACCAATTAACTATATTTATATAATATATTGGAGGAGTACTTATATAATATAATATATATAGTTATATATTAACTTACTAATTAACTATATTTATATAATATATATAGTTATACTTATATACTATAATATATATAGTTATATATTAACTTACTAATTAACTATACTTATATAATATATATAGTTATACTTATATACTATAATATATATAGTTATTCATTAACTTACTAATTAACTATACTTATATAATATATATAGTTATACTTATATAATATAATATATATAGTTATATATTAACTTAGTAATTAACTATACTTATATAATATATTGGAGGAGTACTTATATACTATAATATATATAGTTATATATTAACTTACTAATTAACTATATTTATATAAGATATTGGAGGAGTACTTATATAATATAATATATATAGTTATATATTAACTTACTAATTAACTATATTTATATAATATATATAGTTATACTTATATACTATAATATATATAGTTATATATTAACTTACTAATTAACTATACTTATATAATATATATAGTTATACTTATATACTATAATATATATAGTTATATATTAGCTTACTAATTAACTATATTTATATAATATATAATAGTATACTATTAGTTAATATATATTAAATTAATATCACAATATAATTACATAATTATTAAATATATTCCCTTGGATATAACAACAATAAAAAAAATTTGTCAAATTTCTAATATATAACTCTCTAAGTTAGTAATAATTAATAAAGTAATAATTAACTAGTGATTTTTTTAGTGAGTTAATTAAATAATACACATTAAATTGTTACTTAATTTTATTTTTACTAACTTAAAATATATTTTTACTCACTTATTATTTATTAATTTATTTTTATTGTTTAGAAGTAGAATTTAGAAGTAGAAAGTCTTAAACGGCGCCGTTATTGGAAACTGGGTTGCGTGAAACGGCGCCGTTTCACGCAACCCTTTATTTTTTTTCAGATTTCTGTCACTGAAACGGCGTCGTTTGGGGTGAAAATAGCCCCAAACGGCGCCGTTTCAGTGTTTGCTATTAGGTCTTTTTGCCCCCCCCCCCTTTCTCTTCTTCCCCCCCGATCCCTTCGAATCCCCCTGCGCCGAATGCGAATGCAGCGAATCCCTCTCTGCCTCTCTCACCTCTCATCTCAGATTCTCTCTCCCCCCCGATTCCCTCCCATCCCCGATTCTCTGCCTCTCTCACCTCTCACCTCTCATCCCGATCTCTCTCACCTCTCATCTCAAAACCTTATTATTAGGTTTCCCGGCCCCCCCCTCTTCCCCCCCCGATTCCCTCCCCTCCTCTTGCGCCGAATCACTCTCTCTCACTCTTTGATTTCTCTTTTCTGTTATGGATTTGGTTTTGGTTTTGATTTGTATTTTCATTTTTTGGTTTTGATTCCCTCCCCTCCCCCTGCGCCGATTGCCGAATCCGTCGTTTGGGTTTGTTTTTTGAGGATTTCTCACCGACTCCGTCCCGACTCCGCTCCGACAAGTCGGAGCCGGAGCCGGAGCGGAGTCTAACACCTTCGGAGGCGGAGTCGGAGGCCAGATTCGGCCTCCGATAAAATCGGAGTCGGAGTCGGATGGCTCCAATACCGACTCCGATTCGTCGGTGCTCAGCCCTACCGTTGGCCTAGTTTGTTCAAAGCACAATGCAGATACAAAAGGTCGAACCCAAACAATAAATTGGAGAACCATTTCCATTCCCCTACTTTGTTTCCCACAATTTGCTACGGCGTTAAAATATTTTTTTCCATGATAATGCAAGAAGACAAATTATGTCAACGGCCGCATACAATCGAAGTAAACAACTAAAATGGAATAAGGAAACAACAATTGATATCAGAACATGGATTGTTCTAGTGAGATCACATAAACGTAATCCTGGCTGACGATATCTAGTGAATGATAAAAGTTTGATCTTAGATACAGGGTTTAATACAATATTTTTTTAATGAACGAAGAACTTGACAAAAATGCTTCAGGTAGATATAAAGGGCTCACCAAGATAAAAGGAAAACAACTTAACCGTTTGTTTTCAGAACTGCCATATTGGAAAGGTCCCACCAAGCCCACACATAGCAAATATCACAGGGTAGTTTCTTGATGCGTTTTCCATTCACATAGCAAAGCAATAAACACAACAGAAAACCACATTAAGAGATGCACAAAAGCTATAAACAATGTGTATTATAACTACGCATGATGGGGCACACAGCAGCAATGTGTATCATGTTAAAGTCTGTTTGCAACATATAAAATTCCCTGAAGCTGAATTAAGTTTTGGTAGTTCAGCATAGAGAAGGTTGATTTGTGAGAAAAATCTTTCAGTATTTCATTTTTTTTGATAGGTAAAGAGATTTTATTGATCCACGTAAAAAGGCAAAACCTGAGTATACAGGAAGTATACAAGAAAGAGCCTAATTACAAGCTACGTGCTACGGAAAGTAGCATAAAAGTCATTAAAACTCATTCCATTCAATACTTTCAGTATTTCATTGTGAGTGTTGGTTTCAACTCTATCTCGCTTTCTAATAGCCATCACAAACATCGCTGAAGTTAACCTCTTTTGTTTGTATATTTCATTGTGAGTGTTGGTTTCAACTCTGTCTCGCTTTCATGCCCTTCGTTTCCACCTGCTTTTACTGTGGCTAATCACAGTGAGAAGGTGAAGCGAGACTTCCTTTGGGGTGTTATAGGGAGGAAATACCATCTGGCAAGTTGGGCAAAGGTTTGCTTTTTGTATTTCAAAAGGTGTGTTGAGGAATCAAAATTTGCTATTGTTTGACCTTGCATTATTAGGGATATGAACTTCGCGACATCCACGTGAGAGGGGTGCATTGGGGAGAACTGTATTAGATTCCAAATATGGATGCTTGTGAGGCGAAATATGTTCTAATGAGGTTCAAGGTGTGGTGGGGTGCCATTATGGAACATTATAGGGAATTATGGGTAAGATGGAGCTAAATCATATTTTGGAATTATTTGTGGTGTGGTGATAGCTTCCGAAGGAAGCTTTCATAGAGGTGTTAAGCGTACCTTGAGTTAACGATGCTTCAGCGATGAACAATTTGGAGATTGCAGGTGCCTCTTCTCGGTAGAATAGAAGCTTCATCGAAGCAGCGCAAGCCTGGGAGGTAGAAGCGTCAAGTTAGTTTTTTCACCTATTGCACTCCAAAAATTTGAGAAGGGGCTGAAGTCAACTTTCTGGGCCCATCCAAGAAAAAGATGTTTAGCGTTCGCTTTCTTTGTCACGTCATAATAAACAATAAGCACCCATGGAAGAAACTTTGGAGAGCAAAGGCCCCTTTGAAAGTGACTTTCTTTGCCTTGACTGTATCTCTAGGGAAGATCCGCCACATATAATTCAAGAATCTTCCACGAGAAAGCAGTCTAAACAGAAAATCTGCTCTTAGAGGTGCTTGAGTCTTCCAAATATTCCTCCAAGGATATCGATTAACATATGATGAGTTTGCGAGAACTTTATAGAATAAATTAAAAATGAACGCTCCTTCTTTAGGGTCACGAAAGGGCCTTGACTTCGTCTCCCACTCTCGGTTTAGAAGAGTGCAATTAACTAAGAAAATTCTTCGAACGCATCAACTTCCTCGTCTTGTACTTCTTTGAAGAATTGAAATTCTATTGAGATAAACCACTGCTAAGTCCAAAATATTAGCTACTGAAGCTTCTTGCACTCGCACAATCTCACTACTGAAGCTTCCTGCACTCGCACAATCTCACACATTTTGAAACAATTCCTTGGAGACCTTACCTCCACATCATAAATAGTGTTGAAATTTAATTGAGGATCCTTCCCCAAACTCAAGTTGAGTATGCCCAAAAATAGCCCCCATCCTCTTCCTTACATGCTTCCAAAACCACACACCCCCATCTGGTCCATGTCCCTTGTTCGAGCATCAGCCACTCCAAGCCTCACAAAACCTTGTCTATTACACCCTTCAAAAAAGCCCACGTTTCCTGTTTACGTTTTCCCAATAATGTCAGATTGAGCAATAGCAAGTCTCAAAGACATAAAACATTTGGGCAAGTTGGATCGAGTAGTTTTGGCCAAGATAAATCCAGCCTCTATTAAGCAAATAAATCTCTTCAACCTAGCCTATTTGAACTTCATCTTTTCAATCAGACCATCCAAACTAGCCAATTTGAACTTTGTCTTGACTAAGGATATCAAACAGAGGTTAACGTCCTAGGCAAGAAGGATACCTTACACCTCAATATGCTACCAAGCCCTCCGCATTACAAACATTTCCGATTAAAACGAATTCTCAATTTGCTAAGTTCACTTTCAAGCCTGACACAGACCAAACCATTAAATAAAATTAAATTAAAAAAATAAAGAAGTGCCCCTTTACTACCTTGAGAAGAACACCTCCATGCCAATTACGTAAGCTCTGGATTTGTGAGCTACAGAAAATTTGGTCATTCTCTAAAATCTAGGTGTTTCCCCATGCTTCTCCTAACCGGTAACTTCCTCCCCTCCTGTGATCCCAATTCCTACTCTCAATCAGGCATAAAGTGTGAACACCCTCCGGCAGTAGTTCAAAAACCCTTGTATCTATCAACAGTTGTTTTAGGAAACCCACCCTACCATACCTTTCAAATCCTGGCTATCGGAAAGTAAAAACTTAATCCAATGGTGTTTCATGCCCTTTTTTACTGTGGCTAATCACAGTGAGAAGGTGAAGCGAGACTTCCTTTAGGGTGCTCCGAGGAGGAAATACCATCTGGCAAGTTGGGCAAAGGTTTGCTTTCATATTTCAAAAGTTGTGTTGGGGATTCGGAATTTGCTATTGTTTGATCTTGCATTATTAGTGATATGAACTTGGCGACATCCACATGAGGGGTGCATTGGGGAGAACTATAATAGATTCCAAATATGTATACTTGTGAAGCGAAATATGTTCTAATGAGGTTCAAGGTGCGGTGGGGTGCCATTATGGAACATTATAAGGAATTATGAGTAAGATGGAGCTAGATCATATTTTGGAATTGTGGTGTGGTGATAGGTTCCGAAGGAAGTTTTCTCAAGGGTGTTAAGCATAACTTGTATCAAGGATGCTTCAGCGGTAAACAATTTGGAGATTGCAGGTGCCTCTTCTCAGTGGAATAGAAGCTTCATCAAAGCAACGCAAGCTTGGGAGGTAGAAGCGTCGACTGTCGAGTTAGTTTTTTCACCTATTGCATTCCACAAATTTGAGAAGAAAAGGTTGAAGTCAACTTTCTAGGCCCCATCCAAGAAAAAGGTGTTCAATGTTCGCTTTCTTTGTCACGTCATAATGAACAACACACTCCCGTGGAAGAAAATTTGAAGAGCAAAGGCCCATTTGAAAGCGACTTTCTTTGCTTAGACTATATCTCTAGGGAAGATCTGCCACATGTATAATTTAAGAATCTTCCACGAGAAAGCAGTCTAAACAGAAAATCTGCTCTTTGAGGTGCCTAAGTCTTCCAAATATTCCTCCAAGGATATCGATTAACATATGAGTTTGCGAGAACTTTATAAAATAAACGAACAATGAACGTGCCCCTTCTTCAGGGGCACGAAAGGGCCTTGTCTTCGTCTCCCACTCTCAGTTTAGAAGAGTGCAATTGACTAAGAAGCTCCTCTTCGAAGGCATCAACTTCCTCGTCTTGTACTTCTTTGAAGAATTGACATTCCATTGAGATAAGCCACTGCTCATTTCAAAATATCAGCTACTGAGGCTTCCTGCACTCTCACAATCTCACACTTTTGGAAACACTTCCTTGGAGAACTTGCCTCCACATCATAAATGGTGCCAAAATTTCATTGCGAATCCTTCCCCAAACTCAAGTTGAGTATGCCCAAAAATAGCCCCCATCCTCTTCCTTAAATGCTTCCACAACCCCAAACCCCCATATGGTCCATGTCCCTCATTTGAGCATTAGCCACTCCAAGCTCCACAAAACCTTGTCTATTTGTACCCTTCCAAAAAGCCCCAATTTCCTATTTATAACACTAGCCATTTTCCCAATAATGTCAGGTTGAGTAATAGCAAGTCTCAAAGACTAAACATATGGGCAACTTGGGTTGTGTAATTTTTGTCAAGATACTCCAGCCTCCACCATTAAGCAAATAAATCTCTCCCAACTAGCATATTTGAACTTCATCTTTTCAATCAAACTATCTGAACTAGCCAATCTGAATTTTGTCTTGACTGAGCAAATCAAAGAGAGGTTAATGTCATAGAATAGAAGGATACCTTACACCTTAATATGCTACCAAGCCCTCCGCATTACAAACATTTCTGATTAAAACGAATTCTCAATTTGCTAAGTTCACTTTCAAGCCTAATACAGATTCAAACCATTAAAAAATAATAATAATAAAATAAAGAAGTGCCCTCTACTACCTTGAGAAGAACACCTCCATGCCAATTGTGTAAGCTCTGGATTTGTGAGCTAGAGAAAAGTCGGTCATTCTCTAAAATCTAGGTCTTTCCCCATGCTTCTCCTCAACGGTAACTTCGTCCCCTCCTGTGATTCCAATTCCTACCCTCAATTCCTACACCCTCCGCCAGTAGTTCAAAAACCCTTGTATCTATCAATAGTTGTTTTGGGGGGAAACCCACCCTACCATACCTCTCAGATCCTCGCTTTCGAAAAGTAAAAACTTAATCCAACGGCGTTTCCACCATTTATTATGTCTTTAATTGCCGTTTTGTCTAATTTTTAGTTCAACTCTTGAAAGTGGATATTCCATTTTGTGATAGTTAAATGACATATCACTTAGGCTAGGTTTGGATACAAAGATGGTTTCAACTCATCTCAACTATCTCAACCCTTCCAAATTCCCACCAAAAATATAATAAAGAATTCAACTTTTTCAAATCCTAAAACAATAATATATTAAAAAATAATATTCTAACAATATTTTATTCAACTTTCATCTAAAACCATCTCATCTCATCTCATCTCACTATCCAAACCTCACCTATGATGTATGCATATGTCCAACAGAAGAAAAAACATAACTTAGAGAGAGAGAGAGAGAGAGAGAGAGAGAGAGAGAGAGAGAGAGAGAGAGAGACCGACCCAACAAATCAAGGAACTCCTAGGATTAGTTTTCAATCAACAGATTTACTAACCATGTTCTTGTAAACAGATTAGCTGAAAATCTCGAAACTTTCAATGTCTAAAAATGTCTTGCTTAACTTAGAATTTGGCTAAAAAATCTTCTGGCCTAAAGGTCCAAAGTTTCAAGTCTTTTCACTTCTACAATTACAGGCCGGAAACTCGCCAGAAAATGACAGATCACTAAGATACATGCACATGTCCAGGAGAAGCAAAAAATAGAATAAAAAACTAGGATATAAAGAGGGAGAGAGAAACAACTTCAGGGATCAATTTCAACCAAAATATTTGTTGACCAAGTTATAGTACTATGCAACACAAAATTAATTTACCGCAACCAAAATTAAAGAGGTGTTATGATTTTTTACTAGTAGTAATTAGCAAGCCTCTTAAGAGTAGATAATCTGTCAATATTATTTATTGGTCATAGGCAGAAAGGAGGCTCTATGAACTTGCATGTTATAACCAAACCGTACCTTGGCGACATTGTAGCAATGAATGCTCAAAAATGAGGCCGCAGTTGTACATGGACAACAAGAATATAACTGGTGGCAATGAAAGAAATGCCTACGGATAACATGGGTATAATTGGAAGCTACAAAACTGAGCCGCCCACTCGTTTGTGTTATGCAATCTTTCAGGAAAATGGGGTCAAGGAAATGAGAGATAGACGGTGACATGGTGAAGGGTGCATTATCTTTTTGCGGGGTCATTTTGACATTCTAGCCAGCAGCACATGTGAGACCTTTGCGAGCAGAAGTAAAATGTTATTACATGGAGAGCAAACTAACTATGAAACTACAAATTTAGACACAGCTGACTAAGTGTATTTTGATTCTTGAGTAAGTAGAAATGTGTTACAGTTAACGTAATTAATTTAGAATAAGTTATATGTCAGAACCTTGTTTATGAAGATTGGCACAAAATGAGGTGAAGAAAATATCATTTTGTTTGACTCACTCCTAGTTTCTTCATTAAAAACATGCAGGAATATAAAGAACACAGTTAACCCAACAACCCACTATTTTTTTTATTATTTCCTGATTCACTATACCAATCAGCATAGAATATATAATTGCCTTTTCCAATATTAACTAATGCACATCTCCACCAGAACCCAACAAAATAAAATTTTGTAAGCTAACCACTCCCACTTATCACTCGAGCATTTTAGCAAACCTACCCAAGGGAATGGACAGATCAGAATTAATATAGGTGCACCTAAACTGCCTTGACATGAGTGAGAACTGAAAGTAAGCAACCAAGTGATAAGGATGGACATACCTTCTTGAAAAAACAAATGGCGTTTCTCACGGATCTTTCATCAAATGTTTGGAATGCAGGCAATAAACCATAAGCACCTGTTCTCACTACAACAGATTGGACTTTTCCCGGCGTTGTAAAATCGCCGGCAAATAGGCATAAATCCCCGCTATAGTAATATTCCAGCGATTACCTAATCGCCGCTAATTCGCCGGTATTATTCTTCCACTTTACCTATAACACGGCGAATAAAAAAAATCGCCGTTCTATACGTAATATTTCGCAGCGAGTTTGGTATCGCTGGCATATAATTTGAATAGCGTCAAATTCTATTCCAGCGATTACGAAATCGCTGCTACATTAATTAGCAGCGCTTCCATAGTCGCTGCCATATACTGTCCATGGTTACAAAACATATGGCAGCGATACATGCATCGCTGGCAACTTATTTTGCAGCGCTTTTGTAATCGCTGCCAAATACGCAACCATTTCAAAAATAATATGGCAGCGATAGAAAAATCGCTGCTAAATAGTAAGGCAACGGTTTTTTAATCGCTGCTATATAGTTTTCCTGTTTCACAAACATATGGCAGCGATTATAAAATGGCTGCCATACCATTTTGCAGCGCTAAAGTAATCGCTGCCATATAGGTTTCAATTTCCAAAATCATATGGCAGCGATAGAAAAATCGCTGCCAAATTATATAGCAGCGGTTCCTTAATCGCTGCTATATACATTGCCTGGTTCAAAATGCTATCCCAGCGATCCTAAAATCGCTGCTATATGATATGACAGCGCTGTCTTAATCGCTGCTAAATCCATTTCTACTTTTCAAATTATATGGCAGCGATAAAAATTTCGCTGCTATATGATATGGCAGCGGTTTGTTAATCGCTGCTATATGGTTTTCTGTATCAATAGCATATGGCAGCGAGATAAAACTCGCTGCCATATGATTTGCCAGCGACTAAACATCGCTGCAATAGGATTTTCTAATGGGAATCTATCGTATTAAATGGTTTTTTGAAATTATTGACGGCGATTAAAAAATCGCTGGAGAAACCTGAAAATCGAATTTTATATAACCTAGTAACCCAATATTCTTAATGGGTTACTAGGTCTCATTTATACTTTCTCCATTCATCGAATAGCACCTGATAGACATGATCATTTAATTTTCCATACTTAAACAAAAATTGAGCTAACCATTTCTATTCAATTCAAAATTTACTCATATGCATCAAATGAATTGACCAACAATCATATAATATCTTTTTACATTGGGTGGTGCATTATACGAATCATATCAATTACAAACTGAGCTACTAATTACTCAAAAGATAAATATCACTAGTATAAGTTATTTCTAGATGACTCTACTCTCACTAAAACCAACAACTACCAGTAAAACATCTCATATTAGTTCAGGACTTTTCAACCAATTAAAACATCCAATTTTCACAAGATGACTTTTACAAAGAAAGGTGGTGAACACCAAGATAACGCCGCTCCCACAACGGTCAGCCCATAAAGGTGGTTGGCCATATCACCTGAAAATAACATGAGATATCCACAAGGGTTCAGAAATTGACAACAGGCCCATCAGAAATTGAGATAGTTTAAGAAAATATAAATGCAGTGGATTTAGTATTAATCATAGAGGCACAAGGTAAACTAACTAATTATGGCATGCTGTTGAAAGTGTATTAAGTCTTGCAGAGATGAGATTTATTTGTTGTTAATGGTGAGACTAATAACTTACTAACATTTGGTCATATAAATCTTACTGTCGGGCGATTCAAGACTTGGACAGAAAGTGGCAAAAAAGTCAGAAGCCATAGAGTGCCCTTCATCTCATCCTATAATAAGCGGTTTGAGGAAGAATCGCTGGCCAAATAAGAAACTGATCCTAGCATTTGGATGACCAAGAAAAACCCTATTATTAAGTTGTTCTTTCCGATAGCTCGCTGCAGCATGCAATTACTAATTGATATGGGGGTTTCTATTGTATGCTAATATATATATTTACTCGGCTGTAATGTCGTAATTGCATGTACACTACAAGTTTCTCTAGTTTTTGTTTTGGATCACATTAAGGAAAAAGCAAAAATCCTTAAATCATGTACCTTAGCCAACTATTTTTTCCAAAACTTGTTATTCCCATCAATTCACCTATTTGCATGCGCCAGGTACAAAATGGGCGCAGCCGTACCACGAGTTGCTTAATATTCAAGCAGCCATGGATGGATTGATCTATGGTGCATGTGCAATATGCTCGAAGAAGCATGAGAATTTTAGCTACAACTACGTCCTGGGGACTCAATTTATACAAGCTCGGCCAAAAAATGATGAAACAAGACTCAATTTATACTACTCGGCCAAAAATCTGATGAAACAAGACTCAATTTAAATAAGCAAAATGTTGATTCAATTTGTTAACTCACTCCCCATGCAGAATCTGAAAAGAATGGCATGAGCAAGGTGTGTATCGATGGTTGTCAAAATAACCCTGATTGTGTCCTGCTTAGGCAAACCATTTCCGTAAATTATTCCATACATGATGAATTAATTGAGTGAGTTAAATGACCAATCAGTTTGGAAATCTGAACGATGTATTTAAGCAAAACTGTGGGCAAAGTTCAGGCCTTATATCTAACCTAGAGTATCTGCCAACCCTTGATGGGTCGATTCCCAATATGCATGCAGCAGTTATACTAACTGCTGGCTGGGGGGGAAAAACATACCGCAAGATGACTCACATACCAATATGTTAAGTCAGCAGCAAAATCAGCACTCAGCAATTAAGTTGAGATATTGGCATGACCAGCTTTTTGTCCCCTTCCATTATGACAGGTGCACCACAACCAAAACTTAAGTTATACTACTGCAGTGAGGGTACTGTAACAGAACTTAATCACTTCTTGTATGCAATCAGTGTTAATGAAGCTTACCATCATTATTTGGGACATGTCGAAGAGCTTCATCATTCAGGAATTGGTGCTCAAAGCCTTTAAAACTGTAAAACACCAACAAAGGAAGTATTCATTGCCTAAATAGTTGATACATGAGACTCATCCAACCAACATTATCTGAAAGAACTAAACACTTGGCACGATACAACCTACAGCACACGCTTGAAAGCTAAGGAAAAGTGTATAACCTGCTATGATTATAAATCTGATTCCACGGGGCTTCCTTAAATACTCTGCCACATTCTCATATTCTAGATAAGCATTAACTCTACTTAAATTTAGTTACACGTTTTTTGCAGCCACAAATTTAAAAAGGTTGTTCCAAGGCAACCTCTTGCCCCTATTTTGAATGAAGCCATTCAGATCCATAAACATGTTTTAGTAGTAAAACATACAATGATAAATAACAATAAAAGCGACATTAGAATTGGTTATGGATCTTACCTTCACTCTATTCCCCGATTGATAATGCATGGTAATTCAAACCAAATCAACAAGTTAGTCTAGTATCTAAAATATAGGGCGCTCATAACTAATTTTCAGGTCTGGTTTCTGTTAATATGTTAATATGTCCGAAGGAGATGGGATTAAGTTGACAAGTGACTTTAATGAGTACCATCTTAGCGATGGTGTTAGTAAATCTCTAACTGCCGTGGAATAGGTTTATTTTACTTTAAATAAACCTACAGCACTTGTTGGGTTTCTTCAGTCCTAAGATGGAGAAAGAAGCAAGATATTTGTAAAATAATAGAGGGGAAAAAACCTAAAACCTGTCTAATGCAGAAATGGTTGATCTCTGTTGAATATCATTAACAGAGAGTATGGGTTTCCACTGGCAACCTCAAGACATATCAATGCATACTTCCCTTCTTTACCGTTGTTTTGAATTTCAATGCTCTTTCATCTTGCAATGCCTTGTTGTTGCAAATGAAACATCCTCCTTTTTATTATTAGAACCAAAATGATTATAAAAATAAATTTATAATCATATTAATATATGTAAAATGTCACAAATTATTTTCACGAGTTACAAATTTATAGCAATTTGTAAATTTATTTATTTAGAATTATAACATTTTTATAATTATATGCAAAAATTATAGTTGACGTTTTAAAAAAAAAAAAAACCCAAATCTGGTCAACCCTTTAATTTCTTATTGAGTTAGCATGGTCAATAACTCAACCACAAACACAAATGTCAAACTGCTCATGTGGCCCTTGGCCTGCCTCTCTTATCAGCACTAAAGGAAGGCTAGAGCCTAATGGTAGAGGCAAAACCCAAAGATTTGAAGTAATGGCAGAGAGAGATCCAGAGGCCTGTACAAAAAGGGACATGACTATCAATTAAGGGTGACCTTCCTTAAAATCTAGATTTGTTGGGTTTCTCTAATAGGGTCGGTGGCCATCGATCCTTAAATCATCAATTTATTTATTTTTCTAATTCAGTTTAACTAATCTATTTCATATAAATAAACAAAAGTATATTGAGTCTTTTGTTTATTAATAAAAATAAATAAAATAAAATCTATATTTCCATTCAATTAAATTTTTATAACAAAAGA
Source organism: Carya illinoinensis (assembly GCF_018687715.1). Classification (NCBI taxonomy): domain Eukaryota; kingdom Viridiplantae; phylum Streptophyta; class Magnoliopsida; order Fagales; family Juglandaceae; genus Carya; species Carya illinoinensis. Next base: position 48,410,917 of record NC_056752.1, read on the forward strand.
CTCAATTTTGTTATCTGAGATCCCAAAACGAGTAAAAAGATAAATTAACTTTAAACAATCTAAAATACTAGGATATGATGTTCTATTCTTTTAATCACACTAAAAGTAAATTTGAATAATTCTATATAAAACACACACTAGTTATAACATATATATAACTAATATGTGATATTATAATCAACATATAAATAATCAGATCCCACATTGTACAAAGAATTCATAGGAGAAAAACAAGCTGTTTTAAACAGGCCATATATATAAGTGTAAACATAGAATTGGTCGTTAATGTTTTAGCTCTATATGTATTCATCAAAATACTGTTTTAAACATGGAAGACAAACGGATGACAAAAATAGTATTGAAATTTTGGATTATTCGCTTTATACATGGTAGTCTTTAAAACCAAAAAGTCCATACCAAGTCCACTGGTTTATGCATCTAGGATTTCATGGATCTAAGTTCTTGTACTTTTCTGCCACTCACAGCAAATCAAGCCAGAAAGTAGGCCAAAAATACAAAATCATAGTTACCTATTTAGCAACAACAGTCGCGGCAGGATGTGCGTGATGTTTTAATTGCTATTGCTGCACAATGGCAATCTGCTGCAAATTCAAACCAAATGCAAATTAAAACACACAATTATTTCCAAGAAAGAGACAGGGCCTAAGCAACCAATTATTAAAACAATATTAGTAGTAAAACATATAATACTGCAGGTGTTTCGCAGTTGTTAAAAGTTAAGAAGTGTGCTGACAGGTGATCCCTAATCTCAGAAAAAACTGCTGTGGGAAGTTTTACATTAAGTTCATTGCCTGCTTAATATTCTCAAAGAATTAAAAACAGATGATTATATAAGTACAAAAGAAATCAGGACAGAATTTATGGTCACCACACCGCCCCCCCACCCAGAAAAAAAAAAAAAAAAAAAGGGAACCATAAAAATAACATGCTTGTACTCACTGTTAACTAATTAGCAATCTTTTGGACAAATCTTCTAGTTTTTTTTTTTTTTTGATATGAGGAAACATATTAAGGATCTGAAAGAATCTTTTTGTGACCTTCAAAGACATATCATCCTTCCTATGGCAACAGAACTAGTTTTCTTTATTTTTTTGCAGGCAATGGTTGCTCGTGGAGACCTTGGAGCGGAACTGCCCATCGAGGAAGTTCCTTTATTACAGGTGTATTGATGTTAGCGATATGCATCACATCTTTTTTCTCTAAACTTATTCATAAAGTTGGTCAATTTAAATAGCTTTGATGTATGATCTGCCAAATTTTGGTGTGGGTATAAAATGTTTGGGAAGAATAGATTTAACAATCATATGCATGTTCAATATCTCAAGTTAAAGGAAGAACCCCCATACATCTTGATCCAAAAATGGAGTTGTCAGTTTTGTATACTTACTTTAGTTTATAATAAGTATTTCTAGAGAATAAAAATTAACTTTTTTTAATACTTTATTTAATACATATTTTAATACATGTGCACTAAAAGTTAGCAAAGAGATTTACTTTAGCCCGGTAGTTTTTTACTAAAAACTAGTTTGATGTTGATACTGTAACTATTTACAGTATTACAAACTGTGATAGAGTACTTAAAGCAAGCGATATCTGCAAGTAATAAATGTGTAACCTACTCTTAACAAAATAACACAAAAAATGCTATGCCATATTCGCCTATTTGATAAAAACACAAACTGTGGCTTCTAAATGCATGATGCAAAAGTGAGTACTCTTTTGCTGATCTAAGTTCTAAAATAATGATTCAAAGACTCTTCTACATCATATTAGTGATCATGAACATAGAGCAATCAAAAGGCTAAATTTGTCATCCGTTTTCCAAAACTCATATGGCATCCAAAAATGTCTAGCTGGAAAAAACTCTGTTGAACATTTTCCAGCTAACTAACATATAGGTTTTTTATGTTTTTTGATAGATATTATGGATTTTATTCATAGTAAATAGGCATAGCCCAAGTACACGGGTAGTATACAAGAGAATAAACCTAAGTACAATCTAAAGCAGAAACAGAACTAAAGAAAAACATTACAAATGTTGATATCCCTTAAAAGATAACTCGCCCACAAGTTTAAGGTGTTGAGGGAAGAGATAACCCTGATTTGTATGGAATAGTCCCATCAGAAATCATGTAGATGAGTTCTCTTATACTATCTCTTTTATACTTGTCAAAATTAAAATCACATACCTATTTAAGTGAAAAAAAGAATACTTAACACAATACAAATTAAAAACTGTCTGAAGGCTAGGGAAAATGATCACCACAAACCACCAACATCAAACCAGCCCCACAGGGTACTATAACAGAAACAAACCAATAAAACACAAATCATCCATGCAACAAATAAAGTATAAACCATACAAAGGAACAGATGAGAAGCAAGAAATGTCAGGGACTCTTATATACAGAAACTGGAGAAGCACAGATTTCAAATAAAAACCCTAAGCAACTCGCTGCATAGGCCAAAAACTAAGAAACAGTTCAATAATTAATTTTCCATAGTGATAAAATCAGATAAACTAAATACCAGAGAACAGCCCAGCAGCATTTAATTTAAAATCACTAAAGCCAGTTATATCTATCTTGGCAGGTCGGCTACCATTTGCATCATTATTGAACTGCAATTGGGGGTTTCAGAATGGAATATTGTTTCCATTTTACATTCAAGTCCAAATTTTAAAACTATAGTTCAATTAGGAAGCAAAAAATCAGTTGTTAAATACCGAACGAAAAGGATGGGGCTAAAAAATTATAACTTGAAGTGAACGTGGGTGTGTGGTGAGAAGCAGAGAAGGAGAAGGTGCTTACCAGTGGTCGGAAACTCAGAACTCCAAGCACTTCACAAGCCGTGCAGCACCAACTTTCCCATTCAATCTTCGGTGGAGATAGAGAAGGGGAAACAACTGAATGCCCTAGGATTACAAAATCAGAGGGTTTTCACGAGTGAGAGAGAGAGAGATAGTGTGTGAGACAGAGAGAGAGAGAGAGAGAGAGAGAGAGAGAGAGAGAGACGAAGAATGGAACCTGAAGCTTTCAGCCGTATGGACTCTGGTTCAACCTCCGTGGGAAGAAAATGGCGTGGTGGTGGTGTGGCTAAATCGCTGGAGATTTCCTTCGGCTGAAATAGGTAAGCATATGGCGTCGGTGGTCTTTTGGAGAAGGACAGTATGTTTTACTCGGCTGTGGAGAACGAAGGAGCAGGCCGTAGGGAATCGGGGGGTGGGTTTTGGTGGTTGCAGGGGGGGGGACGCGGGACGAGGATGAAAAATAATACTTCGCGCCCAAAGATAGAGGTAAAGTGACGTAGTTTTGGCGCAGGCAAAAGTATATTGCAATATAGCAGCGATTTTATAATCGTTGCAATAGTTATTATAAGCCCCGGCTAGTAAATGGTATTATTAGATCATGAATTTCGCGGGGATTTTTAACTCGCCGGCAAAACATACTTTTGCCAACGAAATATTTTGCGGCGATTATTAAATCGCCGGAATAACCCCGATTTCTTGTAGTGTCTGTCTATAATAGCATCGGCCACACCACCAAACACCGGAACTCTTTGGGCAAAAAGAAATAGTAAGCGAAATATCCTGATAACATAAACAGAACTAATTAAACCGATAATATTTTAGCAAACCCAACAACATTCTAACTCACCATAGACAGAATATAGTTGTTGATTTGGTGGGAGACTACGATAGGGAGCAAGATGGTGAGAGTAAATAGGGCCAGGGGATTGGGATCTGTTAATTAATGGGGCCGCCCACGTGGGCAGACCCACCTTTTTCCTATTTCACCTAATGCATGGCTTTAAGCCATGCGTTAAATGACTTGCATGCATTGCATGCAGAGGCTGGCCTTTGAGGCCAGCCATGTAGGGGGCTATAAAAAGCCCCCCCCCCTAAGGTGATTAAAGAGCATCAGATCAACGAGAAGATCAGAAAACTCTCTCTCTCTTTTATTCTCTCTTAAGTAGTATTTAGGCTGTTGAGTGTTAAAGCGTTACTCTGGTTTTATACTACATAGTACGCTTTACCACCAAGTCAAAACTCTTGTCAATCTGAAGAAACTTGTGGAGCAACTTTACAAGCTGGGCTTGAGGTACTTTCCGCTGTACATCCTAACAATTGGTATCAGAGCCATTTAATAATTGCTTCCAGTTTCTTTAATGTAAACTGTGTTTTTTTTATTTGCGCATATGTGATGCTGCAGTATTTTTTTTTATAAAAAAAAAATATATATATATATATATATATATGGCCGAAGCCGCTGCTGTGGTGCAGCGCTCACCACCCACACACGGTGGTGCAGCGTGCACCAACCCCACGCATGGTGGTGCGGCGCGCACCACCTGAGCATGGTGGTGCAGCGCGCACCGTAGGGTGCTGCGCGGCACCCCTGCAATGGTGCTGCGTGCACCACGGTGCAGCAAACACCGGTGGGAGCCCACGGTGCACGGAGCATCGTGGGGGCACCACGACGGTGCTGCAAGCACCGCCTCGGTGCTGCGCGCACCTGAGGGGTGCTGCCAGCACCAGAACCGCGACGGCTCGATGCTGCGCACCGTGAGGTGCTGCGCGCACCAGAGCAGCGCCGGCTCGGTGCTGCACGCACCAGAGCAGCGCTGGCTCGGTGCTGCGCGCACCGTGAGGTGCTGCCAGCACCACCTGCGAGAACCGTGCGCGCACCACGGTGTCGCGCGCACCAGCAGGTGCCCACGGTGCTCCGTGCACCGTGGGGGCACTATGCAGCACCACCTCGGTGCTGGGCGCACCAGAGGGGTGCTGCCAGCACCGGCTCGGTGCTGCGCGCACCGTGAGGTGCTGCGCCAGAGCAGCACCGGCTCGGTGCAGCGCGCACCGTGGGGTTCTGCGCGCACCGTGAGGTGCTGCCAGCACCACCTAGGTGCTGCGGCAGCACCCAGCTTCCTCAGGAAGCAATTTCCAGCGATCGGAGGAGCCGGAGATGTCCATAAACGGTTTCTGGAAAAAAAAAAAATTTCGGAGTTACTGTTCACGTGAACAGTAACTCGCGGGAGGAAGAAGATGACTTTAGTCATCTATCCTCTGTGGGCCGGGCTGGGCTTGGGCCCTTTGGGCCATTTTTTGTTTTGGGTTTAAGTAGAACAAAAAGAAGGGGGCTGGGCTTTTTAAGCCCAGTATTTTTTTTGTATTTTTTTTAAACCCGAAAATTAATAATAAAAAAAAAAAAAAATTGGCATGATTCAATATATGTTTAGATATATTGTTATATTACATGTGATCTTTTATTTAATTATGAGATTAAATATGATAACATGTGAATATTTGGTTATATTCATGCTATTTTTTTTCCATAATGTTATATTACATGTGATCTTTTATTTAATTTTGAGATTAAATGTGATAACATGTATATGTGTATTGAACATGTGGAAATATGATTATTTTATCATCTATGAAAGCTGGGTTTGAGACTTGAATGTTTAGACATTAGTCTCTATTTCTTTCAGTGATAAAATTGAAAATCCCATTAAGTGGTCTTAGCTAGAATTGTCAGTGTGAATGATAGGCTGAAAAAATTGCAGTGACCCCAGTAAGAACTGTAAATGCACTGAATAGCCAAAAGACCATGGTGACCCCAGTAAGAACTGTAAATGCACTGATGGAACAAGAAAAATTGACTGTAATGGTCTCATATGAACCATCTTTGTAGACTGGCCCAACAGGTTGCCATGGTCTGGGTAGCTGTCCTTGTAGACTGGCCCAAAAGGTTACTGCGGATTTTAGTAGGTTATGTCTTTACATGTGACTAGGTCTAGATGACTACTTGAGATAGTGGGAGTATGGTTGAGATTTATGATGATAAATTCTCCCATATTCGTTTTTTTTTAAATTTGCGCGGGAATTGAGCTAGAAATCTAATAATTGGATATTGTGGCGCAAGAGATGATTCTGAAGCCTAGCGATTTTTCGATCTTGCGACATGTCTAAATTATTCTTTTTCTAACTTGAAAGGACGCGGCAGATTTCTAAGGTGTGTGAATAATATCCCGTCTTTGCGTATTGTAGTGAAATGGCATCCAAGAGTATTGTTGCCGACTTAAACAAAGGGGAGAAATTAGATGGGGAAAACTATGACATATGGCATCGCAAGATCCAGTATGTCTTAGATGAGCAAGAGGTCTTGGAGGCCTTATCTCACACTCTTACTAAGCCCGAGGAAGGGAACTCGGAACAACACAAGATAGATCAACAAGCCTATACCCAATGGGCTAAGAAAAATCGGTGCGCGCGCATAATTATGTTAAGCAGCATGCACAATGATCTGATGTGTGAGTTCGAGGTCTATGACACTGCCCAAAGCATGTGGAATGCTTTGAAATTGAAGTTTGGTGGAACTTCAGCCACTAGGTTGCGTGGATTAACCATGAGGTTTGACTCCTATAAGATGCGCTCTGACCACACGATGAAGCAGCATCTTAGGGCTATGTCAACTATGATCGGCGAACTTAGGTCGGCAGGAAACAACCTGACAGATGAACAGCAAGTGCAGGCAGTGATAAGATCACTACCGAATTCTTGGGACAATATGAGCCAGAACCTAACGCATAACAAGAATATCAAAGACTTTGATGATGTCTCGCGTCACTTGGAATTGGAGGCTGAGCGCCTAGAGGCTGCTAAGCCCAATCATACGGCCTATGTGGCTAATGCTGGTTCGCGCAAGGCATCAAGGCCTAAGCGCAAGAAGTCCAAGAATGGAGTAGCTGCTGGACATATTAAAAAAGTGTCAGGAACTTCTCAGCGCACCAAGAGGGGCAAGCGCGGGAAAAACAAGTCAAAATTAGAGTGTTTCAACTGCGGAAAGATTGGCCACTTCGCTCGTGACTGCACTGAGCCGAAGAAGGTACACTCTGACTTTTCTCGCATTGTTTTTGTAACTAGCCATGTGATGGTTGCTGAATCCTATCCTTTGTGGACTGTTGATTCAGGAGCGACCGAGCACATAGCGCGAGATAGAGTCGGATTTGTGGAGTATCGCCGGATTCCAACTGGGAGCCGTGATATCAAGGTGGGGAATGGAGCTAGCGTGGAGGTACTGGGACTTGGTACCTACAAGCTGGACTTGCGGGGTGGCCGCACTCTTTTCCTCCACAATGTGCTTTATGCTCCCGAGATCCGACGAAACTTACTTTCAGTTGTTACTCTATTGAAACTTGGTTTTCGAATTGTATTTGAAAACAATTATGTTTCCTTGCTTTTGGGGCATGTGTTTTATGGCAAAGCTTTTCTTCAAGACGGTTTTATGATATTGGATTTGGTTTATTCTAATATAAATGAATCCATTGCTTTTCTTTCTTCATCAATTGATAATTTGGATTCATACACATGGCATGCTAGGCTTGGCCATATAGGGCAAGATAGAATGACTCGATTAGCTAGAGAAGGCCTGATAGGCAATCTCGCTAAGGTCATCTTGCCCACGTGTGAACATTGTCTAATGGGAAAAGCTAAGAGAAAACCGTTTGGAAAAGCCACAAGGGCATCTTTTCCACTGCAATTAGTCCACTCAGACATCTGTGGTCCAATGAGTGTGAGGGCAAGACACGGAGGTGTCTACTTCATCACCTTTATAGATGATTTTTTACGTTACGGTCATGTCTACTTAATCTCCCATAAGTCTGAAGCATTGGAATGTTTTAGGCGATATCTAAGAATGGTTGAGAATCAGTTAGATAAGAGTTTAAAGACTCTAAGAACTGACCGAGGACGTGAATATCTCTCTAAGCAATTTAAAAGGCTCTGTGATGAAAAAGGAATCAAAAGACAGTTAACGATGCCAAGTACGCCACAGCAAAATGGCGTGGCGGAAAGGAGAAATCGAACACTGCTTGAGATGGTTAGGTCAATGATGGCGCAAGCAAACCTACCAATTTCTTTTTGGGGGGATGCACTTTTGACTGCTGCCTACATTCTTAACCGAGTGCCCTCCAAATCAGTAACTTCCACCCCATATGAACTATGGACCGGCGAGAAACCCAATTTGAGTAGCTTGCGGCCATGGGGTTCAACGGGTTTTGTTCATGATCTTTCTCATAAGTATGGGAAATTAGGCCCTAGAGGGAAGAAGTGTATCTTTATAAGGTACTCGGAACACTCTAAAGGGTATGTGTTAATAGGTGAACAAACTGATGGAAGTGTAACTGAGATTGAATCACGAGATGTGGACTTCATTGAAAATGAATTTCCAAGTAGAGGTGAGGTTGATAGGAGTTTGGAACTTCATGAGATTGTGGAACAAGAGGAAAGTGCTCCAAGGAATTTAGTTGAGAATGAGGAAGAAATTCTTCGAGCTCCTACAAATGATAAAAGAAACTTAAATCCGAGTGGGAGCACACCGCTTGTCAATCAATCACAACAACCTCAGCCGCGTAGAAGCACACGTGAAAGTATTCCCCGTCGTCGTTTTGAGATTGAAGGGGAAGCTTTTATGGTAGCTCCGCATGATGATGATGAGCCTAGGACAATCCATGAGGCTCTCTCATCTTCTACTAAAGATGAGTGGATGAAAGCTCTTAATGATGAAATTGAGTCTATGAAGACAAACCAGGTTTGGGATCTGGTTGATCTACCGAGAGGGCGTAAGACTATTGGGAACAAATGGGTTCTAAAAGTCAAACGCAAGTCGGATGGATCAATAGATAAGTACAAAGCTCGCTTAGTGGCGAAAGGATATACCCAGCAAGAGGGTATAGACTATGAGGAAACTTTTTCACCAGTGGTGAGGTTTGCTTCAATTCGCCTGATTCTAGCTATAGTAGCAAACATGGATTTGGAACTCTACCAAATGGATGTTAAGACAGCATTTCTCAATGGAGAACTAGATGAGGAGATCTATATGGATCAACCAACGGGTTTTGTGGTCAAAGATCAAGAGCGCAAAGTGTGCAAGCTCAAACGATCTATATATGGCCTAAAACAATCATCTAGGCAATGGTACCTCAGATTCCATCGAGCCGTTCTTTCGAATGGGTTTACGATGATCACAGAGGACCATTGTGTCTATGTCAAAAGGTCCAAGAAGAGTTTCATTATGTTGTCATTATATGTTGACGACATACTACTAGCTGGAAATGATAAAGGGTTGATAGTCGCCACAAAAGAGTGGTTATCCTTTAATTTTGAGATGAAGGATATGGGTAAAGCAGAATACATTCTGGGAGTTAAGATCTACAGAGATCGCTCAAGGAAACTTTTGTGTTTGTCTCAACAGACTTACATAAAGAAAGTCCTCGAGCGTTTCCTAATGAATGAATGTAAACCCATTGACACCCCTCTTGCAAAAAGCGAAAACTTATCTAAAGAGTTATGTCCTAAGACTCAAATAGAAAAGGAAAAGATGGCTCGTGTCCCTTATGCTAATGCTGTGGGTAGTCTGATGTACGCAATGATGTGTACTCGACCTGACATATGCTATGCAGTTGGCTTAGTGAGTAGATTCCAATCTAACCCCGGACTGGCTCACTGGAAAGCAGTTAAAAGGATTATGCGATATCTCAAGGGAACTGCAGACTATGTGCTGTGCTATCAAGGTTTAGATTTGCAGCTAAAAGGTTACAGCGATGCCGACTGGGGCAGTGACCTAGATGAGCGCAAATCAACCACTGGGTATGTCTTTCTGCTCAATAATGGCGCCATTACGTGGAGCAGCAAGAAACAACCTTGTATAGCTTTATCCACTATGGAGGCAGAATACATAGCTTGTTCTGCAGCAGTTCAAGAAGCTGTTTGGTTACGAAGATTCCTCAAGCATTTAGACATTGGCACGGATTATTCGGATCCGGTGACAATATTCTGCGATAGCACGGCTGCTCTCGCATATGCTAAGGACTCTAAGTACCATGGAAGAACCAAACACATAGATATCAGATATCACTACATCAGAGACATGGTAGCGCAAAAGGAAGTGGTTCTGAAACATCTCTCTACGAGTCGCATGGTTGCTGATCCCTTAACGAAGCCCATAGCAAGAGATGTCTTTGAGGCTCATGTTAGGGATCTAGGACTGCGTAGATTGTAAATGTTTTTGTGACATTGAGATGTAACCTTTCCTTTGGGATATTAATACAATATGATTCAGTAATTGTCTTTATCGTATTGTCTTCACACACAAGATATGTCAACAGGCTTAGATCGGCTCACTCACACGAGCGATCGCCTCTAGCGCTTGAGAAGCGAGTAGAGATGAGACATTGTGTTCTAAGATACTTATCCAAATGGATAAGTTGGTTGACACAAAGATATGTCGTTTTAGTGGGAGCTAAAATAAGGTCCAATGAGTGGACTATGCATGGGTTACCCCACAACCTATGTAGCCTGTGGTTAGCCAGATGTGAGATCCTCTTTAACGCCTTGGAGGCGGGCAAATGGAGGAACTCAGGTTAGACGCTTGAGAAGCGACTAGACTAAGATCTGTACGGTGTTGATATAGACATATGCTCTTTGAGAAAGAGAAATCCACCGTAGCATGTACTTCATACTACATGTGCTTATGCGACCAAATGAGTAAGTGAGTAAATGGTTCCCCTCTTTCTCACTGTGTGAGTCTCATTTTTTTGTGTCCTTTACTTTTAACTATGTCACAAGATAGAGGTTATGATGTCTGCTACTTTGGCATGTTGTCTATGGCCATGATCCAATATGGTCTAAAGAGGCATTGCTGGGAAAGCGGTTTGACCAAAGTTGAATGATATGAGTGCAAAAGGAAGATTCTTTGATATCGCATCTTCAATAGTGTTTGCTGACGTCAACTATGACGCTACATATTGGTAGCGACTAAGGTTGTGAACATATTGAAATGATTTAGAGATAGTCGAGCATTGTTCTGAGTTTTTTCTAAAACTCAAGAGGGTTTCGAAAATGCTTGAACTGATGCAATCAAATGAGTCTAGGACATAACCAAACATTTTGGGGATGTTACTATGCTAGTCTTCTCTGGGAGAGATTTAGTGTATGTACTCCCACATTTCTATAGATATGCTTGGTGGTCGCACGGCCTATTTACTTGTATAAATAAGATTGAGAACATTAGAGAGATGCTGACCTGGGGTCATGCCCACTGTATGCGAGTGGGAGATGTTAATTAATGGGGCCGCCCACGTGGGCAGACCCACCTTTTTCCTATTTCACCTAACGCATGGCTTTAAGCCATGCGTTAAATGACTTGCATGCATTGCATGCAGAGACTGGCCTTTGAGGCCAGCCATGTAGGGGGCTATAAAAAGCCCCCCCCCCTAAGGTGATTAAAGAGCATCAGATCAACGAGAAGATCAGAAAACTCTCTCTCTCTTTTATTCTCTCTTAAGTAGTATTTAGGCTGTGGAGTGTTAAAGCGTTACTCTGGTTTTATACTACATAGTACGCTTTACCACCAAGTCAAAACTCTTGTCAATCTGAAGAAACTTGTGGAGCAACTTTACAAGCTGAGCTTGAGGTACTTTCCGCTGTACATCCTAACAGGATCTATACCGGAATTTCCGCAAATCTCATTCCGATCAGACTTCAACCAGAAAACTACACATATTTCGGCCGCAATGGGAATCAACAAGTGTCAGAAACTGCGGTAGCTTTGGACAGCCCTGCAGAGAAAAACCGAACAAAGAACCGCGCTCGTAATGTCTTACGATGGCCGGTTGTATTCAATAACACCATCAAAATATATCACATGCTTCTTCCCACGAATCTACCAACGTACGGTAAAATAAAAAATTTTTAAGAGTCCAAACACTACAGGGTTAGACGATCAATAAAAACTCCAGGAACCTGGCTGGGCGCATGATTCTCTCTCGCTCGGGAAGAACGGTAAGGATCCGTGTCTCAGGTTTATAAACCAAAAGTAAACTGCGGGAGTTCAATCATCAATGTATTTGGAGGTTGTTTCTTTTAACCGTTGGCGTGAAACTCGTTTGGCAAGAAAGACCAGAGCAGTTTGCGCCCATATTCTCAATTTTTCTTTTTTCTCAAAGAAAAAATCAAAATCAAAATTAAACATCTTCAAATATCAAAAGAATACAAGTCATCTATCCAAAAAATAATAATAATAAAGAGAGAATACAAGTCTACTATTCTGTTTTTCAAATTTTCATCCGATAATTATTCATACAAAAAAATTAGAATAAATTTTATAAGTTCCAAACAAAAATTATTGTTAAAAAAAGGAAAAATGAATATTATAAATGAAATCTTGGTATTTAAATGATAATGAATGTGTGTTCTACAAATCGATGTGAATATTTGCTTACCACAACATTTGCTACTTACCAATACCCATAATTAGAAGGGAGTTGCTATCCGTGCGTAATAAAACGGAGTGTCCAGTACGTGCTGACGTGTCATTATTATTAAAAATAATAAAAATACAAAACTAAAGAAAAACAAAGAGAGCGCGCGCCTTTTCAAAATCCCTTACAAATGTTTAAAGAAAATTCCATTCGGTGAAATATACATCTGGCCCTCTCATGACTCATAGACTTTCACCAAATCCACGCATGGAATGTAGTGCAGCACGCATGCAGAAGGTAGTGCAGTAGGCAAATTCCTTTTTCTTTTTTTTTTTCAAAGTAAGAATTTTCTTCTTTTTCTTTAAACATTCTATATATATTTGTAATTCTAAAAGAAAAAATCTTCACAACCTCCCAATACTCTAATACCTTTTTTTTTTTTTAATTTTTATTATTTTATCTTTTATCAAATATTTAATATATAAATAATAAATAAAATAATTAAATTAATTTAAAAAGAATAAATTCAAAAAATAAATTAAAAAAATATTAAAAAATTAAAAAAAAAGTGGGGTGTTGAGAGGTTGTGTAGTAAAACCCGTTAGCTTATTCCCTTGTAAGTCTCTACCGTTTCAACCAAAAACAAGAGTAAACAAATGAATAGCTAAATAATATTTTGTTCTAATAAATTAAGCAAAGCAAGCAAAAACTAAAAAAATAAAAAATTGCTTACATATATTGCAAGTTTTTTAAATCTCCAATTACTTATGAAATCTCTCCAATATAAGTGTTAGAGAGAGAAACAAACTCATATAAATCCAAAAAAAAAAAAACATAAAAATAAAGAGAAAGAAGAGAAGCAAACCCATGTAAACAGACACCACGCCAGGAAAAGAAATATTGGTTATGCACATCGTCTCAGTCAAGGAAAGAGTGCAGAAAGAGAGATGGAAAAATACCTTTTCAGTGACCATACGGAATGAGAGTGGGGAGAAGGAGATATCTCTTTCTTTTAAGAATGCATACTTATATCCCCTGCCATGTCACTTTGTAAGAAACACTACGTTTTTTGTTAGTATATTTAGCATTTCCCTAATTAGAAATATCTCATACATAAAAAAAAAAAAAAAAAAAAAAAAAAAATAGAAATATGGGATAATTTAGAATGTAGTCTAAAAAAAAATTAACCATTTGTAAATATAATTTTTTAAATATTATTATTACAAATGTACTGATTTTAAAAATATTATCATTTAAAGAGATGAATAATTTTTTAAAAAAATCGTTACATATGAAAAATAAATTATATGGGTACAACAAATAATTAAATCATTACGAAAATGTGATCAGATAAGTTAAAAAGTTTTCTTTCAATCATTCTCGAAAAGAAAACAAATGAGTAGTTAAAAATGTACAAATAAATGAACAGAACAAATAATAAAGAAATATTATTTTAATATGAAAATAACAGGTTGCTACTTGCCAATAACCATAATTAGAAATATCTCATTAAAAAGAAAATTGAAATCTCGGATAATTTAGAATGTAGTCTATTGACCATTTGTGAAAATATAATTTTTTAAATATTATTATTACGAAAACACTAATTTTAAAAACATCATCATTTGTAGAGGAGTAATTAAAAAAAATCATTACATATGAAAAATAAAAAAATATGGGTACAACAAATAATTAAATCATTAAGAAAATGTGAACAAATAAGTTAAACAAATTTCTTCCAATCATTCCTGAAAAGGACAAAAAAATGACTAGTTAAAAATGTATAAAATAAATGAATAGAAAAAATAATAAACAAATAATAAAAATATATTATTTTAATATGATAGAGAAATAACAGGGGTGAGATGTATACGGTTTTTTCTATTTTTTAAAGGTAAATTAGATTTATGAGAAAAGTGTAAGAAGTGTATTTTTTAATCAAAGTATAAGAAAATTTATAGAAAACTAAATGTAAATGCTATAAGAAAATATATTTGCAATCATGAATTGTATAACTGTTGCGTAATCGTTTTAAAAATAAAAAATAAAATATAAGATCTACATGAAAAAAATTAATTTTTTAATAATAGATTATATTATTTTTTTAAATAATTATACGATATTTATATATTTCACGATTATACGTAAAGTTAATATCAAAATCAAAGTTAATTATAATTCTTTATAAATGAGTATAAAAACCCAACCAGGTTCTCATAGATGGTCGCGAAAACAAGGAATATAGAGGATTTAATTACTAATTTGATTGGTTTTTTTTTTTTTCATTATATATTTTTGCTATTACTATTAAGCCCCATTTGTCTTCATAGATTATCTCATCTCATATTATCTTAATATCTAAATATTATTAAAAAATAAATACATTTTAATTTCAAATTTTTAAATTTTTAAACTAATCTTTACAACTTTCCAGAACTTCCAAAAAATTCAAAATTTTAAATTTCAAAACAAAAACAATACTAACAAATAATATTTTAAATTTGTAATGTTTTTATTCAAATTTTTCTCTCTTCTTTCCCAATATCTCATAAAATATTTTAATTAAAATTATTTTTTTATTATTTACAAACTATTTCATTACTATTCACATATTTCTTATTTTAAAAATTCTATTTGGAATCGTGTTCTTCATAGCACATTGCACACTTTTATTACGTGACAAAATGGGTTGAAGAAAAAGAAAAATTATACTCATTATCCTCACACCAAATACCACTCACGATTTTTTTTTTCTTACTAAATATATTATGTATATATGATGAGTAGAATAACTAAACTAGTTTAAAAAAAATTAAAAAAAAAAAGAAGTATGATTTGTTGTGGAATGAAAAGTAACAAAACTCGAAAAAAATCATAAACAGAATAGAAAAATGATAAACAAACATCACTTTTTATAACATATTACACAACCATATTTTAAAATAAAGGATATTTTTGTAAAATAACTTATAAAAGTAATTTTACTTTATAAAAATACTTTCATGTTAAAATGTGTTGTAAAATATATTATAAAATGAAAAATCTAATTGCAAGTATAACTGTGTACTAATATGTACATTAATATAATGTGATTGATCAAAAAATATATTTTATTAAAAACAATAATAATTTAATAAAATTATTAAAAACAGTGACAAATATGTTATATGAGTATTATTACTCAACAGAATATGCCCCTTTTCACTCCCACTTGTCCGAGTCAAACCCCCCTTTCTCATTCTTTCATGGTTGGTTGTGATTTGCTGGTAATGTTGATGAAGGTGAAGTCATATCTGCTGTTTGAGGAAAAAAATTAAAAAATATAAAAAAATATGAATAATGTTAAATGCATTGGTGAAATTCGGTCGTTTCTAGATAGAGGATAAAAGGCAGTAGCCATGCGCCCGTGAGCGTCGCGGAAGATTTGGGGATGGCCGGGACATTTGGAAATGTGTGATTTTGGCGTGTGATTTTAGCTTTGGAACGAACGAGGAAAAATAAACATAAAAATTTACACGCTGAACATCTGGAAAGTGTGGGGAATAAGGGAATGCTGAATAGCCTGAACTCTTCTTATTTTCTCACATCTCATCTTTGTAAACATCTTTACAGACAAATGAAGCGATAGTTTAGTTCTATTTTTATTTCTAATGACAAAAAGGACTGACAATCAACCATGGAATCCCAACAGGCAATCCTTATACGTCAGTATCTTTTCGTGTTGCACATCATGTGTGAACGTTATTCCAGTTTACGAGAAGATAAAAGATTCTTTTCCCTTTTTTTATCACGTGATAGATAACGAAGGAAGTAGATTGACGACAACAGAAATTTAAACGAAGGAAGTAGATAGACAACCACTAACGAAGGAAGTAGATAGCAGCAAATTTAAACGAAGGAAGTAGATAACGAAGGAAGTAGATAGACAACCCTTAACGAATGAAGATAGTGACAAATAAAAATTTAAAAAAATATACATGTATTATATTTTTCTACCGAATATAATTTACATATTTAGGCTCTGATTGATTGATCAAAACTAAATAATTTTATTTTATTTTATTTAATGATTATAATTTTTTTAAAATTTTATATAAAATATAATAAATAATTTAATTTTTTTAAATCTTAATATAAAATTAATATTAAAAAATTATATTATAATAATATTTTATTTAATATTATTTAAAACATCTCATCTCATCTATATAATTAAATGAGACCTTATTTAACGAGCGTCAGGCAAATATATATTTTGACAAATAATTGAAACCATAGAAGAAGTTATTTCAGAACTCCTAGCTAGTCAACGTGCATAAAGCAAATTAATGTTGCTTTAATTTAACAAGCGCCATGCGAAAAGAGAAAACTTTTATGCAATTTTGACGCAGAAATGAGTGATGAAAACATGCATTATGCATGTCAAGAATAGAACTCCAAAGTCTGGGGGAAAGTAATTAATGTGCCAAAAATGTAAAAGTCTTAAGGTTTGAATACGGGCTGTTAGTGTTAGCCACCTCGAGTCATTGACGACTGCCGCTACAAGTATAATTTGCGTGCATTAGTGGATTAATTGATCTAAGTATTAATGCTTGATGTTCATTGAACAAAGTTGACCACCCCAACAAGAAAAGGAAGAAAAAAATAGAAAACACATGATCGTCATTATATCCATGCTTGTCAGATTATGGGAACTTCCCATAATTTGGATGGGTTTACCAAGTTCCTCTGCAGGAATAGATAAGGAAGCATTTGATCATCAGCAAGGTGGAATTAGCAATTTCTTTGGGGGGTAAAATTTTTTAATGCGTGACACATTGAGATTCAAAAATTATAAAAATATAACTATATATAAACTAAGATCTCGATAATTTAAAATATATACGTATAAATCAAATTCTAAAAGTATAGCGCCTTAATATATGTTTTATATTTTTTATGATAATGTTTCATGAAATAATATTTATCTATTATTATTTTTGTAATGAAATATTTAGAATTTATTTACTTCATAGAAACTATAAATTGATTTTTTTTTTAAATGTCATTTTTCATTTTAGTACATAAGCTATTTTAGTTCAATAAAGTCTAGAGGATAAAACCTCTCAACTATTTTCCATATAGATCATTATCCTTGATTGATTTTTCTTGAATTTTCACTTTAGATTCTATATTAATTAAAAACCTAATATTGTATAATAAAAAATTTTGAGAACCATATTAATAATTTTATTATTATTTTAAATTTAGTTTTAATTTAATTTTAGTGAAAGTACACTCTTGAAAATAAATAATATATGTATATATATATATATAAGTTATACAAAATTCTATGACTATAGGAAAAAGAATTGGAGAGACATTTTTAAAAATATTGAAATTTTATAAAATTTTACAAAGTACATAAGAATTATAAACTTTTTGGATGGCCATTTTGTGTATTTATAAAATTATGATTAAAAATTATGATATATTTTAATTTTTTAAAAATTTTTGGGGGCCCTCTTAGGTGAACGTAGGTCTGCTGTTGATCATTAGGACTGTATTTAAAAAAAAAAAAAAATTTAGCCACAAATTAATTATATAAAAATAAATTTACAAAATAACTTAACCTGATGTGATATGTAAGATTATAATAAAAAATATTATTTTAATATGATAGAGAAAAAATATGAGTGAGATGTAGAAGTTTTTTTTAAAGATAAATTAAATTTATGAGAAAATTTTAAGAAGTGTATTTTTTAATCAAATTATAAGAAAATTTATAAAGAACCAAATGTAAATGCTATAGCAAAGAAATCTCAAAGTTGACTCTTATAAATGAATTAAAAAACCGAACCTCGTTCCCATAGACGGTCGCGAAATCAAGAAATATAGAGGAAATAATTATTAATTTTATTGATTTATTATTATTATTTCATTATATATTTTTGCTATTTTCTGTTTGGTTTTATAGATTATCTCATCTTATATTATCTTAACATCTAAATATCATTTAAATATAAATATTTTTTAATTTTTAATTTTTAAATTTTTTACTTTTTTATCTAATTATTATCTAATCATTACAAGTACTCTCCAGAACTTCTAAACAAAACAGAAAAAATTCAAATTTTTTAAATTTAAAAACAAAAATAATATTAATAAATAATATGATAATAATATTTTAATTTATAATATTTTTATTCAAAATTTTCTCTCTTTTTTTCTAATACCCAATAAAACTTTGAACTAAAATTATTTTACTATTATTTACAAATTATCTCACCATTATTCACATATTTCTTATTTCAAAAATTCTATTTGGAATCTTGTTCTTCATAGCGCACCTCACACTTTTATTACGTGACAAACCGGATTGAAGAAAAAGAAAAATTATATTTATTATCCTCACACTACATATTATTTATGATTTTTATTCATTTTTCCTTACCAAATATATAAAGTATAAATGATGAATAGAGTAACTAAATTAGTTTAGAAAAAATAAAACAAATTTTAAAAAATAAAATGAAAATAAGTATCATTTGTTGTCGAATAATAAGTAACAAGGCTCGAAAAATAAATCATAAACAGGATAAAAAAATAATAAACACACATAACTTTTACAATATATTACACAACTATGTTTTAAAATGAATAGAATTGTAGGTTCTGATTTGCTGGTAATCTTGATGAAGGTGAAGTCATATCTGCTGTTTTAGGAAAAAAATTAAAAAATATATAAAATATGAGTAATGTTAAATGCATAGGTGAAATTCGCTCGTTTCTAGATAGAGGATAAAAGGCAGTAGCACATGCATCCGTGAGCGTCGCCGAAGATTTGGAGAGGGGGGAAGAGGGACGGGAGATTTGGAAATTTGTGATTTTAGCACGCTGAACATCTGGAAGCGTGTGGAATAAAGTAATGCTGAATAGCCTTGACTATCCGTAATTTCTCACAAAACTCTGCTTACCCAGCGTTGGGACCACTGGGGGAATCGGCTAACGTGTTGATTAAAAAACAAAGAAAAAGGAAAAAATACAAATCAAACCCAATTGAAGAAGGGAAAATCTCTCTACATAGGGTGCCGTCGCTCGAAGGTGGGTGATTGGATTCTCAGTGAGACTTGCATTGAGAGGAGGAGGCCGAGGGTGGAGAAGGCTTATGGGTTGGGTTTTGCAGAGGAAGAATCATTGGAACTTTTATTTGAGCTTTGAAAAAGAACTCTTGCATAATTGCAAATATCGTTTCTTTATAAACAAACAAAGCACTAGTTCAGTTCTGTTTTTATTTCTAATGAGACAAAGGACTGAACCAACCACGGAATCCCAACACGCAATCCATATACGTCAGTATGCTTGCAAGTTGCACGTCATGTGGGAACGTTATTCCAGTTTACAATAAGATAAGATTCTTTCCTTTTTCTTTTTCTTTTTCACGTGATAGATAACAAAGGAAGTAGGTTAAGATAATGACAAATAGAAAATTAAAAAAAATATATACATTTATTTTATTTTTCTACCCAATATAATTTACATACTTATTTAAGGAGCGTACGAGGCAAATATATTTTGGCAAATAATAGAAACGATAGAAGAAGTTATTTCAGAATGCCTAGCTAGTCAACATGCATCAAGTAAATTAATATTGCTTTAATTTAACAAGCGCCATGCGAAAAAAGAAAATTTTTATGCAATTTTGACGCAGAAAGAAGTGATGAAAGCATGCATTATGCATGTCAAAGATTCAAGAATAGAACTCTTATGTCTGGGGGAAAGTAATTAATGTGCCAAACAACTGCAAAAGTCTTGTTTGAATACAGGCTGTTAGCCACCTCGAGTCGTTGACGACTTACTCGCTACAAGTATAATTTGCTTTTGTGTGCATTAATTCTAAGTATTAATGCTTGATGTTCATTGAACAAAGTTGACTACCCCAACAAGAAAACGAAGGAAAATAAAAGGAAACACATGATCGTCGTTATGTCCATGCTTGTCAGATTATGGGAACTTCCCATAATTTGAATGGGTTTACCAACTACCAAGTTCTTCTGCAGGAATAAATAATGAAAGCAACTGATCATGATCAGGGCTGCATTTTTTTCAAAAGAAATAATTTAGACACAATTTGATAACACGAAAATGAATTTACAAAACAATGTGACTTGATGTGATATATTAAATTGTAAAGTTAATTTTATTATAAAATAAATCTAACAAATTTCATAAAATCACGTTAGTTTGTAAGTTTACTTTTATATAATTTACATACTAAGTGGTTATTTGGATATATAATAAGATGAGATTAGATAAGATTGTTTTAGATGAAAATTAAAAGTTGAATAAAATATTATTAGAATATTATTTTTTTAATATTAATATTATTTTATTATTTAAAAAAGTTAAATTATTTATTATATTTTATATAAAAATTTTAAAAATTTATAATAATAAAATTAGATAAGAGTTTCTTAGTCAAACGTCCTTCTCGTTTTTAAATGCAAAAATGGTCATGTCTCAGCTGAAGGTATCTCCATTCTCAACTAATATTCAACTAGACTGCTGCCAGTCAATTCTATCATTCCCTTTTCCATTGCAGAAAAGTCAATAATGGCGCCTTTAAACATATCTGCAAATTAATAAGCCTCACTGTATCACAAACAACAACATTTGACCGTTTAAACTACATGGCATATTCAAGGTTTTAAAGACATGTTCAACTGACATTATTATATATACACATAGGTTTTGATTAGGTTAAGGTTTAACCATTTGTTGCAATTCTTTGCCCTGTTGATCAGATATTGAGTTTGTCTCAGTTATGTATACATGCCGTGTGGGATTCAGCTTTGTTTGGCTTTGCATGTAGAACATTTATTGTTTGTTTCGCGCGTTACTTGTTTTTATATCCCATGAAGTTAGAGCGAGCCTAGCTATAGGCTTTGTCCCAGTCAACTTGAACATTTCTGAATTCACATACAGAAAGAGAGAGAATTAAGCAAGAACAGAGCAATTCCCAACTTCCCGGACAAAACATATATACCCAGAGGAAGGGTTCTTTGATAAATAGGTTCGAGTGAATCAGCTGCATGCGGCAGGTATTTGACGGCAAGATGCTTAAAACTGTGCTTTTCTTCACGATCACATCTCTTGTATACTCTACTCATGCATACACCAAATATTGGTTCTGGAAATTGTTTTCTGCTAAGGATGTCGGTGATGATCATGATGATGAACGCGACCACCTCGACGCTGACTGTGCGGTGTGTCTAAGCCAGATTTTCCAACATGAAAAGTTCAGGGTGCTTCCCGCATGCAAGCATGGTTTCCATGTCCAATGCATCGATACCTGGTTGAAGAATAATCCCACGTGCCCTCTCTGTAGGAGAATCATCACCCCTCTTCCAACAAAACTACAACGGCGCCATGATGATGATGATGATGATCATTGCTTTCCTTCTTTCTTGCTGTTTTTGCTGCGTCAGAGTCTTCCTAGGTGGATGGAAAATCTAGACCCCGCGGAGCTCACATTGACTATCTGTGACTATCTTTTTGAATTCTGATGCATGTATATTGATGCCTAGGTAATTCATTCATTCATTATTATTCATGATCTCTTAATTCGTGGCTGCCTTTTAAGTTTCTGATCCTCGTACACGCAGCAGAGGAAGAAAAAAAAGTTTCGCATACATTTTCATACCTTAACTGCAGTCGGCCCAGTCGACAGCATTAGGCCCAAATTTCGTCAGCCCAATCATAACTTCAGACCAAAAAAAGGGTACCTGTACCCAGGTGCAGAGCAACTTCGTGCATGTTTCTACTAAATGTATATACTAATATAAATGAGTTTTTTTCTTTTAATATATTTTTTTCTTTTTTGTTATTATGTGAATTTAGTTATACTGCTAAATTTGTTTTATTAATGTGATAGCATGGTGTAACGATACGGGATTTATTAAAAAAAAATTAAAAATACAAAGATAAAAAGGATAATAAAAACCTAAAATTTCAATTTTTTATTTTCGTACCTTCGAATGTCATTTTTTATTTTTTAATAAATCGCATGCCACTATATCAGTCAAAATGAACTATACAACTGAAACGACGTTCCAGCAATTCTCAAAAAGAAAAAAACAAAAGAGAGAGAGGATGGAGGGGACTGTGAGTTACTTTCTCGTTTCTCCTTTCTTTAGGGTACTTTCTCAAGAGCTCAACAAAGGAACGAAGAAAAAAGTAATGGCCGGGCCACCAGTACGTACACGTTTGTGTCTAATGCTTTTAAGCACTAACTGACATCAATGGCCATCATGTCTCGAAAATAAAATCATTCTCAATTAATCATTGTGTCTTTGTTTATATTCCCTTTTTTTAATCTAAATTGTGGCAAAAAATTGAGGTGAAGCCAAAGAAATTGATGATAAGGCTGAGTTTGTTCGGAGCTTCACGCGATTCCATTAGTACCCATCACGGAACAAAGTTACAAAACATCAGAAACCCTCAAAAATCGATGTATTTTGTTTCTTTTCTAATTTACAAAGTTGTCGTGACAAATGCAACTAATAATGTAATAATATGTTTCATATTCTTGAAGAGTGCCCGTAAACAGTGACAAACACAATTATATCTGACACTACACTAAAATAAGTTTTTTTTTTTTTTTGGTGTATAAAGATGAACCGTATGACCAAAACCCTTTAGCAGAATTCTCATTTTCAAATATTAAAGAAATAAATAATTAATAAACTCGAAAAGAGATTGAAAAAGAGGGATCAGGATCTCTATATAAAGTTTGGAACAACATAGTCCAGTTGATTAAAGACTGTACAAATCAATCTTTCTTTATTAGCATCTAAAGTATCTTTTCAAAATTTGGAAGGACCGGAATTTTTGTCCTTTTACATCAGCATCAAGAGCGAGTGCTAATTACACCTATATTTGGACAGTATAAATATTTTATTTTATTTTATAATTATAATTTTTATACAAAATATAATAAATAATTTAATTTTTTTAAATAATAAAATAAAATATAATAAAATTTGATTTAATTTTTAATTTTTAACTTAAAATTTTAATTTATCCCAACTTAATTCATTGTCTAAATAAGATATTAATAACTAATAAGATGAGCAATTAGCTTTTCTTTATTTTTCTTTTTAATAAAAGAAGGAATTTTTTTTTAAAAAAAAAAGAAAAGAAAAAAAAGGGTTAATTATCTCGAGATTTGTGATAAGATAATGGCATAAACATAAGCATGTGAGAATGCAGAAGCTGACCCCACTCTACTGACTTTCTTATTAACCTAATTATCTTGAAATTATTCAACCTTATCCCATCACGGCGGCTTTTTTATGCTCTTCAGTTAAAAGGTGGTGAAGAACATAGTATTTTGTGATTGCTATGCAGCTTCGTGGTATCTTGCTCAACTCTTTTATATGCATATCTTCTTCGTGAGGAACATAGTATTTTTTGCCTGCGACTACCCACAATTTAAGCGTTCCATGTCTCATTTTTATGTAACCAAAAAAAAAATATTGGAAAAGAAGTTCTTTGAAGTTGTTGTTTGAATTCAGTGGGAGAGATAGACAAAGTAAAGCGAGACCTTGGTATTTATTAAATTTTAATGCTACCTAGAAATTCATATAGTCAACAATAAATATTATAGTGCTATTTCGAGTTTTTATCTCTCTTTCATTTTAAGTCATTAAATTCAATAAAAAAAACTTAAAAATGAGATATTATCATCTTCAACCATTCGAATCCAAAATCAAGAAGAGAGTGCTATGTATATATTTTTTTTTATAGAGTTTGCCATACCTAATCTCATCGCTATTAGATATATTTTTAATATATGAAATTATTTAAATGTACTGTGAATATACTTAGGAATGTTAAAAGAAGAGTAGCCTTACTGAATTATGTATAGAATTTACAAGTGAGAATCGAGTAATTTTTTCAAATTATAAGATTCCAAAATCCAAAAGTAAGCAAAAATGGGTAAGTTTATGAATAGAATAGGCTGACTAGAATACAATTGGTTGGTGTACATATTTTTCCTTCGGTAATAGGACATAACAACAGTCAAGGGAGAAAGCACCAAGAAGACCCGCAACTGGGCGAGGAAAGGTACCTTCTTCTTCTACTGTCACATTTCGGTTTCGCAGCCGTCGCTTGCTTTTCCTTCTTCCTCAGCCTCCTCCTTCTCCAATCCTTTAAAAAAGTCAAGTCTTTGAGTCCTAAGTGGAGGGTTCTTTCTTTCCTTTCGTTTTTACTTCTTTGAAAATTCTCACGTCTTTGCCCACCACATTCCACAAACACCCAAAGAACAAGTCCAACTTCTTCTCTCTCTTCCTTCTCCCACTTCTCTTTCTACTTCTAGAATCTATAGAAACCTCACCCATTCGCCACCCACAAGCCCTGACCAGTTTTTAGCACGGCATTTGACAATTCTAAGGGAAATCGCATTTGGGTTCTGTTCCATTTTTTGAGTTGCAGACTTCTGGGAATCTGACTCTTTATAATATTTTTCAAGTGGATCCTTGGCCAATTCATTCATCAGGGGTGGAAAAGAGAAGGAACTTTGATAGGCAAGCATGGGGGATTCATCTAAGTCGAGTCGGTCGCCATTGGACGACTCACCGGTCGTGCAACTGACCGGTAAAATAATGGTGGTAGCCATCATAGTGCTCTTCGTTGTTGTGGTGTTTGTCCTTTTTCTCCACCTCTACGCCAAATGGTTCTGGTGGCGCATTGAAGGATCCAATCCTTCTGCTTCTCGTCGCCGCCGCAGACGCCGCTTCGTCTTCGCCCCCGGCCAGGACCCGGCGATCGCTGCCACCCTGAGAAGAGGGCTCGACCCCTTAGTCCTCCGCTCACTCCCCGTAGTGACATTCGATCCAAATGATTTCAAAGATGGGTTGGAATGCGCGGTTTGCCTCTCTGAGCTAGTGCCAGGAGAGACGGCTAGGCTGCTCCCCAAATGCAATCATGGGTTCCATGTTGATTGCATTGACATGTGGTTCCAGTCCCACTCCACCTGCCCGCTTTGCCGAAACCCAGTTGCTCCTGAAAGCTCCGAGGCCAACAACAATCATAGTGTCGAGGTACAAGAGGATATCGAGTCCTCAGGAGAAAATTCAGTCTCTGGGTATTCTGTTGAATCTCCAAATTTCCCCACAAACGTGCTGTTTTGGGGAAACCAGGCTCGGGTAAGTTCTGGGGGCGCTTGTTTGGAAGAAGGTCCTTCTTCTCAACCCCCTACTTGTCCATCGCCTTCTTCGTCGTTAGCAGTTAATAGCAGGCCATCGGACGGAATGTTGGTGATTGACATACCAAGGCGGATGACTGAGAATTTGTCATCCTTATCCCCTTCGGCAAGCAGGTTTGCCGAGGAGGAATCGAAGTCGCCCGTGCCTGCGAGGCTGAGGTCATTGAAGAGGCTTTTGAGCAGGGATAGAAGGGCAAGTCCTTGTAGTCCCGGTTCTGTTGATGTTGAGCAAGCAGGGAGAGCACAGACTTAGAAGCAAGTCCTTGGTAATTAGATTAAACATATTTGCTAGGACAGGCTATAGATGAGAACTCAATTCAGGATTATTTGAAGAAATGTTTCTAGCGATGAGAAATTGTTATTTGGAAGGTCTTGATGACGTCCGGTTCTACCATCCTAGAAAAATTGGTCCTTTTGGGGAGGAAGAAACTCCCCATGTTATTTTACTCAATGTTCTTTTATTCTTGATCTCGACAGAGATAATTTAGAGCTCGAGGTGGGAG
Source organism: Carya illinoinensis (assembly GCF_018687715.1). Taxonomy (NCBI): domain Eukaryota; kingdom Viridiplantae; phylum Streptophyta; class Magnoliopsida; order Fagales; family Juglandaceae; genus Carya; species Carya illinoinensis. Next base: position 48,436,951 of record NC_056752.1, read on the forward strand.
ATCTCAGCGATCTGAATCTCTTGTCATAGAGGAAGTTTGTATATCTGTTATTGAAACGGAAGTGAACAGTTTCTGAATTGTCAATATTGTATGAAAGTAAAATATAATACCGTGTTAAAGATGCATTCCTGTTTTATTCTTGATTAATTGCATCATCACCCCCTTCTCCAATTCTTTGCTCACCAATTATTTGCTCATGCGAATTTGAAAGGTTTTGGGGTGATAAGCAGAAAAAAGCTAAGTATTTATATGACAAATTACTGACTTATTAGTCAACCAGATAATTGGACACAGTTCATACTCTGTTTCAGGGAGGGTGGTTGGTTCGAAATCTTAAGTTGTACCTTAAACCAGCTTGAATGCAAATGGTGTAGAGGTGATAATGGGGTCTGTTCTTGGGATGCGGTTTTCACAATGCTACTGTTGCCAACTGACAGTGGCTTTGTTTGTTCATGACCTACCTTCTCATTTAGCTGCTCTTTACTAGATTTAGGCTTCTTCTATTTTTATTTTATTTTTCTCCCATAGGTTCATATGAAAGGATTTGTCACGACAGTTTAGTGTCCATCTCCCCCTCGCTCCTCTCCCACTCTTTTCACCGCAGTTGGTTAGTAACAAATAAACATAGTGGAAAATATTACTGGGGATAATACAGTGAGGATGAAATCGAAGATGGAATGTGGATAAGAGCAACGAGAAACACTGTCCAAGACAATTGCAGACGATATTCTTTGGTTTTGATGGGTAATCAGGGGACCATTACAGTTTTGATTTCCATGAAAATTATTTACAGCAAAATAGCTGTGCTTTTGAGGGACTACAAACTTTGTTTTCTGACCACGTATCAGCACCAAAAGATGGATCAATGTAAGTTTCTGAAAAATCACATCATATGCCAAGAAAACAGGATACAAAGCATGAAATGGAATTACAGACGACCGCCCTGAGGTTCTCTTGTTTCTTGAATGAAGGGATAAAACAAAATAATATAGCTCCAAGTTGGTTGATTTTTAAAAGAAAACGATCCTGCCATATCTGATATTTGGAAATTAAGAAATAAAATTTTCTTCTCAGCAAAATGTTCGGAAAGTTTTTCCTGTCCTCAAACTTCCCACAGTTTCTCAGCAGATTAAAAAACTCTTAAATGCGGAAAATGCAGATGCACCAGATTCAGATTTGACTAAAAAACTTCTTGATGTTTGTTGGTGCCCATACACTAAGTTACGAGGTAAACAGGTCCATAGGTCTGAATGGCATGAGGTCTGTCAAGCTGGTCAAGACACACATAAGATATCCCATTCTCCACTCTCTTTGTGGGGTTGAAAAGACCGGTGAGAGGCCCAGATGTGGAACGCCGGTGCCACTGCCTGCCATCATTGGTCTTGCCACTGCCATGTATTGGACCAGAAACGAGACGCCGTTTTGTAACAGAAATGTAAGAACTACTTGTTGGTTCCACTTGAGGCCTGTTGCTCTTTCTGTCAGTCTTCCACCATGATAAAAGAGAATTTTTCCATGATTTCTTGCCCTGTTTCTCTTCGGGCAATCTTTTCTTTCCTCTTTCTTCTGGATTGAATGGTGAGCTCTGGAAATCTACTCCTCCTGCGTGGTGTCTTGCTTCTTCCAAGAACTAATCAAAGGCAAATCCAATGACAATAGACTTGAAGAACGGTTTGCATGTAAACAAACATATATATTGCATACGCAATAGAAATAACTTCTGAAGGAAATATAAATGATCAACAATTGAACAACAACAATCTCAGTTCTGAAGATCAGTCAACTGGTGTTGACCTAACAAAGAGTGGGGGGAAAAAGAGAATAAGTTTTAATAAGTTTATAGTCCACTGGGTGAGAACATGCTAATTTTTTCTCCAACGTTAGAAAATTAACAGGAGAAAAAGAAGTTAAAAGCCATCACCTGCGAGAAGTCCACATAGGGATCAAATCCATCGCCGCTGTAAGCACTTGTTTCATATCTCGAATATGTTGGAGATTTCTTCATCATTGCCTGAACGTGGCATACCCAAAAAACTATAAAACAATGAAGCAAACTCAAAGAATTTAGAAGAATAAAAAGAAAAAGAAACATTCTGCATTACAGTTCAGAAGAGCTTGAGAGAATAATCCTCCAAACTGTGAAATATAATAGCTGGAAGCAGCAAGAAAATGGTTCTGAAGTAAGATGGATGATCTTTTAAAAATTCCCAAGTGGAGGAAAGTAGGAAAGAGAGAGCTTAATGTGTAATAAACACTTCGGTCGGACATATTTTACAACTGGTTTGAACTTGCAAGCATCCACAAAAGGCAAAAGCCAACGACCCTATTGATATCCTATAATGGCGCGAGTTGGAGAGATCATGAAACACTTTTGGTGGTGAAAATCTTTTACTCGCTTTTGCTTTAGGAAGAAATAACAGGCGGTGTGTTAAAAACTTGACATTGTCGCAATCTCTCCCCAACAACATTTTCCAAATGTGACACTCAAAAAGAGCACAGATTTAGCAGTTTATAATTTGAGAGAGAGAGAGAGAGAGAGAGAGAGATACCGCAGGAAGGCAAAAGCTAAATGAACTAATGAGCACAAGCACGAGAACGAATTAATTGATGTTGGCAATATACTTGCACGACCAAACAATGAGTCGACCTCACAACACAGCAACCCCTCTTGGGGTTAGCTTTGCCTATCCACTCCAATACAAAGAGTTGAGAAGATGCAGCCTTGAAGGGAGGCTTTAACCAGTCACTAAAATCACAAAACAATTAAAATTATATATATATTTTTATATATGTTTGTTTTGGGGGGTGGGGGTTGCTCTGAAAAAACACGGAGGGTCTGAATCTGATGCTCTTTGTTTGCCATTTAAAACAGATTAAAAAAAACGACTCTTATTATAAAACAAAAAAGGGAAATCAAAGGTAATAAATTATATATATATATATATATATTTTATGGGATCCTGTACTGCCTACTCGCAACAAATGCGGCGCATGTTACGGGGGTTCCGAGGCTTTAATGCGTAGTGTAAGGTGTACGTCCTGTTAATGTAAGATTCAAAAGAATAAAGGCCAACCCCCTTTACCCAATTTCAGAAATCAATCCATTCCATTTAAGACTCGAAGAAAAGACTATTTTCAGTGCAATCCCTTTTGATAATAAGATAAGATAAAATAAAATAAAATAAAATAATTTATAAATAATAGTAAATTAATTTGTAAATAATAGTAAAACGATTTGAATTAAGATGTTTTATGAGATTTTGAGAAATAAAAAAAAATTAAATAAAAAATATTATAAAGTTAAATATATTGTTAGAATAGAGTTTTTTAATATAATTTTATTTTAAGATTTGAAAAAATTAAATTATTTTTTGTGTTTTGTTTAAAAGTTTGAAAAAATTATAATAATTATACAAAAAAATTAAATAATTGAAATTAATAATTGTTTATATTTATAATATTTAAATATTAAAATGAGATGAAAAGATATTACAATTCAAAAGGGCCTAAGACTCACCAAAGTATGCGGTTGATATGAAATGAGAACAAGTTGCAGCCCTCCATGTTTGAATTAAAACAAGTTCTACCCCACCATGTGTGAGTCTACGATTTACTCGAAAGGAAACTATGATTATTGCCACACCCCCAATTTCATGATTTCTAAGACACTGCAACGTGGTTACTAATTATAATGCTTTTGCTATCATTATTAATCAATGGAGTAAATAAAATCAAATTCTTGCTTCCGTCGCCTACACACACTCCAATCCACCAGACCGATTCAACAAGCACTTACTGAGCTAATCAATTTAGAGAGAAGATATTTATAATTATGAACTGTGCAACCACCGTATAATTATTTTGAAAAAAATGAATAAAACATCAAATCTATATAAAAAAAAAAAAAATTAATTTTTTAATAATAAATCTCTTTTTTTTTTTTTAAAAAAAAATGATTAAGCAAGTATAAAATTACTAATCAATTTATAACTGAATTGTTAGCCTTCCCCCTCCCCCCACACATAAAGACAATGAGAAGTGCTAGGGCAACCCAAGCCATTTTTATAGTCTTGGATACTTTCCAAACCAATTAGAACTTAGCTAGATGACTCATTCCTGGACGCTTTTTTGCTGCTGTTTACCCCACACTAAGGCCTGAATTAGTATCCATCAAAACCAAAAACTTTTCAGGACATAACACATTGGTTCACACCATGCTCCAGCAAAAACGCCATCTTCAGGCTGTCAAAATACAGCACAGCAGTCTGCGTAAAGAATGATGAGAGAAGAAAAATAAGCTCTAGCACAAAACTTGCTAGATTAAGTAATGTTTGAACACCAACTACTCTTACACAAAACTCAAGACTGTAAATTAAGAAAGCGTGACAAACATGCAATGTTTGAAGATCATCTCACAACCTGTCGACATATAAGAACGAGAAAACATCAACAAGGTGACCCAACTGAGCCTATCAACCGCTATACACCATTAAGTGAGACACTTGACAAACTTAAGAAGCATTTAAAATGCATCCCTTGACTCGCAAAAGCCTTTGTCACTTGACCCCTTAAATATTTCACTTGTCACACTAGATGTCAAAGTTGAAGCAGAGGCAGTGCCATTACAATGCCAAAGATGGAAACTAGCAAGAACATCATCCAAGTTGGGAATGACTGCTTCCTGTTTATTCTCCTATCCTTAACCACCGCATCTTCTCCTGTAGAGTTAATAACTCGCTCTAACATGGGTGTGGAATTTTTTTGAGATGGATCTGGTGACACCTGCTCAGCAATAAGCTTCTCAGAAAGCTGCTGCTGCTGCTGGTTGTACTTGTCCACGTACTCGGGAAACAATTTCCTAAATGCGGGGCTGTAAAGATAAGAAAGAGTTAGGTTCAGATTGAAACGATTGTCACAGAATCTAAAAAATGTTGATATATTAAAGCTTTAAAGAATGTGTGCAAGGGGACAAAGCCAGCTTCTTTTCATCCCTTCTATTGCATAAATTCAGTCTTAGAACTGGTTTGGATTCAGAGATGAGATGAGATGGTTTTAGATAAAAGATGAAAGTTGAATAAAATATTGTTAGAATATTATTTTTTAATATTATTATTGTTTTAGCATTTGAAAAGGTTGAATTGTTTATTATATTTTGTATAGGAATTTGAGCAAGTTGTAATGATGAGATGAGATGAAACGCTTTCTAAATCCAAACGGGGCGCAAACAAATTAATTTTACCATAGATGATGGCAACAGTTGAATGATATTCAGGGAGCCTTTTGGAAAGACATAAGGAGTGTATCTGGATTCGGGACATCTGGTCATGAACTCTTACACTCGTACAAATGTAACTAATAGGTCATTCACCCATATGTCATGGACTTCAATGCACAAAGGTATATTCATAAAAATGGAGGCTAAAAAATTGACTTTCAAGTGCTGATTAAGACAGTAAAGAAAATGAAAAAAATCCTTTGAAGGTGATGCAACATACTTACTTCTTACAATTAAAAGAAAGGGAAGCCTTTGCTAGACGTTGCTTCTCAGCAACAGTAGTGTTCACACTACCAGTGGTAGGACTGTTGTCCATCTGCACGAGTAAAATGCATCCTCACATTTAAACAAATTGTGCGAAAGCAATGAGAAATTCAGACATTCTTCAAATATATGCCAATAGAATGGGCATAAAAGAAAATCACAATTTCATGCATCCGATTTTTAACACAATTAAGCTCATCTAAGCCTTAATCGGGTTGGTAATATGCAAAATCGGATTTTACATTTAAAAAAAAAAATAAAACAGAAGGGGCCCACTATCTTCATCACCAAAATGTGGAGGAGGAGAGAACTTGTATCATCCAAATTCTATCATAATATTCTAAATCTAGCCCTGGTAATTTGAGATTTACCAAACGAAACTGAGACTCCAAAAGAAAAAAATAGACAAGATAACAAGAGGAAGTGACTCTTTTAGCTACATATTTATAAGAGCAGCGGTATATAATATAACAAATGGTAAAGGCCTTGGGGAAAAGCCCTTCATTGGGGAATGCTCCCCCCAGGTCTAATATTCAAATCCCCTAGGATGCAAACAATCTCTAGGGACCATCAGACTGGGGGATTTTCCCCTTGAATTACCCGAGATGCACTTGCGCGAAACTCCTTGCCGAAAGCCTATGCACCCCTGAGATTAGTCGGGACATTGTTCTCGGACACCCAGTGCCAATAAAAATATAATACTAATATGGCAAATGATATTCTAACCAAGCATATGAAACGTAAAATATGAAAGAGCTGACTAACCATGAATGAAAGAAGCCCCGTGAGTATGCTGGCTCAGAAAGGAAGGAAAAAACATTAGTGAAAGACCAAATAAGAAATATAGTTAGAACCATTCATCCCAACAATAACTAAGGAAGAAATAGAGTCCACCGCAAACATTCCTCCTAACAATAACTTGTCAACAAGAAATTATGGTATTATGCAGTCATATAGAAAACACATACACAAAAAGAGTACTTCAGAACTAGAATCTGTCCTACCTTGACACAGACCACATTGGATTCCAACTTTCAGGATGAACTGCAAAATAAAGAAGTCAAAGGAAAACATAAGATAGGGTAGCGAAGAGACGGAGTTATTTTCTTCAACTAGTACCGTCAAAAACTTACAATCACTCATTGACAAGCATATTTTCTTTTGGGTCATGAAACGGCCATTAGGAGTGGTCATGCTACAAGGCAGAAATTGTCAATAAAAGTTAGAAGCAACCAAGATCAATGCATTTAGGAAATTTGAATCCTGATACTACAAGTACCATATTTCTTGAAAAAAGTATGGCATCCAAACAATAGATTACCTAATTCCTGGTGGCTTATAGGGATATTCTGGTGGAAACTTGATCTTTCCGTAGTAATATCCACCTTATATAACAAGCAGAGAAATTTCAAGCAATAAAATTACATAAATGAGTCTTAGAATGCCAAAATCACATTGATCAGGACTACAAAGAGAGGAGAAAATATGAAGAACATCCAAAATCACACACTAACAACAAACTGAACAAACCTGCAAAAGGTGTTCCTTCACTTCCCTCCAGCACATAATCTGGAATATGAAGGATGGAGGATAAAAACAAGGTTAAGAAATCTTAACTTTTTTTTTATCAGTAAATAGGAATTTTATTAAAATTAGGTGAAGCCAAGTACACGGGACATATACAAGAAGAATCTTAACCAAAATGACAACATAAATAGATTAGCTAACAGAAAGACAAAGGCAAGATTGTGAGATGAGGAATGTCAGGTATAGTATGGCAACCTTTATTATTCACCACAAAGCAGGTATCATAATACATGCAATAACCTGAGGGAAATTGGAGTAACTACTCATAAAAAGGTGAACTAAGCAAGTTGTATGATATGTTAACAAATGAACCTTCATCCTCACATGAGATATATAGGTAAGAGACATTGGCTACAAATGAGTGCAGTTGTTGACCACTCAAGTCCAGTTATTAAGCACCTTTATATATGTGGATAACTTCCATCTGAGGATGCTGAAATCATTTGAAAAACTTGAACAGGTACCATCCAACCAGGAAAAGAAGAATATTGTTTATAATAAGTATTGACCAAAATTATCACGACTATATGAACAAACAATCTGATAGTTTATTCTTCTTTACCCACTATAACATTATTCAAAAGCCTCCTAAGATCTTATCTTGCATGCATAAAAAAAACAGAAGTGGCAGCAGAGTTCAATTACCAATTCAGAATATTTCCAATTTGTAACATCAAAGCTTGACAATATTCTGCAGAAAAATATAGTATTTGGAATAAACTTACGCCACTCAAGAATGTCATTTGGGGAAGGACGGGCCACAACATGGGAAACTGGTTCCTACAAGTTCATAGAAAATACAATCAGCACCACGTACACCTTTTTTAATGGGCATATATCCAAGAAGATCCAGTTCAACATGGAAAAGAATAGGAATGAGACTCACTTCACAAATGGAAGGTCTGACAAACGATCTTTAATTTAATTTTTTTTTTCAATATTCAATGAATCAATTATGAGTCCAAATAGGCTTTGAGGGTATGGCACCTGCTCCATGGTGGAGACCAGGCCAAAAACATTTGACCTGGATGATTCAACTGTACTCCAGCTAAACTTACGCCGAAGAAGGCATATTAAATAGGACCAGAGTTTACTATACATATCCACATATTAAGGACCTGTGAAATTAAATTTAAATAAGAACTCTTTGAAGTGTAAAAAATGGGAGCCGTACTTTACAGAGTGCTCTATATTCCTTCTGGAGGCGCTTGATACATGACTTCTCTGCCATCTCACAACTACCAAAAATAGTATATGAAGCCCCAGCCAATCTTTTCTTCTAATACAATCTTTACTGCCTGTTCCCTGATAAACATAAAAGAAGGAGACAACTATTAGTTATTTAAAAAATCCAAAATAACCTTATACTACCTTAAAAGGAAAACATATCTACTAAAGAAAAAGAGAAAATTCTAACTTGAGGAGAAAAAAATGCAATCTACAATTTATGGAACAGAAATGTGAAATTATATAGAACCCGAAGAGAATTTTTTTCTTTTTCCTTTTTAAAAAATCCTAACCTGATGCAAATTTAGGAAAGCTTGTTGGTAAATCTGACATTGATGCATATATATTTTTTTCTTTGATATATTATTAATGAAAAAGCAAGAGGGTTCTATCCAAGTACACAAAGAATATACAAAAGAGGAACCTAAATAAATGTCCATCATGGATATTAGAAGCGTACATCAATCATAGATGAAACATGATATGCTTTTCATGCAAATATAACGTCCATCATCATGCACATTGGTAGTTCTGGCAGGGCATAAAAGCTAATGAAGATTAGTCCTCTATATATAAGCGATCCTTTTCCACTTCCACTCAGTTTGCATAATATGATGCAATCCCCAAAAGTGAAGACTGAAAATATCATGAATTGTTTAAAGATTAACAGTATGAATGAAAATTGTTGTAAATGCTTTACAAGTTTCTCAAATGAATGCATATCTGAACTATTTTCTAAAAATATACTTCTTAGCGATAAATCTATATATCAATAAAATAAATCCAATCTTATGAACCTTACAAACAGTGAAAATTTAACTTCATTTAACCCAGGTGGTTGCTCATCCACCACCATCACCACTCTCTACAAGGTTCTTTTAGAGTCCACTTCATCGAAGGGGTTTTGGCTATTTTCAAAAAGACGAGGATGAGAAACAAGCATCATTTTTTTCACTTTAAATTTTGCATCACTCCATTTTTTTTTTTTAATGAATAAGAAATTGTATTGAGATAAGTAGCAAGGCAAAGCCAAATATACAAGAAGTATACAGAACTGAACCAGTTACAAGTCACTAGTTCCATTAAACACAAAAGCCGAAGCCCATTAAAATAAGGTATTAAAGAAAAAACGTCTAAGTTCATCCACCAAGCATTCCTTATCTCCAAAGCATTGACCATTCCTCTCATCCCAAATACACCAAACAGCAGCAATTTGCAAATTACCCCTTAAACCTCTCCAACAAGCAAAAATATTCACCATCCTCCTAGGCATCACCCAAGCCATTCCACTTCTATTAAACACTTCATATAATAACACCCTAGTCACCTCACAATGTAATAATAAAATATCCACTCATTCACCAGCTTTCTTACATAAGAAGCACCAATCCAAAACAATTAATCCATGCTTCTTGAGATTGTCCAAAGTCAAAATCTTCCCTACGGAAGCAGCCCAGCCAAAGAACGCCACATTTGAAAGCACCTTACTCTTCCAAGGAGAGGAGTGTACCCTATTCAGCCTAGACAGCAACTTGTACAAAGAATGAACTGAAAACTTCTTATTACCAGTTTGCCTCCAGACCATGTTATCACTCACATCCCGCCCAAGTTGTGTAGCATACAGTAAGCCAAACAAATCAGAAACGGCCTCTATTTCCCAGTCATTAACAGCTGTAGAAAATAGAACATTCCAATGGGATGAACCACCAGAAGAGTCCAAAATCTCAGCCACCGAAGCATCCGGATATTGAGAAATATGAAAAAGATCTGGATAAACAGCGCTAAGAACCCTACCACCACATCATGGATTATGCCAAAAAATTCTGGAATTATCACCAACCAAAAAACAAAAACTGTTTTACAAAATCATCTCAACCACTCCTAATACACTCCCTCTGATTTCTTCCCTCCAAATATATTCTATACCTCCGACCAAATGGAGCTTTATGATGAGGAAGTTAATAGGTATTTTTTTTCATTGATAAAGACAAGAAAGATATATTTGTCATACTGGTTTTAAATTACTAGATCAAGCTTCCACATAAGAGCTCAAAATCTCCTTGCTGGACGTTCTAAAAAAGCCAGCAAGACCATCACCGGACTTGGTGGCACGTATAATCCGGGCTGTGCAATACTACAGAAATTATGCTTCGTCCATACTTCCAAGTCAACATTTTCAAGGTGGTAAATTCTAATTAAAACAACAGTATAGTTCTATCCAATTTTATTTAATAAATTGCATTAATTTTCTAGAAATTTGCTCCTATTCATTCCTTCAATCGTACTTTTCGATGCTTCCAAAATGAGGAATTGTAAGGGTCACAAAATAAATGAAGAAAATCATTCATTTATCACTCTCAAAACTCAGACTCAGAAACTAAACTCTTTTGAGGACAGAATGATACAATCACAAAGAAATTCCTTCTTCAATTTCACGATATCTATTTCCACTGCAAATTCAAATCAACGAGCCAAAATCCGGATCCAACAATAAAATCTCGGCAAATAAATTAACTGAATGAATAAATAAAGAAAAATATGCAAGTAAACCTCGAATCAAAAGATATGAAACGGAAAAGATTCTTACCTGAAAGAGATTGAGGTGGCCGGGACTTCAAATTAAGGGCTCTTTCGTTAGATTTATACCTGGTATTCAGAAATCGAGTAAATGAGGGGAAGGGGAGTTAAGATTGGGGAGGTTTGGATTGAATTCAATGAATGCTTAAGATTTAAAATAAGGGTTTCCGATGTTTATACAGTTACCCACCAAAAAGCTGTGATCGGGGGGGATTCCAGGAGATGGGGGGCTGGGTCTTCGTTCAAAGCGGGATCAACTCTACTCATAAAGACGTTCTTATCCCTCTCGTTTCCCTCTTACGTTGCTCGAGTGCCTTGTAAGGGAAGGCCAATTTTGTCCACACAACTTTGTTTACTTTCTGCCGACTTTCCTTTTATTTTTTTCCCTGAGGAATTTGTAGATTTCTTTTAGTAAATCAGAGGAATTTGTAGATAACTGACCAATGGAGACGGTTTCCTTAGGCCATAGGTATTTTTGAAAATACGAAGTTTCTCATACATTTTTTTGAATTCAAGTTTCATGGTATCCCTGATCACTCCAAAAATACGAAAACCTAAAATAAGTTGAATTTGTTACATTCACCTTTTTTATATTATTTGTACACTTTACTGATATGATTAGTCAAAAAAGTTATTTTATATTAACAATAAGTGATTCAACATATCACATTAATGAAATACGTAAAGAATATTTAAAAGTGATTGCATGTGTAATTTTTGATCTTGTCTTTAAAATCCAAGTATCAAATCCTAATCTCAATCCAAACAAATAATTAGTCGTAGGCATCCCTGACCAATCGAACAGGATCCAAGAGCCCATTGTATGCTTTTGAATATGGTGCCAACTTTGCTTTGTTTTTCACACAGCTTTACACTGTCATGTATTGCCACAAAGGTGCAACCAGTAGGAGCAGTTTCAAGTTCCAACTTCTACTTTCGGCAGCACCAATTTCTGTTAGTTACCGGACAAGCAACAGCTGTTATCAAGACGATTTTTTTTTTTTTTTTTTTTTTTTTTTTCTCAGGGATCCAAAAATGTCTTCCTACCACTTGTTAACCAGATTATAATATTACCCTTTCATCTCCCCCAAAAAAAGAACTAGTATTAATATTTATATCACGTGCCTCATCACATAATCCCTCTCTGTAGATATGTATCAACTATTTCCACCAAATCTAGAGGTCAGAGTTGCAACATTAGCAGTCAACATTGAGCACATGATCCCACTGACAGCACTTCCCCTACCACACAAGATATTACCGATATTTAAGTAAGGAAGTGAGCCATAAATCAAAGACTCCCATACCATCTTAATCACAGGTTTGAAAAACACCATCTGCAGTTCACTCCCATAGAAAACAAACAAGATACCATAAACCATGAAGTCCTGGTCTAGAGCACTGGCTGCTCTCACTTTTGCACTTTCACTGCTATCGTTTTTGTGGCCTGGTGGAGCTGGAGACAACCGTCCGTTAACACAAGGATCTTCCTTCTCGGGATCATCCTCTCAGGCTCTCAAAGATTTGCAAGGGGACAGGAAGAATCCTTATAAGCAGGTGGACTCATGCTTTCGAAAGATACCTCCATCAACTTCGAATCCCATACAGAACAAGTAATTCCTGCCACCAGTGGTGGTCTCAAGTCTTTCCACTGTCAGCCGCTTCACCATGGCTTACTCAAATATATGTTCTTGTTCCAGGTCCAATCCTCCATCTACCGGCTGAGAAAGTACAGAACAAGGATTAGTGGAATCTCAACAGAATCTAGTTTTATTTTTCTTTCATTCGCATATTTGTTAGACATAGGGTGGCAATGTATTACTTTTTTCAGACTCCAAGAAAGGTTATATGTATTTTTTAGAGGTATAATGCATTCACAGTAGTTTTGGCCAACATGGGCTGTGGATTAATGTTCTCAACTGAGAATGCTCAGTATCTGGATGTAGAATTAAAACAACTCCTTTGTTTAACTTCGACTTCAAAAGCAAATAGCTCAATGAAAGTATATTCAATAGATTGTACAAGTACAACAGCTAGAACTAAATGACCAAAGTAATTTCCTCTCTTACTCAATCAACTTTCTGATTCAGTTATATGTGCTAATGTCAAAGTCTACAAAATCAAAAGCACAAAGAAAGCTCACCCACACTTACACGAAGGATTCTGCCAGGCTATCCTTTCAGTATTTTTCTTCTCCACTTGAGTTACAGATTAGGCATCTTATGTCAAAATTTACAGTTCTGAAAACAGAGAGTAGATTTCTTTGTGGAATTATTCAACAGGACATCCTTTCTTTCGCATTTCTTGTTGTCAGATTGGTCTAGTTTTTTATTCAAGATTACATCTTCCATCAGTTTACCCACTGCTGCAGCATTTACAGAGCCAACATGACCTTTTTCTTGTCCAACTTACTTTTCACCTCGGTGATACCACCATCCATGGGACTATGAGAGTTTTGTAAATTTCCCACTGCACTGATCAGGGTTTTTTGCTTAAAGCCTTACATGCTCAAAAATGGCACACCAGAAAGAAAGGAGATGGTCAATCTCTTTCCTCATTTCCTTCAAGTCTTTCGTGTATGATAAATGTTTGGGGGAATCGGCAAGAAGACCCTCATTCTTGGATGACTTGGCTTCACTGGAAGCAAGCGTAATATAAAACTCAGTAAGATGCTTGTTTTGGCCTCCACTGATCAGGTTGAGCAGCAAATCTACTGTAATAAGCAAAATGCATCAACACACAAAGGTTAAAAAGGACAAAAAAATTCCCAAAACCAAATTTAAGAAAAGCAATGCTAGAATATCATATCAAAATTAACAGATATTGCCTATTTGAACTATTGCAGATACCAGCACAAGCAATGCAATTCAACCATCACGTTCCCTACAATATTTTTTTTTATAAGTATGTTCGCTATAATAATTATTGGAAGACCAAAATAGTCATACTCATTTCATTGTAACATTTTATCTTTACACATGGGAACATGTATAACCATGGTAAGAACATATTCCATTTTTGTGGCATAATAGACTGTTAAATTCTATAATTTTTGAACTAGAAAATAATTCCTCGTGTCACCTACTGATGTTGAATATAAATTGGCCTATACAATGACCTTTATTTTTTGGAAAAGTAACTCTACAATGATTGGTACAGAGTGATATACAGAGGCCAATTTAGATAATAAAGCATGTAAGTTATTACTTTTCCCAAGCAATTCCATTGAATGATAGAACTTTAGCTAAGATAAGAACTTTGTAATAAAAATACAAGCTTCAAATACGGCTACAATACAAACTTGATAACTAATCAGCGCCTTAATTTCACAGAAGCATCTGACCTGAGAAAAGCTTCAATAACAAGTGCTCCCTCCCCTCTCTGCTTTCACTTCTCCAAGCAAATGATCAGCTCTCATGGATGTGAATCGTGTGATTATCGCAATATAAGCACGGCTGAATGTATTCCTGTGAAACAGAAATGCATGATTGATGTTTCAAATATATCTGCAGTATCAATATATGGAATACCCGATCATACATCTCAGAAGACTATCTGTTCATCACCAAAACAAACGTAAAGAACAAGCTTAATGTATAGTTTTCTTTACGATTGTTCAGGGACCAGATATTAAGGGTGATAAAAACTGAAATTACATTTTTTTTATTTATTTAATCACCGCACACCGTACTTATTTATTTATTTTTCTCTTACCAAATATAAAGTGTATGAATAATGAATAAAAAAATTCAATTAGCTTGAAAAGAATTAAAAAATTTTAAAAATAACTTAAAATAAGTGTGAAATGTGACGCGTAAAAATGATAGTAGAACTCATATATTATATATATATATATATTACAAGAGAAAATAACAGAAAAGAAGCTCTGAAATCTAACTGCTACCGCTACCGCTACCTGCAAAGGGGAGAGGTACAGAGACAGCTATCGGTAACTTGGTGCATAATCCAGCACCCCACGGAAGACGCTGTGAAGATAATGGGCCTGTTTTAAGTCCGGCTTTACAAACGGCTTTCTTCTTTGGGCCCAAAATTAGTAATCCAAGGTTCTAGGGCCCGTGCTTGAGGAAATGGGGAGTACTTTACGGCATAGAAGCCCACCCAATCCATCGAATGACGTATATTTTGCGTAATTATGATCAATGCCCATGACCACCACCATTTGGAGAAGAGGTCGAATCCAACTTTAGAATTATTATCTAAATTAGAAGAATTAGAATAAAATAAAATAAAAATTATATTCATCATCCTCATATTATATTCATATTTAATTTTTTTCTCTTATTAAATATGTAGTGTATGAATGATGAGTAAAAAAATTTCAATTAGTTTAAAAAGAATAAAACATAAATTATAACAAAATAAAAATAAGTATGGTACGTGGAGATAATGAATAACAAAATTTTAAAATAAATAAATATAAAATAAATTTTATAATATTTATTTAACATATAAAATTATTCAAAAAATGAATTAAATATTATAAAATTTAATTTAAAGTACGTTAATTATGCGATGGACAAATCTCATACGAGTTATTATTGCTAATTTGCTGTCCCTGCCTGGCTTTTTTTTTTTTTTTTAATCTTTATCGGCAGTCTTATAATTGACTTACTTTGATGGTTTTAATGGAACAAATCATCAATAACAAAAAAATAATAATAATAAATAAATAAATAAAATAAAAATAAAAGAAGAAGAAAAAAAAGTAAAATTGGGGGGCGATGATCGAAGTACTTTTCCTTCTTTGCCATTTCAAACAGAAAGACATCAATATATCGACCCAAAAGCAATGAGAAACGTACGTACGTAAATGGGTAAATGCATAACTGGACAAGATCGATCGGTTGATCTTTGTGCAATTTAAAAGAGGTTAGAATGAATCCTCCTCATGATTGATCCGAGTAGTACTGCATATATGAAAAACAGTTCAGGTCTTTGAAGTTACAAATGGTGATGATTTTTTATTGAAAAATGCTAAAGTCTGCCTTACCCATCATGGCCAAGGCTAAAGGAAAATCATGGGGTTGAGATTTCTTATTTGAATTTTATGACTTAGGGGATCATGTTTTGCATGCAAATATGAGAATTTCTTAAAATTTTTCATAATTTTATTTTTAAACACCACTCAAATATAAATATTTTTTAATTTTTAATTTATATTTTTCTCATCTAATCATTATTCAAACACAACAATCAACATAATTTTTACAAACTTCAAAACAAAATATAAAAATCAATACAATCTTTGCAAGCTTCAAAATAAAAATAATATTAAAAAACTATATTAAAACAATTTTTTAACTTTATCTATTCACTTTTACAAACTCTAATACAATACTTACTTTAAAAAATATTTGTATTTAACATTTTTTTTTCAAAACTCAATAAAACAATATATTCATTCAAATTCTTTTAATACTATTAAAAAAAATTCTAAATGCTCTACATATCCAAAAGCCTACTCAGGGTAGAAGATGGATATACTCATAAAAGAATTATATAGCAATTGTCGTTGCCTAATTAAAATTTTCAGCAATATTAAACCCAAATGAATGTTGCGAACGATCTCTAATTTATATGGAATCTATATATGAATAAATCATTTTTCAAATTACTAATAGAGCAAACTCACGTAAAGTTATAAATTTATAAGGATAATGCTAGTCCCCCGCCCCCTATAAAACTACTGATTGTGGCTATCGATTCTTTTTGTTTTATTTATTTATTTAATGATTAAGAAAATATTTTTAAATAATATTATAATTTTTTAAATATTTAAAGATATAAAAAAATATATAAAGAAAAAAAAAAAGAACCTATTTGATAGCTATCGTGACTTTTGTATGTAGCGGTAGTAGATCCAATTTATAATATCCTTTAAATAAAAGAATGAGAAATGCTGCTGTTAGAGCATTGATATTAGTTTGGTTAAATTCATCTTTAAATTTAATAAATATTAACACTTTTTTACATTTATCTACTCCATCAAAATTCAATCCTCACATTGGATTAGCCATTTATTTTCTATATAATAATAAAATATTATTAAATTAATAAATTTTTTATTTAATTTATTTTTTCACATTTTGTAATTCTACCAATTAAATGTTAATAGTAATTATATTCTAATTAGATTAATATTTAAAAAAGTATTATTAAATGTTAATAATAATTATATTCTAATTAAATTAATATTAAAAAAAGTATTATTAAATGTTAATAATAATAATAATTATATTATATTATATTAATATTACAAAAAAGTATTATTAAATGCTAATAGTAATTATATTCTAATTAAATTAATATTAAAAAAAGTATTGTTAAATGTTAATAATAATTATATTATATTCAATTAATATTAAAAAATATTATTAAATGTTAATAATAATTATATTCTAAATGTTAAATGTTAATTATATTGATCTAATTAATTTAATTTATTTGTTTGGAATGATAAATTAATATTTTAATATTTGATGAATGAGTAGTAGTCTTCTATCTTTAGTCAACTACTGTAGTAAAAATCTAAATTATTTTAGACTTGTCCAATCTAATGTGAAGGATTTTTGAGTCAAATTATGTAAAATTTGGCTAAGCATCTCATTTAGCTAAACCAATGTGAATACTCTTAACCTCTTACATACGGGGATTCCAAATTTTTTTTTTTAATTTTTTTTTACTTAATAATTAAGAATTTTTTTAATAATATTAAGAATTTTTTTTAAAAGTATTAAAAAAGTAACCAAAAAAAAAAACACTGGCTGAATCGATCCATGTGTAACTGTAAAGCCCCCAAAAAGTATCGATAGACATAATGATTCGTGACTGCTTTCTTTCATTCAAAAAGTAAGCAAATTAAACGCAATTCCCGGCGAAGGTACGCGCTATTCAAGTCAAGCACCTAACAATGATTAACTGGTGAAAAAAAAAAATTAAAAAATAAAAACAGAAAACATATAAACCGGGTTGTTGTAATATTTTTTGAAAAATGCTAGTCATTTAGCAGGGGTTTGAGATTTTATTATTATTTAATGATTAATGAAATATTTTTTAATAATATTTTAATTTTTTTAAAATATTTAAAAAGTTAAAAAAAAGCAAGCAAAAAAAAATTAAATAAATAAAATGGACTAACGAGAGCTCTAGCAGAAACTCTCAATAGCCGTCCATATTATTTTATTTTATTTTCTAATAGAATAAAAGACAGGAGACATGAAATTAATTGGCGAAATTGGCGCAATATCCGTGCATGCACGGCGTGGAAAATTATATAATTGGCGTAGATGTAGGCACCTGCAGCTTATTATAATTAGTACTACTTAATTAATTAATACCGCAATAACATGATGCAATAACATTACTGCCGCGGTCACATGGGCAGTTGCGTTTTCAAATCATAATTAATGTGACTCTTTAAAAAACATGACATGCAGCTCTGATCATCATCATGATCAGCCAGCTTTGTTTTTGTATTATGTACGCATCGAACGGTGGATACATGAGGCGGAGAAGTATTTCCAAAACCAAAATATTAAAACAAGGATAAATAAAATAATTAAACAGATGATGATGCAGGAATATTCTTCCAAAAGGTATTAATAATTTCAATTATTTGTTTTCTCTATTCAACAGGTAATTTGTTTATAAATTATGTTGGCAGAGGTCGTCGTGATCATTATTAATCTTGCCGACACTCTAATTGTTTGGTTCCGCATGTATATATGTGTTGTTTTAATTATAATTTATCTTGATATGTCTTGATACCACGTTTACTTCTGGATATGATTCCATGCCTAATTGGTATTTTCCATTTATTAAATAATCTTCTAGCTATACTATATATATATAGGAAAATGCTACTTTTTCTCCTGTTGGAATTTATTTATTTATTATTTTTTTGTACTTAATGATTAAAAAAATAATTTTTAATAATATTGTAATTTTTTAATATATATAATTTTTAAAATTACATGTAAAAAAAAAAAAAAAAAAAACTAACGGAAGCTTCCAACGGTGGCTGAGCCACCCATATATATAATCTGTGTATCATTATTCAGGAAATTAAGTTATGACTAGTTGAATATAAAGTGGATTAGTTATGGAGAGCTTATGTTCTAGAGCATTAGCATATGCATATGAAAAAAAACTTTTTTGGAGATTGAGTTTGAGAAAAACCCACATATTAAATTATGTATATTTGAGTCAAAATATTAATAAAATAATAGTTTATTATTATTATTATTATTAATTTTTTCCCTAAATTTATTTTTTTGATACATTATATTAAAAATGCAATAAAATGATAAAAAAAATATAATATGTTATAATAATAAAATAAAGGTGAAGGTGAAAGTTTATTATATAATTGATGGAGGGAGAACAGGAAATGGTTGAGAGAGAGAGAGAGAGAGTGGGAGAAAAGATAAATAATTAGTAAAATAAAATTTGTAGAGTGAATAGTAAATTTTTAAATTTGTATAAGTATTGTTCATAACTATGTAAAAATATAAAGATGCATATCAAACTTAAACTATCTTATTATTATAATTTTTTTAAATTTTCATATAAAATATAATAAATAATTTAAAATTTTCAAATTTTAAAACAAAATTAATATTAAAAAATTATATTATAATAATATTTTACATATGCACATGCAATAGACCAATACCATTGCTCTAACATACAAAAACAAAAACTCAAAAATACAAAAACAATTAGCAGTAGCTTCCAACGGTTGGGACTGTACATATATAATCTGTATCTCGTTGTTCAGGAATTTGAGTTAGGACTAGTTGAACATAAAGTAGAAAGTAGATAAGTTATGGAGAGCTTATGTTCTAGATGGTATGGTAGGGTACATGCTACATACTACTTTATTATCTTTAGGTGCTCTCTTTAGCTCTTTGTATAAATATATATATATATATATATATGATTCCAGCTGTTCGGCATCCGAGGCACAATAAAGGAAATTAAAGGCCATCGTCATTACTTTATTATTATTATTATTTTATGCGTTCCTTTTTGTAGAAATATTCCTTAAAAAGGAAGACCGTTATGTAATTTAAATTTATTATAACAAATATAAAATACATTACAATTATTTGTTAGTAACGCATTTTACATTTTTACAACAAATTGAAATGATGTTAAAATTTATTTTTCTTGTAATGATATATTTATCACTTGGTATAAAAAATAAGTCCATTTTATAATCTTTTTATATATATTTTTTGGTTCCCAACTTATAACATATTTGAATATAGTGCGGTTTAGATAATGAAATAAAATGAAATAATTTTAGATTAAAGTTAAATCAAATATTATTTTTAATATTATTATAATTTTAAAATAAAAAAAACTAATTTTTTATTATATTTTATATTTAAAATTTTAAAAATAATAATAATAAATTAAATAAACAAAACACTTTCAATATTCAAAATGGTACTTGAGAATTGATTCTCCATATCAATTATATATAATGTACGTAGAGCTAGGGGAACAATTTCTTACCTCCATTGATAGAGGCCGATCCGTACGTGTCGGTGGAAGTATTTAGTTCAACTTAACCCATGCAAGGCCTTCCTCACGATTGTCTACCATCTGCCTGTAGTACGTAAGTACGTACGTAACACGATAACAATTAGTACTGTGAGAAGACAAACCTTAATTAGTTAATTGCTGATATGTCGGATGATAACTGTTAGTCGACAAGCATTCTTGCTGTTTTTGAACATGCAGCTGCATGTGTTTCTTCTAAGGAAAATGCTTAGGCCACAAGTGGTAGATCCCGCTGGCCTTTTTTTCGGTTTTTGTTTTGTTTTAAACTTTTGCTTAATGATTAAGTAAATGTTTTTAAAAAATATTATTATTGTTTAAAAAATATTTTAAAATGTTATAAAAATAGATATAAAAAAGTCTAAAAAAAAAAAACACATATTATAACTAGCCGTAGTGCTACCCTTATTCTAATAACCCGGATCCATGTAAAGGGAATCATCTAATTGAAAAATCATTGCAGATTTAAAAAAAAAATTGCATGTAAAGTACGAAGCTCTCATTGGCGTACTGTAAAAGTTCCCAACTGGCAAATTAGGAGATGTGAGAATTAGATACATTTATACAGAGAATCATGACACGTACAAGCTTGCCGTACTTACGAGTTATATTAATTATAAAAGAATTAATATATAAAAATAAATTTACAAATTTATATAATTTTATATAATATATTAAATTATAAAATTATTTTTAATATAAAATAGATATAACGAATTATACAAAATCAGTTCAACTTATAAATTTATATATATATATTTAACAATTCTCATGTATGTTTTTAGAATTTGACATGAATATCATGTAATATAAAGGGTGAGGTCATTTGGCGACGATCGAGGAGATATATATAATAACGGGAAAAAGACAAAAGACAATTACTGCCACTTCTGGTTGAACTACTGCAAGTTGCAAAAGTGAAAGTTGAATTAAAATTAATATTGGATCAAACACATGTTTAAATATCTAAAATATAGAAAGAAATCAAGAATAAATGGACAGAATAAAGCTGGCAGTAGGAATCCCCATCACGTGGGCAGTGGGCACGACAATTTGATGAAATTAAAAAAAATAAAGAATATATTACAAAGGAAAAGAGGGTAGAGAAAAACAAAAAAGTTCAAGATTTTGCTTCAGGCCCAGTCTCATGTGATAGGCTAACAGAATATATAGGTCGCAGGGAACATACATTATTAGAAAGTGACCAAGCCCTTACCTCTATTCTCTATATATTAGTCCCATATGTTTTGCAGTTCTCTATACTCCAAACCATTCGCTCAATTGCTCTATACAACCGATAGAAAATGACCCAAATCAAGGAACTCTTGACAGGCCAGAAACTTCAAACATCCCACAACTACATTTCCGTCATCAAACGAAAAAAGAAACTCTTCTTGGCTCTTTCGGTAACATTATTACTTGTTGCTGCTATTGTTGGCCTTGCTGCCGGAGTTCATTCCCGTAAGAACTCCGGCAACAGCGAACTCTCCGCCTCGGCCCATGCCATAGTTAAAAGCTCATGTAGCAGCACTTTGTACCCTGACTTATGCTACTCAGCTCTTGCCTCTGTCCCCGGAACCAGCGCCAAATTGTCCAGCCAAAAGGACGTCATAGAAGCGTCCCTGAACATCACAACCGAAGCTGTCGAACACAACTTCTTCACCGTGAAGAAGTTGATCAAAACCAGAAAGGATCTCACCAAGCGTGAAAAGACCGCTCTCCATGATTGCCTGGAGACCATCGATGACACCCTGGATGAGCTCCACGAGGCAGTGGTAGATCTCCACTTGTACCCAAACAAGAAATCACTGACCCTACATGCAGATGACCTCAAAACCCTGATTAGCTCTGCAATAACCAACCAAGAGACTTGCCTAGACGGATTTTCGCACGATGGAGCAGATAAACGCGTCCGGAAGGTGTTGCTGGCTGGTCAGGTCCACGTAGAACATATGTGTAGCAATGCGCTAGCCATGATCAAGAACATGACCGATACTGATATAGCCAATGAGGGTAAGACCACGAATCGGAAGCTCAAGGAGGAAGTTGATGGAGTCAAGTGGCCGGAATGGTTGTCGGTGGCGGACAGGAGACTTTTGCAATCGTCTTCCGTGACACCTAACGTGGTGGTGGCTGCGGATGGTAGCGGCGACTACAAGACTGTTTCTGAGGCGGTAGCGGCCGCACCGAGTAATAGTAAAACAAGGTACGTGATTAGGATCAAGGCGGGTGTTTACAGGGAAAACGTGGAAGTTTCAAAGAAGAAGAAGAATATCATGTTTCTGGGAGATGGGAGAACCAGCACCATCATCACAGCAAGTAGGAACGTGGTTGATGGAAGCACGACCTTCACCTCTGCCACAGTAGGTATGTCTAATACTTTCCTTCTAAAGTCATTTACTTTTATTTTTCAAATTTCAAATCTATTTTGATTTTACGTTTTTTTTTTTTCATGTTAATAGTGTGAATTGTCATCATTTGTTATATATATCTATTGCTAGTAGACGGTGAGGTTATATATATATATTAATTATGTTATGTGCGATTTGTTAATATATAAAATAAATAATAAAATTTAATTCTTTTCTTTAAATTTTTTTTTTTAAAAAAGCAATAAAAAAAACAAATGTGTGAGATTAAGGTGAAATTGAGTAATTATTTTTTATATAATTTTTTCTGGTGCAAGACTTATAAAACTAATGTTTATCAGCTCGAATCATATCCTTAGGCATTTTTTGTAAACGATTTTTAAGGGAGTAACGTTGGATATAAATTTTATTCAATATCTTTGAAAAATAAATAGACTTCCATGAAAAAGTTACAAAGAAATCAAAATTTTATGGTAGGGTACACGGTAGTGCACTGCCAGTTCCCGCGGGTATTTTATGTATTTTTTTAGTATTTTTAAATTTTGTTCTTAAAATTTATAATATTATTAAAAAGTATTTACTTATTCACTAAATAACAACAAAATAAAAAATCTCAGTGTAGACCCCGGTTTTTAAATTTAGGGTTGACAGCCTGGAACACTGGGATTTGTACTTTGGTGCAGAACAACACACAATTGCAATTTGCAGCGTCCCGAAACCCCACCCACTGCAGAAAAGCAGAGATGGGGGGACAGACCAGATATAAATATAATTAACTAGGCGACAAAATGATAATGATTAAATTCCCGTGAGAATTCAAAGATCAGCATGTGGCCGTCTTGTTTGGCAAAAGAATAATTAAAGGTCAATTAATCAAGGTGATTAATGATCATTAATTCCGCCGATAACGTCGCTAATACCTACTTGATTAGCGTTGTAGAGTTTAAAAATTCCATATGTGACGTCTAGCTTGTACGTACTTCTTCTGAAGCCATGCATGTAGCTAGCATGATGTGAAATAAGGAAATTATATTCGCGTATGATCCAAAGAAATAATCAACATAAATTACCTGCTTATATATATATATCCGTATTAGGAAAAAGAAAAAATAAATGATCGGTAGAACACTTGCACCTTAATTTATATAATTGCATCCAAGCTGTACCAATAATAATGGGTGATGCTAGGTTACATTTTAAATGTGTCTTTTAAAAATGTCTCTAATGCATTTTGTTTCATTTTTTTAAATATTAAAAAAATGCATAAATTCATTAATGTTAACCTTTTTAAATTAAAAAAAAAACACTGGGACACTTTTGAACACAATTAAAAAAGACAACTAAGCATTTTCCATAAATAATTTTCCATGTTCTTAGAATGACAAAAATGAAAAATGACTTTCTTTTATGCTTGTTTGGTAACTATCTCATATCATATTATTATTATAATTTTTTTAAAATTTTATATAAAATATAATAAAAAATTCAAACTTTTCAAATCATAAAATAAAATTAATATTATAAAATTTTATTATAACTAAACTATGCTGTCACTTCTACAAATGTATGATGACCGGTCTCTTTTGTAAAGAAAATGCTAGGATCCTGCTGGGATTTTTATTTTTATTTTTAACTTTTTCTTACTTTATGGTTAAGGAAATATTTTTTTTTAATAATATTATGAATTTTTTAAAAATATATTTAAAAATTATATGTGAAAAAAAAATTACTTAAAATACACGAGCGGGAGCAACTGTAGTCTACAGCCTCCCGTTTTGTAATTCAACGTCGTACTGCACGCGGGAATTTATTTTCGATTGTTGTGTTTGGCTGTTAGCTGAATTAGAGACGAGTGCCCTACAGCTTTCCTTGGTCGTATTTTCAGTACTTTGGTTCTTAACACTAGCGAGGCAGGATACTTCCGTGGTCTTTCGTTGTAATGTATTTTTGGACTTACCGCCAGCTTTTTCTTTCTTAAAAGTCACAAAGTTTTAAATTAAAGTCACAGAGTTTTGAATCTCATCTTAACTCGGTTTTACTTTTCATTACATCTCAACAGTAAAAAGGAAAAGATGATACACGTATATCACCTTCTTTATTTTTAATTAAAATATTTATATTTTATTTTCATATTACTCATCAATATTACTTTTTTATTAATATATTAATTATTATATAATCAATAATTAAATCATATCTAATCATTGGTTGGACTACTACTTTATCAAATCCAAAAAATTTAAAACTATCTCATTTTATTTCATTATCCAAACATATATTTTTTTTACAAATTATCTCATATCATCTTCATTCATCTTATCTTATTACTATTTAAAACATTTAATTTTATCTAATCTAAAATATATACATATATATATATATATTTATTGGACTTTTATAAATTTTAAGAAATCATAATTCAGTTCAGTCATGACATTACATATATGTTATAAAATTGGTTTTTGTAAACATTTTCTCTACATATGAATGATACTTAAGCGACTTATTGCGATTTTTGAAGTATTTAAGAATTTGTTTATAGTTTCTAATTTAAAATTGAGATTTTCTTTTGCCTTTTTCGCTTTTGGTGCCGCGACGCTACCTTCAATTATGGATATCTTTTTGAAATGAAACCAATTTGCGGTTCACCGACACAATAATGTTTTGATCAACTGATCTGTAGATCAGCCGAGGCATTCGTATATTGTAGAAGCACAGTCCATTTCCATTTTACGAATCCATATGGCATTTTGAAATCTAATCCATGTTCTGACGTGGAGAATTTGAGTACTTAATCTTGTGTGTATTCTTAATACAATATTTAGTTGGAATGATCATAAACATCATCTGGCAGCCCTTGAATGCATGGGGGCTGGCTGCATCCCGTTGATACAATACCATTAATTTATGATGCAGTTGATACGCACAAGGTTTATCTGTTTGTTTCTTTAATGATTGTATCTGCTTGCCTTTATATCCCATAAATAAATCAGATTGATTAATGAAAATCACCATCTCTATGTGGTTGCAGCTGCGGTTGGCGAACGATTCCTTGCCAGGGGCATAACTTTCCAAAACACCGCGGGTCCCTCAAAGCACCAAGCCGTAGCTCTCCGCGTAGGGTCCGATCTCTCCGCATTTTACGAATGCGACATGCTTGCTTACCAAGACACCCTTTACGTACACTCAAACCGCCAATTCTTCGTGAACTGCCTAGTGGCCGGAACCGTCGATTTTATCTTCGGCAATGCGGCGGTGGTGTTCCAAGACTGTGACATCCATGCACGACGCCCAAACTCGGGACAAAAGAACATGGTCACAGCACAAGGCCGAATGGACCCTAACCAAAACACCGGAATTATAATCCAAAAATGCAGGATTGGAGCCACCAGCGATTTGCAACAAGTGAAGAGCAACTTCCCGACTTATCTTGGGAGACCATGGAAGGAATACTCTAGGACAGTGATCATGCAGTCATCGATAAGCGATGTAATTGACCCTATTGGATGGCACATTTGGGACGGGACTTTCGCCCTGAACACATTGTTCTATGGGGAGTATCAGAACACTGGGGCTGGCGCAGGAACCTCAAAGAGGGTGAGCTGGAAGGGGTACAAGGTAATAACAAGCGCTTCCGAGGCCGGAGCTTACACTCCGGGCAGCTTCCTTGCTGGCAGTAGTTGGTTGGATTCCACAGGCTTTCCCTATTCTCTTGGTTTGTAAACCATGCATGCAAGTGTTCGGTCTAGACCGTCAATAATGGTGGTGTATGTAGTATGTAGCATCGGCTGGTTGAGTATTTATGCGGAAATTGATCTCTAGTACTATGAATTTAATTATTTGATCATGTAAGATCATGTATGTGTGCGTAAGCGTGTTAATATGGCATGAACTGCATGCCTTCAGAGAGCTAGCGCGCATGCATTTCGGATACATAAATTAATCTTTCCAAGGTTCCATTTTATTTTGGTAGATATTAGGCTTTTTTTAAAGCTTAAGATCACTACTATATATATACGCATACCTTAATTATGATTGTGATTTGATAGGAAGATGAACTAGATATCAAAATAATGTGTAATGGCATGGCCGCGAAAATAATAAGAACGAATCTTTATAAATATCTCTTAGGGAGAATTATTTTTCAAAACAAGAAAAGGAAAGATCATAACTGTGATACACGTTGCGAGGAGGTGGATGATTACTTGGAAATTATTAAATATAGTAAACGTGCTTATCCTTTTCCGGTTAAAGAACTGGTAAAGTTGCAAAAGTGAAAGATTGAAAGGAAAACTGGATAAATTAAATTTGTTGAAATATTTTATTTAGTTAACAAATATTAAATATATATATATATATATATGTATGTATTCAATGAAACTCGCTCTAAATATATATATATTATCTCGCTCTAAAAGAACCACACACACCGAGACCGACCAATAAGAGTATCGGTCCCACGGTCCAGAACCATTCAATCTGGTTTTGCTTTTTACTTTTGCTTCAGCTACAAGTTTCGGATTTTTGAAAAAGTTGATCAA
Organism: Carya illinoinensis; assembly: GCF_018687715.1. Lineage (NCBI taxonomy): Eukaryota > Viridiplantae > Streptophyta > Magnoliopsida > Fagales > Juglandaceae > Carya > Carya illinoinensis. The sequence continues at coordinate 48,464,379 of NC_056752.1, forward strand.
TCCGTTTCCATTATTTTAGGAGTTCTTTTTGGATGGATGTTGACATTTAAAGCATTGCAACCCAGAGTGACGTGATCAATAGGATGCATGTGTACATAATTGTTTACGAAAGTTATTACTTTGGACTAGCAAATAATGTTAGCTTAGTGTCACGGACTTAGAATTTCTTCACTCGACCTGTGCGGCCTTAGGAGGCTTTCTCTCCCACAAAGCTCCTAAGTAAGCCTTCTAAAGGACTCAAGACAATAGAGAACAAACTAGAGAGAGAAGATAGAGAGAGATGCTCTAGAGAACTTGTTTCTCTTATTGCTTGGTGATTTACACAAATGAGAGCCCCTCTATTTATAGGGAACTCTTGGTACAAAGAATGGTTAGGATTGTGACACTTGTCATCAATCCAAGGGTAAAGAACTTTCTAGATTCCTACTCTAGAATTGTCTAAAACGCCCATTCTAGATGACTCCACACAATTCCACAAGATTACAAAGGACTTGGGGGCTTCTAGAAGGTTAGGAAATTCTCTAAAAAACCCTAGGTGGTGACATTCTCCCCCACCAAGCTTCGCGACGTCCTCGACGCGGTGTCTTCATGGAACCTCCGGATGTGATCTTCAAACTGCCACAATGACTCCTTTGGTTCCCAAGTTGTCTCGCTTTCGGGCAATCCCTTCCACTTGATCAAGTATTCTTGGCGTGGCATATGACTCTTTCACCTGATGACACGGTCCGCCAAGATTTCTTCTACTTCCTTGTCGAAAGTGGTAGTTATGCCCAATGGTGCACGCTTGGACTCTCCTCGTGTTGGCTCCTCTTCATCACCATGGTAAGGCTTCAAGCAGCTGACATGGAAAACTGGATGAAGTTTGAACTTGGAGGGTAAGTCCAGCTTGTAGGAGACCTTCCCTACTTTCTTGATGATTGGGAATGGTCCCTCATAACGTCGTACAAGCCCCTTGTGTAGCTTTCTTGTGAACTTGTGTTGGCTCGACAAGATCTTTACTAACACCAAGTCGCCTATACGATATTCTGCGTGCCTCCTCTTCTGATCAGCCCACTTCTTCATCTTCTTGGTTGCTTTGTCTAAGTAGGAACGGGTCACATCCAATTGCTCGTTCCAAGACTTAGCAACCTTGAAGGCTGTCGGACAATTCCCCGCGTAGCTTGTCTCCAATGACTGGGGAGTAAGTGGCTGCTGTCCCATTACAATCTCAAATGGGCTCTTGCTTGTGGACTCGCTCCTTTGTAAATTGTAGGAGAATTGAGCGACATCCAATAACTTGGCCCAATCGGATTGGTTGGCACTTACAAAGTGCCTCAAGTATAACTCTAACAAGGCATTCACCCTTTCAGTTTGCCCGTCAGTCTGAGGGTGAAAGCTGGTAGAGAAATGTAGGGCAGACCCCATAAGCTTGAATAGTCCTGACCAGAACTTTCCTGTGAAGCGAGGGTCTCGATCACTGATGATGCTCCGTGGTAAGCCCCAATACTTCACCACATGCTTGAAGAATAATTTTGCAGTTTCTTCAGCTGAGCAATCTTTAGGAGCCGCGATGAAGGTGGCATACTTGGAGAATCGATCTACCACCACAATGAGGGTACCGCAACCCTCGGATTTAGGTAGAGCCACTATGAAATCCATGCTCACACTCTCCCATGGTTGTGAAGGAATGGGTAGTGGTTCTAGCAATCCTGCAGGACTCTGATTCTCCACCTTATCTTGTTGACACACAAGACAAGTCTTCACGAAGAGTTCCACCTCGTCTCTCAGTTGAGGCCAATAGTATGAAGCTTCCAGCAAAGCTCGAGTACGTCGTTGGCCCGGATGTCCAGCCCACAAGGAATCATGGCATTCCTTGATAAGGTTCCTCCGTAGGTTTCCCCACTTTGGAACATAGATTCTCCGCCTGAGGGTGTAGAGAAGACCGTCCTCTACCCAGAATCTCTTGGTTTTCCCTTCCTTAGCCATGTTCACCAAGTTCTTGGCTAAGGGATCATACTCCATGCCTTCACGGATCACCTCGAGTAGCTCCCCTTGAGCTTGAGTGATAGCAGCAAGTTCACCCTTCCTACTCAATGCATCAGCAACAAGGTTGGCCTTGCCGGGTTTGTACTCCAAGACAAAGTCAAATTCTGCCAAGAAGTCTTGCCATCTAGCTTGCTTTGGGCTTAGTTTCTTCTGACTCTGGAAGTAACTAGTGGCAATGTTGTCTGTCTTGACCACAAAATGGGAGCCAAGCAGATAGTGTCGCCAAACTCTGAGGCAATGGATGATGGCCGTCATCTCCTTCTCTTGCACGGTGTATCTCCTTTCAGTCTCATTGAGTTTGCGACTCTCATATGCAATGGGATGTCCCTCTTGCATGAGAACTCCCCCTATGGCAAAGTCTGATGCATCGGATTGTACCTCAAAGGGCTTGGTACAATCTGGTAGGGCCATGACTGGTTTCTCCGTGATGGCTGTCTTCAGATCGTCAAAGGCTTCCTGACACCTTGATGACCACTCCCAGGCCCTGTTCTTCTTGAGCAAGTCGGTGAGGGGGGATGCTCTTGTGGAGTATCCCTTTATAAATCTCCTATAATAGTTGACAAGCCCAAGGAAGGATCGGAGCTCGGTAACCTTAGTGGGAGGCTCCCACTTCTTGATTGCCTCAATTTTTCCCTCCTCCATGCTGAGTTTTCCACCTTGGATTTTGTGGCCAAGGAAATGGACTTCGTTTAGAGCGAATGAGCACTTCTCTTTCTTGACATAGAGTTGGTTTTCCCTTAAGACACGGAAAACAACCCTTAGATGCTCCACATGTTCTTCAAGGGTAGAACTATAGATGACGATATCATCTAGATAGACTACCACGAACTGATCAAGATAGGGATGAAAGATCTTGTTCATGAGCGTGCAGAAGGTAGCTGGAGCATTTGTGAGGCCAAAGGGCATCACTAGGAACTCGTATGCCCCATAGCGAGTTACACAAGTTGTTTTGGCTTCGTCTCCTTCCGCAATCCGTACTTGATAATATCCCGATCTTAGATCAAGCTTGGAGAAGTACTTTGCATGGCCTAGTTGATCAAATAAATCAGCAATCAAAGGAATAGGGTACTTGTTTTTTATGGTTACCTTGTTTAGAGCTCGGTAGTCGATACACAGCCGCAACGACCCATCATGTTTCCTTTGGAACAACACAGGTGCCCCGTATGGTGCCTTGGAGGGTTGGATGAATCCGGCATCAAGTAGCTCCTTTAGTTGCCTCCTTAGTTCTTCAAGTTCTGGAGGTGACATGCGATAAGGGGCTTTGGCGGGTGGTTTGGCGCCGGGTTCCATCTCGATCTGATGATCCACCTCTCTCCTAGGTGGTAGTTGCTTGGGCAACTCTGGCGGCATGACATCCTCATAGTCACTGAGGACCCTTTGGATTTCTTTGGGTGGAGGGGAGGAAACCTTCACTTCACCTTCCTCCATAGAAGCCAAGTATGATACCTCGCCTTTCTTCCATCCCTTCTTGAATTGCATGGCGGATAGAAGTTGGGTGGTGTTTGGCTTGGACACGGTGGGTATCATGCATGGACCCCCTTCCAAGATGCACACCGAGTTATAGTGGGGAAGAGACACTACATTGAACTGTCTCAAGAATTCCATCACCAACACGATGTCAAAATCATCCATAGGAGCGACCGAGAAGTCCACCGTGCCTCTCCAAGTGCCAAGTTGTAGCTCCACCCCGTGAGCTACGCCATCGAGGGGTTTGGCTTCAGAATTCACAGTCTTCAGCCACCCTTGACCCTTCTTAAGAGGAATCCCTAGCCGTGTGGCCTCTTCCTTCTTAATGAAGTTATGAGAAGCTCCTGAGTCGACCATGGCGTGACTCTTCTTCCCATTGACTAGCACCTCTACAAACATCAAGGATCCATCCTTGGTGGTTGGCTTCGTGCTTGCCTTCAGAGAGTTGAGAAGTTGTAGACACCCCAGGTGCGACTTCTCCTGAACTTCCTTCTCCTCCAACATAGCGTTGAGGGCCTTCCTCTTGGGACAATCTCTAGCCCAATGTGGGCCGTTACAAAGGAAGCAAGCATCCTTTGGCTTCTTGTCCTTTGAGTAGTCCTTCTTGCCCTCCCTTGATGTTGAAGGCTTGTCTCCACGGTCTTTGTATTGTGGCGGCTTGAACCCCTTCGCTCCCCCACCCTTAGTGTGATTATCCTTTGAAGACTTGGGTTTTGAAGAGTTGTCACTCTTATGGTACTCAAATTCTTCTAAGGTCTCTGCCACGGTCAGGGCGGTGGAGATGTCGTTGACTCCACGACGCTTGAGTTCTTGAGCCACCCAAGATTTGAGACCGTCGATGAAGTTGAAGAGGAGATCTTCTTCACTCATGTTTGTAATTTGAAGCATGAGGGCAGAAAATTCCTCAACATAGTTGCGGATAGAAGAAGTGTGCTTCAACTCCTTCATTCTCTTCCGCGCATGGATAGCCACATTCTCGGGATAGAATTGCCTCTTGAGTTCACGCTTGAACTCTTCCCAAGAATCAATGGAGCAAGTACCCTTCTCTATCTCACTATGCTTACGACGCCACCAAGTACCAGCAAGATTAGTAAGATAGAGGGAAGCAGTACGTACCTTGACACGCTCGTCTTGCATGTTCAAAGCTTCAAAGTAGCGCTCCATGTGCCACATGTAGTTGTCAAGTTCTTTGGCATCCCGCTTGCCATCGAACTCTTTTGGTTTGGGGGTATCCACCCTTGGTGTCGCCATCATCCCAGCTCCGACGACGCCCCCATTGGCCACTGCACGCTTGCATATAGCCCAATCCACCTTGGTCTCCTCTAGACCGACGCGGTATTCCTCCATTTGCCCTTGGAGTTTCGTTAGCTCCCCCAAGACCCGGTCTTGGAAAGCAACGTTCTCAACACGTTGTGCTTCGATGGTAGGGTGGATGGTGCTCAGAATGGACTCCTTGAGCGATTCGGATTGTCCCTCCAATCCTAGCTCCTCCATACCTTGCTCCACGATGTCAAGTCGGTCCCTGACATCCGCTACCGCCACTTCCATCCTGGTCACCGTGTTGTCGAGGGTGCTCACCTCCCTGTGAGACTGATCCCATTCCTCGATCTTGGCCAATATCTTGGCCATGGCCCTCTCGATCCCATCGAGACGAGACTCCATGGATGAGCTTGAGTCCTTTGACCTCTTGCTCTTTCTTGTCTCCTGGACCTCCATGGTGATCTCACTTGGATCCGCCATCCTAACTTGGTTGGCTCTGATACCAACTGTCACGGACTTAGAATTTCTTCACTCGACCCGTGCGGCCTTAGGAGGCTTTCTCTCCCACAAAGCTCCTAAGTAAGCCTTCTAAAGGACTCAAGACAATAGAGAACAAACTAGAGAGAGAAGATAGAGAGAGATGCTCTAGAGAACTTGTTTCTCTTATTGCTTGGTGATTTACACAAATGAGAGCCCCTCTATTTATAGGGAACTCTTGGTACAAAGAATGGTTAGGATTGTGACACTTGTCATCAATCCAAGGGTAAAGAACTTTCTAGATTCCTACTCTAGAATTGTCTAAAACGCCCATTCTAGATGACTCCACACAATTCCACAAGATTACAAAGGACTTGGGGGCTTCTAGAAGGTTAGGAAATTCTCTAAAAAACCCTAGGTGGTGACATTAGTCCCCACTTGAGAAGCTTTTAATTTACACCTTCAGAAGTGAGGTGGGGGGCCAAAGCCCCACGATATATCCTCATCATCGGTATCCAGTATATATGTAACTTTATGATTTAATTTTATCTCCCGTCACCTGCCGTTTGAAGCCTCGGAATCCATTTAGAATAGAGCAGGTCTCGCCAATCGCCATTTATTGTATGCTCTCATGTGGTGCCTCAGTGCTTGATTGCCCCGTTTTTAGCTGATCATCAGCCACAATCTAGTACGATAATGTTCCAATAATAAACGGTACAATTGTTTTGGATCCATTTTCTCAGTGATCATCACAAGGCCGCCTGCTGCCAAAATAAAAGCTACAAATTAGCACCTACTACTTGAAGTTTTGAAGTACTGATAAGCTTCGTATGCAGCTCTTGAATGCATGGGAGGCTGTAGATCTAGATATAACCATTTATGATGCGGTTGATTGCACATATATAAATGGTTATCGGTTTGGTTCTTTAATTAATTTATATCTGCTTACAAATTCCATAAATAAATTAGATGGATTAACAGGTTAGTTAAAAAAAAATAGATGTATTAATTAATGAGAATCACCATTTCCATGTGCTTGCAGCTTCCGTTGGTGAACGATTTCTAGCCAGAAACATAACCTTTCAAAACACAGCGAGTCCTTCAAAGCACCAAGCTGTAGCTCTCCTGGTAGGGTCGTCTGACCTCTCGGTATTTTACTGATGCGATGTGCTTGCTTACCAAGACGCCCTTTACGTGCATTCAAACTTTCAATTTTTCGTCGGCTGCCTTGGCCCTAGTGGCAGGTAATCACGGTCGATTTTATCCTTGGCAATGCCACGGATACTTGTCATTAGACTGTGACATCCATGTGCGACGCCCAAACTCGAGACAAAAGAACATGATCACGGCATAAGGTCGAACTGACCCAAACCAAAACACATACACGAATTGTAATTAAAAAAAGCAGGATTGGAGCCTCTTCTGATTCGCAACCAGATAAGAGCAGCATCCCCTCGTTTCTTGTAGGCCATGGAAGAAATTCTCTACGAACGTCCCTCGTTGAGGGAAGATGCTTTCTCAATATTCTGTATGATGAGCACTGTACAATCTATCTTACATATACACGTTTCTGTAACAAATTAACCGTTTCTATACTAAAAATAGCAGCTGGCTAAGCAAAAGAATAATAATTATTTACAAAGAATCAAAATAATGGAAATAAGCAAAACTGGAAAAGAATACAATTTATCCCTTTTCAGGTTCTAAGCTTAAACGACTTGTAGGCTCTTTTGAAGAGGAACAACCTGCAGTTTGATCATCTGTGGTGTGTAATAGCCCCCCACAAGATGGAGAATAGAGATTCACTATTCCCATCTTGGACAAATTGAACCGAAGAATAAAGGAAGGTAAAGCTTTTGTAAATATATCAGCAAGTTGACATTTTGAAGCAATGTGAGTTGTGATGATGCTGCCCTCTTGGATCTTGTCTCTGATTAAGTGACAATCTAACTCAATATGCTTTGTACGTTCGTGGAAGACCGGATTGGTAGCAATGTGGATGGCTGCTTGGTTGTCACAGTAAAGCAATGCAGCCTGAGAATGAGGAACCCGAAGATCAAGAAGTAAATATCGAAGCCAAGTAAGCTCAGAACATGTGGAAGCCATGGAGCGATATTCAGCCTCAGCTGAAGAACGAGACACCACAGATTGTTTCTTGGACTTCCAAGAAATAAGTGAGTCCCCTAGAAGAATGCAATACCCAGTCACGGAACGACGTGTGTCAGGACACGAGGCACAATCAGAATCACAATAGGCCTTGAGTTGAAGTTGAGAGGAAGATGATAGCAAGATGCCCTATCCAGGTGCTGCTTTGATGTACCGAAGTATTTTATGAGCTGCAGCCAAGTGTGAAGTGGTGGGATGATCCATAAATTGACTAAGGAGCTAGACAGCATAACATATATCATGCCTAGTGATGGTTAGATATAGCAAACGGCCAATGAGTCTTCTATAAGAGCTCGGGTCTGAGAGTTGAGCACCAGATGATTTGCTAAGTTTAAAATTCTGCTCAAGTGGCAGCTTGAGAGGTTTGCTACCAAGAGTCCCTGAGTCGGCCAAGATATCCAAAGTATATTTTCTTTGGCATAAGTGAATGCCTTTGGAAGACCTTGCAACTTCCAAACCAAGAAAATAGCACAAACAACCAAGATCTTTGATCTTAAACTGAGTGTTCAGAAAAGATTTGAGTGATGCAATGGAAGAGGAACAGTTATCAGCCACAATAATATCATCGACATAAACTAGTAAGGCAGTGAAAGATGAACCATCTAGTTTAGTAAACAAGCTGTAATCAGCTTTAGATTGCTCAAATCCAAAGGCAATAAGAGAGGAAGAGAATTTAGAATACCATTGTCGGGAAGCTTGTTTAAGACCATAGATACTCTTGAGAAGTTTGTAAACTTGAGTGGGTCCTCCTTTGTCATACCTAGGAGGTTTGCGCATATATATTTCCTCATCCAAATCGTCATGGAGGAAGGCGTTGTTAACATCAAATTGGAGAAGTGTCCAGCCTTGTACTGCTGCTACAGATAATAAAACTCTAACAGTAACGAGCTTTGCTACTGGAGAAAAGGTCTCCGTATAATCTATCCCTTCTTGTTGTGTGAATCCCTTGGCAACAAGTCTTGCCTTCAACCTTTTTACAGATCCATCAGCATGAAATTTTGTTTTGTAAACGTATTTACAGTCAATTGCCTCTTTTCCAGGAGGTAAGTCAGTGATTATCCAGGTCTGGTTCTGTTCTAAGGCTGACAGTTCAGAGTTCATGGCTTGACACCAACCAGGATGTTTGATAGCTTGTTTGTAAGTTGTTGGGTCAGAAACAATGGAAATGGAATTTGAAAAAGCAGTAAAAGATGGAGAAAAATTCTGGTATGTCAGAAAATTAGCTAGAGAGCGGGGATTACCAGCAGAGGGTGATGGAGACTTGGACAGCAATTGAGAAGGAGCTGAAAGTGAAGTCTGGTGGCAGTGAAATTCCTGCAAGTATTGTGGAGCTGTCCTTACTCTATTTGACCTGCGAAGAGGAGGAGAAGGTGTGGTATCATGGGTGGAAATGGAAGGGTCATTATAAGGAAAAGAGGGGAAGGGATGGTGGGATGTAGGAATATGTTGGTGTGATGAATGTGGTGCTGAAATGGAAGGTGAAGTGGCTGGATGATGGGGAAAGGCAGTGGTAAGAAAATCAAGAGAGTCGGGCAAGGGTTTTGTAAAGACAAGGGAGGGATTTTGAGAGGGATGAGACAAGGATTGAAAGGGGAAGATAGACTCATGAAAGAACACATCTCGAGAGATAAAGGTGGTTTTGGACTTAAGGTCAAGTAATTTATAACCTTTGGTGTCAAAAGGATATCCAAGAAAAATGCACATGCGACCTCAGGGATCAAATTTTTTCCTATCTTGGGAAAGGGCGGCAGCAAAACAAAGACTTCCAAACACTTTTAAGTGAGCATAAGTGGGTGGGGTCTTGAATAAAATTTCAAATGGTGTCGTGTTTTGAAGTAAAGGACTAGGAGTCCGATTTATGAGATATGTGGCTGTTAAGACACAATCATTCCAATATTCAAGAGGGAGACTAGCTTGAAATGTTAAAGCACGAGCCACATTAAGCAAGTGTTGGTGTTTTCTCTCTACAACTCTATTTTGTTGTGGAGTGGCCACACAACTAGTTTGATGAATGATGCCTTTGGTGTGAAAGAAAGATGGCATTTGGAATTCTCCACCATTATCACTTCTTAAAATTTGGATTTTGAGGTTAAATTGAGTTTCAACCATATTGGCAAAAGACTCAATGTTATTTCTGGTTTCTGCTTTATTATGGAGAAGATATAGCCATGTACTTCTAGAAAAGTCATCAACTAATGTGAGAAAATACTTTGAACCATCATAGGCAGGGACTGAACAAGGTCCCCAGAGATCACAGTGCACAATTTCAAAGGGTCTTGATGTTTTATGTGTGCTATGAGGGAAATGAAGTCTATGAAATTTGGCCAATGGACAGATGTAACAAGGCTTTGTATTAGAAATAGAAATGCTTTGTATTAGAAATAGAAATGCTTTGCTTTACGATGGGATCTGAAATTAGATTTAAAACAGGAAAGAAAAGGTGACCTAGGCGACAATGCCATAGGTCAGTAACATTTTCAGCATGTAAAACAGAAGCTGTAGCTGAGTTCTTGACAGGTGAAAAATTTGAAAGTGTGATGACCAATGTAGAGGGAGGGACAACAGTGTTAAGCAGGTAATAGAGGCCATTCTTCACTTCACTCTTCCCAATCGCTATCCAAGATAAAAGGTCCTGAATTAGACAAAAGTCAGAGAAAAACACTAGACAGTAAGTGAGATTGGCAGCCAACTTTTTAACTGAAATTAAGTTAAAATTAAAAGATGGAACACATAAGACTTCGGTGAGACAAATGGAGGGTGTTAAGTGGACTGTGCCAGTGTGTGTGACAGAGACATTGGTGCCATTTGGTAATTTAACAGAGTGAGATACATGGGCATTAATGGTAGTGAAAAAGGTGGTGCAACAGACCATATATATGGTCTGTTGCACCAGTATCAATTATCCAAGAAATATTTTCAGAAAACAAGGAATTATGTGTGGAGGTCGATAAACAAAGAGGAATACCAGATATGTGAGCAGTTGAAGTGGAGGGAATGTTGGATTGAATCTGGTTAGCAGATGGCTGAACAGTGTTGGAGGACTCCCTTGGTTGGAGTAAAGCCATTAATTGCTGATACTGAAACTTAGTAAGGCCAACCTGATCATCACTGGTGTCCTCGAGGTCAGGAGCAATTTGAACAGCAAGAGCATTAGATCCTTGAGATTTATTAAAAAGCTTGTGTCTAGAGGGATAGCCATGGAGCTTGTAACATTTCTCCATGGTGTGTCCAGCCATATGAGAATGAGAACAGATGGGTGCTTCAGCATTACCAACCTTGAAACAGTTTTCAAGGGAGTGTCCTGTGATTTTGCAATGAGAGCAGTATGCTCTTTCTTTCTTGAATTTGAGTTGGGGTGAAATTGTGGTAGAATATTGAAAAGGTTTTTGAATGGCAAAAGCCATTGAGTCAGACTGGTTAAAGTTGGGAAGTAACTGGTGATGGCGTTCTTGCTGTTGGATAAGGGAAAAAACTTTTGTGATGGGGGGTAGAGGATCTGAAAGCATTATTTGGTCTCGGACAGATGAATAGGTGGGATTTAAACCCATCAAAAATTGAAACACACAATCACGTTGATAACGATCTGAGAGTGTTTTCATTGAGCCACAAGCACAAACAGGTATAGGATCATAAATGAGCAATTCATCCCAAAGAGTTTTAAGGTTGCCGTAATACACACTTACAGTGTCAGAGTCTTGAAAGAGGCCAGCAAGTGCCTTTTTGAGCTGATAAATGCGGGGTGCATTCTGATGGGAGAACCAATCGTGTAGATCAAGCCAAATGGCGTGGGCATCGTCGATGAAGGCAACGCTAGACCGAATGGAGGAGCTGATGGAGTTGTGAAGCCATGAGACAACAGTATCGTTGCAGCGTTCCCAGAGGTCGAAGAGGGGGTCGTCTGGGTCAGTGGGTTGAGGGATTGAGCCGGTGATGAAGCCCAACTTATTTTTGGCACGGAGGGCTCGTCTCATTGCGCGGGACCAAGTAGCATAGTTCTCGCTTGTGAGCAGGTCAGTGACCAAAATATTTGCAGGGTTGTCGCCAATATCCAGGCGAAAGGGGTTGCTGGGGTCGGCGAGGTTTGAGTATTTGGCCATGTATGTGGCACGGGGGGTGTTTGAGGATTTGTCTGAATGAGCAAAGGAATGGTTGGGACTGTTTGATGAGCTATCGGATCCTTCAAAAACCTCCATAATTGTTGCTCTCAGGGCTCTGATGCCATGTAAGGAATCAAATAGAAGAAAAGAAGAAGCTGGAAAAACAGAGAGCAGGTGCATGAAGGATGAGGGAAGATGCTTTCTCAATATTCTGTATGATGAGCACTGTACAATCTGTCTTATATATACACGTTTATGTAACAAACTAACCGTTTCTATACTAAAAATAGCAACTGGCTAAGCAAAAGAATAATAATTATTTACAAAGAATCAAAATAATGGAAATAAGCAAAACTGAAAAAGAATACAATTTATTTCTTTTCAGGTTCTAAACTTAAACTACTTGTAGGCTCTTTTGAAGAGGAACGGCCTGCAGTTTGATCATCTATGGTGTGTAATACAGGCAGTCATCGATAAGCGATGTAATTGACCCTACTGGATGGCACGTGGCCGGAATGGGACTTTTGCGTTGCGCACATTGTTCTACGGGGAGTATCTGAACAGTACTGGAGCTAGCTGGTGCTGGAACCTCAAAAGATGGTGAGCTGGATGGGGTTCCGAGGCCCAAGGTAATTACATTCTTCGGAGCTTCCTTGCTGACAGTAATGGGTTCCACTGGTTTTCAGTATTCTCCTGATTTGAAAGTATTGATTTTTTGCGAGCCAACTCGAGAATAATTTGCTGCGGGTTTTTATGAATTTTCAATGGGCTCGGCCGTAGAACATAGACTTGGGCTGATAGACACCAGGTCTTTACACTTTTTTCAAAGTTTAATGTTAGTCAGCTTGTAAAAGATATGTTTGTACGCATACACGTTCGAGCTCATATTTTAATTTCTTGTTCATAATGTAAATAAAATAAATGCAGAATTGCTTCAATATACAATTAAAAACTTGGAAATGTTGATGATCTTGAGAGGATCATGCGTTGGAGTAATTGCCGGTTACGCGTGTGAAGCCAGCGTTTGGCATGGGCACGTTTGGACGTTGCTATATATAAGAATATTCCATCCAATGAAATGTAAAGATCACTTGACCCCTATAATAATTAATTGATCTGATCCAACCAACATGCACTTTCAACGAAATATTTGAAATATATATGCTAGCTAGCTGAGAATATACATATATATTTGAAAGAGACCTTCGCGCTTTCTTTAACTTAGTAGCTACAAAAACATAGTGTACGCGGAGCATGATATGTCAATAAAGAAAAAATAATCAGCTTTCACAATTTGTGCCAGCATCGACGACGTTGCCGGGTGGGTAGAGATCATGCCTGATTAATTGGCCAATTAATTTGCTACTGATATTGCAAATTAATGGTACTCATCTGCATGTTGATCTAATCATTGGCTTCATGTATCTCTAATATTTAAAAAGTAGTACACAGGCGAGATCACATGTGTACCGTGTTAATGAAATATATGAATTCATCAATACCCAAATTAATTAAACATGAGCAAAAGATTTTATATTAGAATGAAAAGGCATGATGATCAGGAGTTGGAATTAATATTGATCATTCTGGATGGAAGAGCCATACGTACGATCGATGTAATTGGTTAAGTTGTGCAGAAAAGATGCAATGCATGATCTACAGAAAATTAGTTCGATCTATATATTTAATAACATATATATATAATATGAATGCTACAAACATATTATTTTAAGGGATCTACATATATGGGGGACAAAAAAAAGCACATGAGGGAGGAAATGGTCGTCTTGGGTGTAGGTTTTACTTGTTCATCAGATACGTACAACAATATTATTGCATTGAATTCCTACGGCTGGACACAACCGGCTAGCTAGCTTGCTTCCATAATTTTAAAAATTGGCCGACGGAGCTCATCGTCATTAAAATAATTAAAAAGAAGAGTATGTGGGGTGCATGCATGCATATACATATCGATGATCAAGATAGAGTTGACAAGTGCATGTAAGTTTCTGTAGCATCCGAGTCTGAATACATCACGAAGTTCCATTTCCTTCCTACAAGTCCGGCTTCATATATTATAGAATTATTCATATATATAGTAGCAATATTATCATTTGACGCGTCTAGTTTTTCAAATACATATGTGTATGTATATGTTGTTCGGTCCAATCTTATAAAGTATTTGTAGTCTACTATACCGCGTCGATCTGTTAATTTAATCATCATGCCAACCTGCACAATGTTTACAACGTTCGTGGAAATTAAAAATAAGAAAAATAAAAAAAAAATAAAAAAGATCAAACTAAATGTTCGCCCACTCAAAAGGTAAATCTTACGTATATAGAATCTTACAATATCAGCAGTGCTATATTTACAAAAATATTATATAATAATAATTAAAAAAATTTGATTTATTTTATAATAAAAATTATTTTTATATAATTTATTTAGTATTAGAATATTTTCTTAACAATATTGTTATTTATAATAAAATACTCTATTATATGTTCGCTTCTCCTTTTTACTCTACTACGTTGATGGGACATAATATCCAGTTTGAATACAAAAGAAAAACAAAAACTTATTTATCAATCATCGATCCATCCTGTCACGTCATTTTATTCGAGGAATCTCTCCAAAACAGTAACTCTTCGAACCCACATTTACAAAGTAAATTTCAAAATTTCAATTCTGTGCACCGCATTTTCATAAATTTTTTATATAGAACTCCGTCACATCAACATTACAAGATAAAATTATAGTTATTTACATCATAACTCGTTATTTATTTATTATATCTTATGTATTAATAATAAAAAAAATTTATTCATCATTCTCATATTACATATAATATAATTTTTTATTTTTTCTTATCAAATATATAGTGTATGAATGATGAGTAAAAAAATATAATTAATTTTAAAAAATATTAAATAGAAAAAAATAAAAATAAGTATAATGTGTAGAAATAATAAGTAGCAAAACTTATTAATGATAATTATATTTTTTTACAACTTTTTATATAATTTTGTTTTAAGTAAAGGGTTTTTTTTAATAAATGTTGTTAGTTTGATAAGTTAATTTATAAAAATATTTCTTATTTAAATTGAAATTGTATTAAAAAATTATGAAAAAGATGGGATGTGTATCATTCTACATTCTACCACCCTAAAAGGATTTGAAATTAGAAGTGACCAAGAGGAACTTTGTGACTTATTTCGAGAATTTATCAATGAGTACTTGCTATTCATTGATAAAACTGTCTGGGAACACAGTTTGAGAATATATATATATATATATATATATATATATTTTTAATAACAAAACGACACTCTTGGATAAGAAGCATCGAAGAAAGATGGAATATCTTTGTGCTACGTCCAGTGGTCTTATAAAAAGACAACCCGACCGGCTCAAGCCTTCCAAAACCACAAATAGCTTTTCTTCTGTGTCATCTAATTCATTTACCGCACACTTCAATACTTTGTAGCCCCTACTTACATAGAAAACTACAGAAGATCCCTCCAAAGCTGTTCTTAGCAAAAAGAAATCAATCTTAAATGGATTCGATCTCGTCCTTCAAGGGCTATGGCAAGGTAGATGAGCTTGAAGAGCAAGCATTCCGGAAAAGGACTCGCAGGCGTCTCATCATCCTCGTTATCTCTTCCGTCGTTCTTTTGACCGTGATCATCGGAGCTGTTGCCGGAACCTTGATTCACAAGCGTAATTCATCGCCCTCTACCAACTCGGCTCCCGCCACCGAGTTGACCCCGTCTGCGTCACTCAAAGCTGTGTGCAGTGTGACTCAGTATCCAGACTCGTGCTACTCCAGTATCTCCTCCATGGACTCCACCAACACCACCGACCCGGAGGTCCTCTTTAAGCTCTCTCTGCACGTCGCCATCAAGGAGCTGTCCAAGCTCGCCAACGAGTTACCGCCCAAGCTCAATGCTAGCACCAATGACGTCCGAGTTAACGAAGCTCTAGCAGTCTGCCAAAGCGTTTTAGAAGATGCGGTGGACTATCTCAACGACTCAATTTCATCCATGGAAGTTGGTCGGGGCGACAAGCTCTTATCGACGGCCAAAATCAATGACATGAAAACGTGGCTGACCACCACCATCACCGAGCAAGAAACCTGCTTGGACGCTCTCCAAGAACTCAACTCCACGTTTCTTGAAGATGTAAAAACCGCCATGCAGAACTCCACCGAGTTTGCTAGCAATAGTTTGGCTATTGTGGCCAAGATTCTCGGTTTACTAGCCGACTTAAACACTCCAATCCATCGGAGGAGGATGCTTGGGTTTGGAGGGGAATTTCCGGATTGGGTTAGCCCCGGTGACCGGAGGTTACTGGAGGAGGGCAACAGGACGGTGAATCTGACAGTGGCGCAGGACGGAAGCGGGGACTTTAAGACAATACGAGCAGCGGTGGATGCGGTGCCAAAGAAGAGCGAAGAGAGATTTGTGATATATGTGAAGGAAGGAAAATACTTGGAGAACGTGATATTGGACAAGAACAAGTGGAATGTGATGATGTATGGGGATGGCAAGACGAAGACCATTGTCTCCGGCAGCCTGAACTTCGTGGACGGAACTCCCACCTTCGCCACTGCCACTTTCGGTAAGTATATATACATCTTACCCCAACCACTTTAATTGCCTTGAATATCATCACATGATTTTTATCTAAAGGTAAAAACCAAACATGCCCGTAAGAAAAGATTTGTAGTCAATGGAAATCCTTGTTCTGCTTGGTAACTAATGCTTATTTTGCTTCATTCATTTTCATCTGCAATCATGCATTCATAGTTAGTACAGTTTAATCCGCGTAATAGCACTAATGCTCATGATGTGGAAGAATGTTGTTTCGACATTTTACTGAGACGGTACCAATTAATATATAAGGTGCATGGGTGATATTGATAATGCTCGCAACATAATTAGTTCTCTGTCCTATGTGCTTGCCGTGCAACACGGCAGTGTGCGCTCAGGATTTGATAGCGAAACCCATGTGCCATTTGCAGCCATGGGAAGCTTCCAGCTAATTAATTAGAAGAACACGTGTACCAGACAGCAGGCCAGGTGGGGTTCTGAATCTGCCGATATGGTCAAGGAAACCACTTGGTTTAGGAGTAACCATGTGACTTGGATGGATGCGGCACTCTTACCTAAAAATCCTATTCCCACTTGCTAATTTGTTGCACTCCACGACATTCAAAGCATATCGATGGTGCCTTTGGTTCCGATTGAATCGAATGGCTATATAGATTGCCTGTTGGTGTCGTGGATTAATGTGGTACCCCCACCATGTGCCTGTCATTAATCTACAATATTGTATAGAATTTTCAGGTGGCTCGTTATGTTACCTAATTAATTGGTTATAATTAATGCTTGCTTACCCTCAAGGCCTGCAAATGGTATTTAATATGATTAAATATTATTTGTGAAATGGCCTTTTGATTGGGGGTGACCGGTCAGGTTGGGCTACTTTGTAATGAATGACATTTTTTATCTTACATTGACCATGCTATATATTTGATGTTTTCACATTCAATTTACTGGATTTACTATGCTAGCTAGGAATTAATAATGAGTAATGAGTACTAAGTACCTGCATGGAACATGTGATGATGAGCAGCTGTTGCGGGAAAGGGGTTCATTGCAAGAGACATGGGGTTCATTAACACTGCTGGTGCCGAAAAGCACCAGGCAGTCGCATTCCGGTCTGGCTCCGACCGCTCGGTGTTTTACAGGTGCTCATTTGATGCCTTCCAGGACACCCTCTACGCTCACTCCAACCGCCAGTTCTACCGTGACTGTGACATTACGGGTACCATCGACTTCATCTTCGGCAATGCTGCTGTGGTCTTCCAGAGCTGCAGCATCCAGCCCAGGCAGCCCCTACCTAACCAGTTCAACACCATCACGGCCCAGGGCAAGAAGGACCCCAATCAAAATAGTGGAATTTCAATCCAGAAATGTTCCTTCACTCCTCTGGATAATCTCACAGCTCCAACCTACCTTGGTCGGCCTTGGAAAGACTTCTCCACCACAGTTATTATACAGTCTCAAATTGCGTCATTCTTGAATCCATTGGGGTGGATGTCATGGGTCCCCAATGTTGAACCGCCCAGCACAATCTTCTATGCAGAGTACCAAAATTCTGGGCCTGGATCTATTGTAGATAAAAGGGTTAAATGGATTGGTTACAAGCCCACTCTAACGTCAGATGAGGCTGGCAAATTCACTGTGGATTCCTTAATTCAGGGTAGTGATTGGTTACCAGAAACAGATGTGAGTTATGATGCGTCTTTCTGATCTTCAAAAAATGGATTTCGAAGATTGTGCTGCATCAAAAAGGCGTACCCCTTTGTAGTATAGGAAACAATGGTTCATATTTTTATTTTCTGACAAGAAGATTTGTTAGTATGTTCATTTAATTTTTATTTATTTTTGGTTCTCTTTCTTTGAGCAATCTCTTTGTAACGTTCTTTATATCATACATTAAACTTTTAGCAACTTTCACGATTAAGAATGAGTGGATTGAAAGTACTGCCTTTTTATTTGTACATGATTGTGAGTTCTGGGTAAACTATTTGGTGCTGGCAACATGCAAGATAAGTCAGTGACTCAGTAGACAATGAAATAATAATAAAAATATTTTGCTATTGCATTGTTAGCGTGGAAAAGGTAGAGAATCAGCTGGTAATTAAATGCCCCATTACACGTTAGTGCTTTGCAAATTGTCCAACAACAAATTTATCCATTTAGACTATAAATATTGAGTATATTTTTTTATTCTTGTTTTTAAGAAAATGACGATATTTTAATTTTATTAATAATCTTCACTTGTGACGGACGGATATCATATGTGGGATTGTAATAATCTCAAAACCAAACTTCTAAAGAAAATGAAATGAGAAAATTAATAAAAGAATATTACAAAGAGGAAGTAAAAGAATATATATATATGCATATATTTTTATCATTTTATATTATATTTAGTAAAATGATTAAGATATTTAAACACATCATCTATGTCATTTAGATATTAAAATTTAATCAATAAAATTTTAAATTTTAAATTAACGCCTCGTTTGGTTATATAAATAAAATGAATGAAAGTTAAATAAGATATTGTTACAATATAATTTTTTTAATATTAATTTTTTTTTGTAATTAAAAAAAAATAAATTATATATTATATTTTACATAAAATTTTTAAAAAATTATAATTATTAGCTGATACATGAAATTTTCGTACAAGGAACAAGTTGCTAAAAATGGAAAACCCCCCCCCCATAAATATAGAAAAATTTTATTTAACATATTCACACTTCACACACTATATTTATTTTAATTTATTTTTTACTTTTTTATAATAAATATGTAGTATATAAATGATAAATAGAATAACTTAATTAGTTTAATAAAAATAAAATAAAATAATAAATAATAAAAATAAAAAATAATATTAAAATATATAAAATATATGATATAAGATGACGTGTAGTATTACTAAAACAAAAAAATATAACTTTCCATTTAAGTCACTCACACCTTTCCCCCCCCCCCCCCCCGAAAAAGAAAAAAGAAAAACGAAAAAAAAAAATTCTCCCTCACGCCCTTTGGTGGCAAGGAAAGGACTGTAAATTACGAGTACTTATTGGTCAGAAACATAGGAGGAAAGAATGGGAGGGATAGAGATTCAGAAATCAAAGAGCGCAGTAGCCCGCACGTAAAGTATAGCTGAAGGAGCCGTTAGACACAGCACGCGTTCAGAGATAGTCAGGTGGCTATAGAAGAAGAAATTGCCAAATCCTCCATCTTCGCACCGCAAGCCTGTGTTTGATTTGAGTCGCTCTCCAAAAGTAAGTACTTTGCCAGGATCATCGAACACCCATATCTACGGACGCCTATAAATAGCGAGAAATGATGCGGAAATTCGTGAGCGACAGAACCGGTCGGAACATTATCCTCGTACGTTCCTTTCACCATCTGAAACAGCTGCTGCAGAGTCCTCTCTCGGCGTCCCAGTCACGATTCCTGTCTTCTACTGTTCTCGATTCTACTTCGGCTTCCTCGAATCCCTCTGCTGCTCCTCCTGTCAACCTTGATACCATTAACCCCAAGGTCTTGCTGTTCATCTTCTTTAATTCTCTAACGTGTTAGACCAACTGGGATCCACTGTTTGATTCCTTTTTCTCTACTATACATCGTTAACGTTTCTCATTTCAGTGATTCCGTACTTGGATTTTGTCTTTATGTCGTTGCTTCTGGGTTTGCCGAATTTAACTTTGATGGATGCTTGATCTCTTAATTCCAATCTTGCCGAGCATTCACGGACGTGTTCCCTTTCACCGAAAACCTTTACTATAGAGATCTTTTTTTTTTTTTTTTTTTTTTTTTTGTGATTGTATTTTATTTTGCACCGGTGGCACTGTATGCATATCTTCCATTACTAGGTTTACTTGGGCTATTTTGTTATTTATATTGATTGTTTATAATATAATTTGACCCAACTGATTGCAACGAGTTCACTTCTCTAGCGAATCTGATTGAAACTAGTTCATATACATTGAACGTTACTTGGACCTAGTCCAGGAGCCCTCTGCAACGATGGCCGAGCATATGCAAGGTTTATGGAAAATCATCATCTCTTAGTTACTTTTCTATTTTGACCTTTCAAATCCCCCCTCCCCCAAACCCCACCCAACTCCAGAGGTTTAGGAAAAAGAAACTTGACTAGTGAACAAGAGGTAGTCCGCTCTTGTTTTTCTCAGTATTATTATTTTTAGTTTTTTGATGTTTGGGTAATTTGCTAGAAAATACCAAAAATAAATCACTCTAGGAGTATGAGAGATACTATACCTGTAGAAGGAATCATTGTATACAGGTTTTTTTTTTTTTTTATATGCAAAGAGCCTGTAGCCCTCCTCATAAAGGCCCCATCCCAATTTTATTACTAAGTCCTAACTTATGGCGGAAGAAAAACCATGGTTACAAGCGAAGCACTAGAGAGATTATAAATCTCCCAAAAACAAACCAACAAACAACACTCAAGCAAAAATCTAAATAGGCATAGATCATAAAAAAAAAAAAAAAAAAAAAAAAAAAAAAAGGCAGCCTATACCATAAAAACAAAGAATCTAATCATTGTATCCAGGTTAGATTCTTTGTTGATATAGAGGACCAAGGAGAAAAAGCTATTACAGAGGACCAAGAAAAATATACTTCCTTTTTGAGAGCATAAGAAAGAAACCAGTGGTCAAAATATGTTTATCTTCTGGATATGACCATTCATTACTAAAGTGTTACTTTTCCCAGGTTCTCAAATGTGAGTACGCTGTACGTGGTGAGATTGTCACCCTTGCTCAGGTAATAGGGCAGGCCATATTGCTTACAATTCCTAGGAAAAGTTATTTTTCAAAAAGAAAAGTGTGTCAGTTTTTTCTAGATCTTGTATAAGGAGCTTGGTTTTTCGTAACCTGATTCATGTGGTTTCTATAATCCAATATTTTTTTTTTCTCTAAGCATTATTTGTGTTGTCCTCTTGCCGCAGACGCTACAACAAGAGTTACAGAGTAAACCAGGCTCACATCCCTTTGATGAGGTATGGTTCTCGTCCCTTACATATTATTTCCAATGCAAGTTTCTTTGCTTAGGTATTACATGTTTCCCTGCCTGAGTTAAGCTAAATTTCCTTGCCATAACTCTTTTTCAATGCTTCAATAAATATTATTTTGTCTTGTTACCAATAGGTAGGCGACTGATTGCTGATAAATTTCTTGCAACTAAAGTAGAAGAAAATGATTTGGCATTCATGATGACAAGCTAGGAAGTATCTAACATGTGTATATGATTTGAATAGCAACATCTACAAGGAATAAATACTGAGTGGTAGTACCTGAAAGAAAATAGGTTTTTTTTTCCTTCTGGCAGAAAATAGTATTTAAAAAAAAAAAAACTAATTGAGCAATATCAAAAGCAGCATATTTGGATTTCTCTAGGGAATAATTACAAGAAGCACCTCTTGCTTGATTCACTCGCTCTCTAGCCACAATCTCCAAATAAATATGCACCTTTGAAATTTGACACGTCAATGTCTAGTTCCTAAGGCAAGTATTGTGTTTGCGGTACTGACTTGCATTCATCTTAATATCTTATACAGATACTTTACTGCAACATAGGAAATCCTCAATCTCTTGGTCAGGAGCCAATAACTTTTTTCAGAGAGGTTGGTTCACTGTAATAATGTGCTTCAAAGCACTAAACCTTGTACAATTAAATAAGTACTTCATTTTATTCCTAAATCATCACTGTTTAGGTTCTTTCCTTGTGCGACCATCCCGCTATTTTGGACAGAAGTGAAACGCAGGGTCTGTTCAGGTAATAAAAGTTTAAACATGCAATGTGGCTATTCTAGGATGCTATATACTTGCTAGAACACTTAATAGATATATGACTTCTTATATTTTGGTCTGTCACCATGAATCTTTTCTTCATTTATTCAAAATGTCCTTTATCCAGCCTATGAATTTCTGCTGTGTCTACAAAAATTAAGTAGACAGCTGATGATAGTGATACCATTTGAACTTAGTATTACGGGGTCTAAATGCTCCTAGTGTTGTTGTCAGCCTAGAAACCAATTATCAAATCTTGTGTTGGTTGGTTGTGTTTCGCCTTGTGTTTTACTCTAGTTCTCAAAATCTCCTTTTAATTTTAGAGCAACCTCTATAATCTTTCTTTGAGAATTAATCTCTGTTGTTTACAGTTATTGTGGTAGATTTTTAGCCTTTCTTTGAGAACTAAGGTCTGTCGTTTACAGTTCTCCTTCTGATCTGTTGCAGTGCAGATGCTGTAGAGCGTGCTTGGCAGATTCTGGATCAAATACCAGGAAGGGCAACTGGTGCTTACAGTCACAGTCAGGTACTGATCACACTGTTCACCCCAGAGAAGTTTAAGGGATAAGTTGATGCTATTTTCATGGTCCATGTTGGGATGTCATAACTGCTATTCTTTTCCTTTGCACTTTCAGGGTATCAAGGGATTACGTGATACAATTGCTGCTGGTATTGAAGCTCGTGATGATTTTCCTGCTGATCCAAATGATATTTTCTTGACAGACGGTGCAAGCCCAGCGGTTACTTTCAAGCTCAGATACTTTCTGTTTTTATAAATTCTAGTATTTTCCATCTCCAAAAAATACATCATAACAGGTTGTGTTTCCTGTTTTAACAGGTCCACATGATGATGCAATTACTAATAAGATCTGAAAAGGATGGCATTCTCTGTCCCATTCCTCAGTACCCTTTGTACTCTGCTTCAATTGCTCTCCACGGTGGTACACTCGTAAGCTTCTAATTAGTCAACTGGTTAATTAGTTGCATTCAACTACTAACTTTTTGTTGGCTCTGTTGGCTAATGGCCTATATTCTTTTTGTACAATAGGTATAAAAATTGACCTCAGTTGGTTGCTTTGGAGTTGGAAAATAGAGATGGGTTTTACTCTTTCATGAATATTCTTTCAATGTTGAAGTATTGCTTCTTTTCCTTAATTGCAGGTTCCTTACTATCTTAACGAAGCAACAGGATGGGGACTTGAAGTATCTGAGCTTGAGAAGCAATTGGACAATGCCAAGTCCAAGGGTGTCATAGTTAGGGCCTTGGTTGTTATAAATCCAGGCAATCCAACAGGGCAGGTGAGCGATAATAGGTTTTAGCAAGAGATTTTTTAGTGCAAGGTGTTTTGAATTTCTTGTAAAAGAGATTGCTTTGATGGGAAAATAAGTCATACTTTTTGGCCATGCTACATGAGATGATTTTAAGTAATGCCTGAAGGTTCTTGCCGAGGAGAACCAGCGGGACATTGTGGAGTTCTGCAAGAAAGAAGGACTTGTTCTACTGGCAGATGAGGTTGGTGATATAACTTAAGAAGGGCTTTCGAGGAACTGATTTTTCTTACGGTGCTTTATTACTCTCTTTGCTTTTTTGAATTCATGCCACTTAACTTGGGATGTGAATTACTATGTCAAAGTAAGATCTAATGTCCAATAAAATATACAGGTATATCAGGAAAACGTTTATGTTCCTGAGAAGACGTTCCACTCATTCAAGAAGATTTCTCGGTCTATGGGGTATGGTGAAGAGGATCTTTCCCTAGTATCTTTCCAGTCAGTCTCTAAAGGTAAGTTGGATTTCTCAACTAAAATTGATTGAGAAAATAGGTGAGGAGCTTCTGTAAAACATTAGATTCAAATTTAAGAAACTCGTTTTTCTATGCTGCCTTCAGGCTACTATGGGGAGTGTGGAAAAAGAGGAGGTTACATGGAGGTCACAGGATTCAATGCTGACGTACGGGAACAAATATACAAAATGGCATCTGTAAATCTTTGTTCTAATATCTCTGGTCAAATTCTTGCAAGCCTTGTCATGAGTCCTCCCAAGGTCAATTTTTTGCCTCTTTAAATTAGTGGTCTTTGTCTGCTTCTTTGTGTTTTTTATTCTCTTCATCTTTAGTATTATTCTACTTCTGGCTTTAGGATTAGACAAAGCTTAATTTTACCAAGATTGAAAAGCTTCTTAAGAGGATTGGATCAGACTAGGTCAGAACGTTTTAACTTGGGAACGTTGGTTCTTGATCATAAGTCATGAGACCTCAATCCTTCTGAATCAGAATTGATTCGACCATGATATATCATTTAAATTAGCAGGGTGTGTTATTTGACCTTAAAGTAGCCAGTTTTTTTTCCTCTTACAATATCAACTGTGTTTCAAATTCACTTCTAGAAATGAAACTGAATGGATGCATGCAGGTAGGCGATGAGTCATATGAATTGTTCAGCGCAGAGAAAGAAGGAATTCTGGCATCATTGGCAAGGCGTGCAAAGGTTGGTTAACTGTAGTCAACTAATTCTATGGGATGAATCAGTGAGGCAATATAGAAAATAGGAGCATTTAGTTTGCAAGGACTTGGTGTAAGATGCATAGTCATGTGAAAACTTGTTCCTGGCACTGACAAAGGAGAAGAATCCTATATGCATTCTTAATAGACCAAAAACTAATATATGCTATTTCTGAGGAGGTCTTGTTTGCAGCGTTTCTTGACTGACAGTCACAAATCGGTTTGATGTATAGGAATTCTTAAATTGTTAGATTGAAAATAATATATATAACAAGTTAACATACCTCAAGGCATTATGCTATGAACTGAACCATTAAGAATGTCAGTGTTAGCACATTGATCTCTAAAATTTGGTTGAGCCCCTCAGTTTTTTTTCTCTGCATACCCTCAGTGTGTCTGTATGTTTGTAAATGGAAACATTTTTTACTTTGCTTGAATGGATAAATACCAAGAGCTCCTTATACGGTGTGTCAAAGTAATTCTACCCATCAAAAGTCATAACTTATCAGTTTTTTAATTTCCTCCACAATTCAATAACCTTTATGAATTCGTTCATTAATTACAAAACTAAAAGTGCATGAGTTGGAATAAAGCAAAAGACATGTATTAGAGAAACTAATAGGCTACTAATATTTGCAAGGTAGACAAATATCCAACAACATGGAGAAGAAGAAGACTTGAATGAACAAGAGCAAGCTCTCTAAATGCTAATGCTTTCAAAATTATTATATTATCATAGATAATTGATCATCTCTCTTAGATGTTACCTCCATTTTAATCTTTTTAGAAAAGCTTAGTGCCGAAAGGACATTTGAGAAAGATTGACTAAATATGCTCTCTCTCTCTCTCTCTCTCTCTCTCTCTCTCTCTCTCTCTCTCTCATATAAAACAGGCACTAGAAGATGCATTTAGCAATCTAGAAGGAGTATCATGCAACAAAGCAGAAGGAGCAATGTATCTCTTTCCCCGTATTTACCTGCCTCAAAAGGCCATTAAAGCAGCAGAGGCTGTTGATACAGCCCCAGATGCATTCTATTGTCGCCGCCTTCTTAATGCCACAGGAATTGTTGTTGTTCCTGGTTCTGGCTTTGGACAGGTTAGTTATTTTTGAACTCTTGGATGTGGATTAGTGTTGTTTGTGATTGCTGATGAGTCTATTGGAAGTTTTGGTTTTATTGGCAAATCAACAGGTCATGAACATCAAGATAGCCGTTTTTTTCCTCCCTCTTTAGTTAGTGGTGGGAACCGAATCCTAACCACACGCCAATCTTTTAGATGCTGTTCATCAGTTCATGTCGTTCATTGGTAGCTTTGTCATAAATACCCAATTATCATTAGTTTGAGTGTAACAGAAGAGAGATCCAGAAAAGGATGGGAAAAGAAACATGGTTTTTGTGACTATTTGATTGTTGAATTTGACTTAACTACCATAAAGTTGCAATGTGCATTAGCAATTAAAATCCGATCTTTGCACATGTACAAAGTTATTATTTTTCATCCATCTCAATTGTGTGTGCCATCCATCGGTTGTTGGGTTCAGTTTGTCGGTTGGTGGGTACAGTTTGTCAATCCAGGTAGTTCAGAGTGCAAGTGTTGCACACGTGTTAGTTAGAGGATTGAAATTATCGAATGATAAGATGCTTTTATTAGCGTGGGTCTCAAATTTTCTCCTCGTTTAACGGATATTTGTGTTGTGATGCTTTGTGAAAGGTACCTGGCACTTGGCATTTTAGGTGCACAATACTCCCTCAGGAGGACAAGATTCCTGCCATCGTCTCTCGTCTGACAGACTTCCATCAAGGATTCATGGATGAGTTTCGTGACTGAAGGATTTTGCCAATTGCCATGGGTGGCTTTTTAGACAGTTCACAATAAGGTGTACCATTTTGATAGTGCGCGGAAATGTTGTAATACATTTTATTCCTTTGTTTTAAGAAGAAGATCCCTAGATCATAGTTTGGGTTAGTGCATAGTATCGAGCTTGCAAGGCTCTTGAATGTGTGAAGCTGCCAATTAGAACTTAATACTGGCCCCCCATAACCCTATCCTGAAAACAATTTCAAGTTGTTGAGTACAAAGTTTTAGTATTTTTGTTATAAATTAATATTATATTCTATTAGTTGTTTATGAAATAATTTGTAAAATAGTTAGGATAACACATGAACACATCACCTAAGTACACAAGGCCTTTTACAATCTCTTTTCTTGCCTTTACTTCTAGTGTTCATTGAAAATTAATATTTTAAATTTCATTTCAGTGATCATTCTGATTTAAGAATTGAAATAAAATATTTTAGTACTGATGCATTTTGGTTTAACATTTTGGGATTAGCTAATATATATATGTATAAAAATTCATGATTAATAAAAGAAATACATGTATTATGTAAGTGTGTATCGAAAGTTAATATTAAAAAAATAACAAACTTGAGTTAAGAAAAAAATAAAAATTTGAAAAATTATTAAAAATAATGAGATTAAAAAAAAACAATGAGGGGACATATTAAGTTACAAAAAATTTAAATTATATAGATTTCTTTTAGATTTTAAAATTACATAAATACCATATAGATTTGAGATTTACAATATACAATATACAATTCAACTACGAAAAAATTATAAAATGACCATTAAAACAGTGTAGTTTAGAATTGATTAGATAAAAATTTAGAATAGAACGAAACGAGAATTTAAAACAGTGCTGAAAAGTCGAGATTCAGGTAGGTCGGGGTTGCTCTTGCGTTGCGCTTGACAATTGACATGAACAGGTGGTGGGGGATTGACACACCGCTGTTTCTCTTAAATAGCTTGCCAAGTCAATTCCTTGTTTCCTTCATGGAAGGAGAGAATACAGAAACGCCAAAATAATAGACTTCAAATATCGGAGCGTAGTAGTAGATGAAACAAGCAAGATATGGGCCACCAAAGAACTGCAACATCTGCAGGCATTGGTCTCCTGCGAAGGTACTTGCGTCGGTCAGCTGGTTCTTTACTGGGATTTGTCCGTTCTTTCGTTTTAGAGGTTACTTGTAGTGCAGCAGTGCTTGTCTCCTTTTAGTATGATTGCACTAGCCTGTAGATGAACATGTAGTTCAGCCACATGCCAATGTCAGATGAACGGTTTGGTCCCAACATACGAGGAAATATTGGTTTTCATATCTGGGTTGGGACTTGGATAGATGATTAAACTTGCTGAGCCATTAAATATTGGTCTTCATTAATTGGTATTTTTATTTTCATCGACAGTGGCAACTGGCAACTCCCTCCCTCCCCACTCCCAGAAGAATTGAGGCGTCTTTTTCCCCTGATGATATGATTTACAATTAACATCATGATTTGGACATATCATTTGAATTATTTGGTTCAGCCACTTCTTGAGCCAGAAATTATTGGATAAGGCATGGCGCAAGTGTGTAAGAAAACAAAGTGACAATCCATTTTACAAGGAGCCTTCCTTTCATTGGGGTACTAGAAATGCATGCACATTGCACAATCGAGAATTTGTCTTTATGTTTCAAGCTCAATGGAAGTTATTGCAAGGGAAGCAACCACACGAGTTGTAGCCAGGAAAATGCAGGTTATTCCGGTTCATAATCTTCCGTGCTTGCTCACTGGCTTTCTGGGTTTGCTCCGAGTGTTGCTGCTGGGCTGCTGCTCTCAATTCTTCAGCTTTTCTATGAACAACCGCCATTCTCTTCATCAACTTCTCTTCCAAGTTTGATCTCATCCTTTGTATTTTCACCTGAACAACCATTTCAGAATATGGTTAGATGACCAAAACAGAAAAGCTCCAGTGATTCCAGTAGTAAAATCCAGGCAATCAATGGATTGTAAATTTACAAGCTATATTCCAAACATTTTTTTTTTACAAAAATACTTTGTGCTGTCTGATCTGTATCACAAGATTATCAATTTCGTAGCAGCATACTTTGTGCTTCATTCTGGAATTTCATGCACTCCTACCCTACAATCTGAAAGGAGAATGTAAGTGGGAAAAAGTAAAGCAACTAATCATGCCACCTCTTTTTTATTATATCCATTATTATATTATACAACCAGACCAAAAAACCAAGCTCTGTGCACGAGACACTCCAAGTCAAGTAAATATCCACTTCCCAAAATTTTCTAAATGCTAGAACTTCACATGGGCTTCCAAGTTAAAAATATGTGCATGATGACTTTCAGTTCTTTCTTTAGGAGCGAAGCATGCAGATATAACTTGCACAAATAAAAAAGACGAAGCCTGCAGATATAGCTGTATTGAATTGAGAAAAAAGATGCGGTCAAATGAGAAGTGAAGCTGTATCCAATTGCAGTGGGTGGCTCGAGGAGGACCAAGCCAGCAATAAGCCTGACAAAGCCTTGGAAGTTCCAACCACAATTCTTATAATAGTCCCGCTTTGACTGAAATGCAAGGATGAATTGATACTATAAGGTCACATTTGGCGTCCATGGACATCATCTCATTGATGTGAAAGTAGTGCAGGGAAATTTCAGAGCCAAAGGAGTGGATTGAAGTCTACGTCTACGTTTCATGTTTATCTTGATTAAATTTTCAATGCCACAATAACGTTACCGGTCAAATAAAGAAACAATCCCTGCTGGAAGAAAGAAAATAACACAAATCAAATAATGGCCTGAGAAAATACCTCAAGCTTTCTTGATTGAGCTTCTGCTTTTGCACTTTGGAGGTTCACCCAAGCTTGGATCTTTGCCTCTTCTCTTTGATACCTGTAATCCAAAATCACAATTGGTAATCAGCACGCTCCATTGTACATAAAAGGAAATTCTTTACAAGAAAATTACCTGAGGCAGCACTTGGTCTTTTCCTCTTCTTCCCACGCGGCAGCTCTGGAGTCTGAAACACTTTTCCTGCACCCGTTTTCCATCTCGAAATGTCTGAGGCTCTTTGATACTTCATCTTCCTCCTCCTCCCTTGAACTCCAATTTGAGGTGACTGAATCATATTGCGTCCCAAGTTGTAGCTTGGCTAAATGACACTCTTGCAGCTGGGCAATGTCAATGGTGCTGTTGCTGCTGCTGGAGTTCCCCAAGGCCAATGGTCCAGACCTATTCGAAGGCGTGTTATGGCGGGCAGGTGATGTGCTCTTGAATGGCGTGTGGCACCTAGAAGTCGTAGAACTGCCCAGCGGAGTCATCTCCGTCCCAGCATCTCGGTGTTGTACCTCATGAACCACGCCTGTACAGGCGTCTTTCATGCTTCCACCCGCTAGGTTTTTGAACAAGAACCCTTCTTTAGTGGGCTCCGAGTATCTGAAATTTGGCAAAATGGGCTCTTTGTCGTCCGTGAACTTGTCTGCATTAACAAATTTCAAATGGCTGTTGTTCATAACAAAACTAAATGCTTATTAAAATGTGCATAAAAGGGAAATTCGACTACTTTATTCTAGTTCTACTGGAAAACAAATTCATGGAGGTTGAAGCGCTAGCTCATACATTGTTCGATAAACATTTGTGCAGCTTTGAACCCATATGGGTGTCGTACTCGAACAAAGAACACAATCAAACAGTTAAGCAAAAGTCCAGAATCAGATTAAGCTTTTGGAGGACAATAAGTTTTTTTTTTTCAAAGACTGATATTAGTAGCTTAAAAGGGATAAATTGACAAGTAAAGCGAAATGGTAAAAGTTCCATATTAAAGTCGAATCGGAGATCCTTACCTTTTAGAAGAACATCTGTTGATGCTGAGACCTCATGCAGAGCTCTGACAGAGTAATAATGCTGGTCCAACGACGCAGAACCTTGAAAGGTTGAAACTACTTTTGAGACATTTTCCTCGGTGACCCTTGATTTCTCCGCAAAGACCGCCACTTGTTGCTTCACGCTGTCAGCCTGTTTGATGATCTTCGAGGACTCTGATGACTTTGTGGTGTGAGCAGGAGAGTCATGGCAAGAGCTGCTCATCAGCCATTTCTCTGCGTCATCCCACTTTGAAGGAAAGCTTTTTCTTGGATGATTACCGGCACTGAAGCTGAAAACCGGTCTACCAGGAGTTGGAGGAGCCTCTATTCTCCTCCGAGTGACCGAGTTCACTCCCTCTCTCTGAGCTGAAACCTCAAGAAACCCTCCACCTTCCGTAATGTTGTTTGCCACTGGAAATGACTTGACAAAATCAGAGGTCTCCTTGAGATTAAGCTGGCAAAGTGGGTCAGGGAAGGTGTCTACAAATGGGTTATCGTTGCTTTTCCCGAATAAGCTTGCGTTTGCCTCTAATGGAGATTCCTGAATCAAAACAACCAAAAAGAATACAAAACAACACGGTTACTGAAACCCAGAGGAATATGGAAACGAGATAAGCAATAAGAGAAGAATGCAAATTTGGGATCTTTACTCCATTGGAAGCAAATATAGACTGAGATTGAAAGTATTTGGGGCTTGTGAGATTCATGGCCATGGTTCTAAGTTTAGAGGGGTGACTGATGTGGGAGCGAAAGAAACTCTTGTGGAGCTCTTTTATGTTGCGCAAGTAGTTTGCCTTTCTGCACCGTTTTGATAAAGATCCCTGTCGTGAGAAAAGCGTCTGAGAAGGCAGATGAACAGTATTTTGAACACTGTAGCTGAACGAGTAAAAAGCATTGACTATTGGGAACCACGGTCTAACATACTGTTACGTGAATCACATGCGTTCAGGCAGGCTGAGCTGCTTTTCCTTCAAAATGAAACTACAGTGACAGAGTCCTGGATAGTCCAACTCTCAATGAAGTAGAAGAGGAAGGGGACGAAAGAGTACTCCATTAAAAGAAGATTGGGGGGGGGGAGACTTTGGGAGGTGGAAAAAGCAATTGTGAGTCTTGTTTGAGAAAAACATTGAAGTTTGATAAAAATAAACAAATAAATAACTGGTTCAACTTTTGTATTCATTTTGGGAAACTTCTTAGGTGTTTTGCTTCCCGCTTCCTTTAAGTGTGTATATGACAGGTCACAGGCTCTCATTGTGTTACAATCCAGGTAGGCACAACTTTTGCCTGTCTTCTTCTTCCATGCCTACTGCTACCACACAAAGTTTTCTAGTTTTCTATGCGCTCCGATGTGCTTCCCAAAGAAAAATAATAAATTAGTGCTTGGAGTGGGGATTTGGAATCAATTAGGTCGATTGCAACTTGTAAGAACTTCAAAAACACATTCCTAGGACATGTTTAGTGTGCAAAGAACAAGGCTAAAAAACCCATCTTGAACATGTTTTAACAGTTTGGTACTGCAAAATGTTTTTTGTTGCATTGTTTAAGGGGAAACAATGACATCGAAAATGATATGGGATTTTGATTTCCCCACTTTACTCTTTTTTAATTAATTTTTTTTCTACTAATTATGTAATAGATAATATAACTAAAATATCTTTGTTTGTCCAGCTGCTCCGATCACATGTCCAGGAATTATGAGAATAATTAAGATACGAAATTAAGGGGATCTCAGTTCAATACCATTCACGTCAATATTGTCGTATTCTTTCTGCCTGTCCATCCGAACTTGGGAGGAAGTCTAACAACATGGGCCCAGAAAAGTGGAGTGCAACCGCCCAAGAAGTCAGCTAGGCTAAGGCCTATGGATCACAGCACATGATGCAGATAATTCTCCCCTCAATGGTTCTAACTTGTAGTGACGATAGCTGGGATGTCAAAGTATTAAAATATTGATAAGAATGTTCTATATATAAAACTAATCTCCTAGCTATAAAACTAGACAAAAAATAAGATTATAAAATTATTTTTATTATAAAATATATATGATAGATCACATAAAATTTAAAATATTTTCGTTCCTTTTTTTTTTTTTTTTATAATCATGGCAAAGGGAAAAAAGATATGTAAATATTTAAGATAGAAGATTTTAAGAATAAGAACAGTCCATCTTATATATATATATATATATATGTTTTGTTACACATAAGTTTATAAACCATATATATTTATATTTTTTTTTTAATTTTTAAATTTTTTAAATTTATTCTTCTTAAAATAATTAAATTGTTCTCTTCATTGTCTATAAATTAAATATTTGGTAAAAAAAAAAATATGTGATGTGATGTATAGGCTTATATTTAAAATTTTTCTATATATATCACATAGGTTTAAATTTTAATGAAATGACCACATAATTTTATAATGCATCTGAAGTTGTGAACTCTGCACACCTAAAGCGATTACTTCAAAAGGTTGGAAAGTGATCCGAATTGGAGAGAATCAGAACCGGGGTTTGGAAGCTTTTGTTGGAAGCACGAAGTGCAGAGCATTTCCCATGCCTGAAAGGACGTCGTGATTTTTATAAGGGTGCTGTACAAATTATGATATTAGTGAATAAAATTATTTAAATTAAATATTTATTGAGTTTTGAAAAATAAAATAAATAAATAAATAATATTATAAAATTAAAATATTATCAGAATATTTTAAGATTTAAAAATTTTAAATTATTTTTTATTTAAAAATTTGATAAAGTTATAAAAATTAGTTTGAAAGTATTGATATTTAAATGTTGTTTAAAAAGAAAATAAGATTGAATAAAATAAAATGTCTAAATGGCCTTGCTTCACTCCCATCTCATTAAATGAGTAAATACTGAATTAAAATAGATCGCACGCTCTTTTGTTTATGCATATGACAACAGGTTACAGTCAAAACCATTTAGTTGAACACGATCATGGTAGTCTAGTCATTCGGAAAGAAAATATTATTTCATGTTATCGTCCAAACTTATTGTTAGAACTAAAGGGAGGTTTGAACGGTAAGTTAAATTGAATTGATATAAGATGAGATGAGATGAAAATTAAATAAAATATAATTTTTTAATATAATTTTATTTTAAGATTTAAAAAAGTATAATTGTTTAAAAAAATGTTAAATGTATTTAAGAAAAACTTATTTTTCTATATGTTTGTTATTAATATGTTAAAAATTATAAAATTTAAAAAGAAAAGTAATAAAATAAGTCTTGTAAGTAAAAATGTAAGTATATGTACCACTATTTAATTTTTTATTATACTTTGTTTGAAAATTTAAAAAAATTGTAATAATTAAATAAGATGAAATGAGTTGAGAGTGATTTTGGGTCCAAACAAAGCTTAATGACTATAAATAGGAGAGAGATAAACATGTTAAGTAAGCTCTATAATAGAGAACTGCTATAAACACAAAAAGATTATATAAAATAAACCTACAAACTGATATGGTCTCATAAAATCTGTAAAATCTATTTTATAAGAAAAATAATTTTATAAATTAACGTATTATATTAAGTCACATCAATTTATAAATTTATTTTTATATAATTTTTTTATAATTAAAATATTTTCTTAACATTTGTTATCGTCCATCAATAAATATTATAGCGTCCACTTTATACCTCCATCTTTTATACATTGAAGCAGGAAATCTTGATCCATTCAGATGCCATGCTGGAGGGCTACAGCCTTGAGCTTTCATTTCTAATCAAACAGTGCCTGCTTGAGTGGGCATATTTTGAGAGAGAGAGAGAGAGAGATGCTTTTTTATATCGATAGGATAGGTTAATGATGGAGATTATGACTTGAAAAAGATAAAAAAGAAATAAAGTTGGCATCATGTGGACGATCCCCTTTGCTTGTGCACACAAGAAACTATAGCTGAATGGTGTGTAGATTCTGATGGCAAACGCTGGCCATTAAATAATTCCTGTTCAAAACCCTTTTGGCCTAACATTTGGCTACCACTAAGCAAGAGACTGTTTCCATTTTTGTTTGACGTACAGAATTCTGAATGACAAATCAAATGCTTATCCATAAGTGCCAATAATTGTAATGGTCAGTATTCTAAAACGATATTTATAGCAGAATGAACACCCAATCAATGACACTCTTCCGTCCCACATAGACTCATTCTGAAATTAAATATTCTTAGCTTAAATCATATGGTAACAAACATATATATATATATAAGTTACCTAATTTCACACCCCAATAATTTTCAGAGAGAAAAGTTAGATGTTATAGAATATTGGAACTCTTCTGGACTCATTCCGCAGTGATCACACCATTTTTAGTGGATGCTTTAGATAATTTTAGGATAGATTCTGTGTCAAGAGTTTCAAAAATTCCATCCTTTTGAAAGAATTTGTGTCTTCTCAGTGAGCTGGAAGAGAACAAATTCTGCAAACGGGGGGAATTGTGGAGTTAGCCCCAACTTCCTACTCAAAGTATTTTACTTTTATTCTAGTATGCGGTGGCAATGAGTTTGATCGATGGACAATTTGAGAATAGCCACATATTATTGCTGTTGAATTAGTCTAGACTCAAACGAATAATGTGAAAGTTACTCTACTTTAAAGGGAAAGATAGTTGAAATGCTGAGTGATATTTCATAAAATAAAATTCTCTTCACTGCAGCTAAATGGACATAGGAAATGAATAAGGAAAAGTTATTTTTTATGAATTAGAAATTCAACACTTAACAACTATATCTTAAACGAGGGTGTAAAGATAGTAAAATATAATTAGTTTAGGGTTGAAATTGAGAAATGTCATAATTTGTAGGTGCAAAGTGTAATTATCATTCAATTAATGTTGATCTAAATTTATGAGACGTTTCCAAAGATCCTCTGCTTCTGCTGCTGGTAGACATATCAATGTTTGTGAGAAATAGGCCTAGACTTAAACAGCAACAGAATAAGACACCATAACCTTTTTGTATAAGCTTGTGAAATTCTGAATAGATCCACCAACAATATGACTTGAGACTCACCGGCAACAACAGGTAGAAGATAAGCAAAATGGGGCCCCAGATAACCAAAGAATGTAACGTGTTAAGGCATAACCTATCAATAATTGAAGTTTATATCTGCTTTAGCTAATAGAGCCTTTAGTAATCAAAAATAAAAATGTAAACAACTTTCAACACTCATGATGACATGAGCAAACCATTATTTATTCTATTACCAATATAACCACAGCCTCGAGAAGAACAAACTTCTTTCTTCTTCCTGTTTCTTCTTGCATCACGAGATCAATGGCTGTAGCATGTTCTTCTCCCCCCCACATCCCAATTCTGAAATCTGGTCTACTCATCAATCCTATCAGCAAATCTCTGGTGGTTAAATACAGCCAAGCTCCATTCAAGAAAGCACCTAGATTCCAGATCAAATGTTCCATCAGAAACAAGGTTAATTTCCTTTGATTTTTTTTTTCCGGTTTCCTGTCTTTCTTGATTCTAGTCATTAAGAGAAAAAATCATACCAACAAACTTTTTTCAACAGAACATGAACTAGTTGGATCCACTTCAGTCACATGCCTTTTCAATTTCAAGGGGAAAAGGAAAACAAAAAAGCAAAGATTGCTCAACATTTCTATTGTGCGCCTGAAACTATGAATGGTTTGTTGCAGGTTTTTGAGGATCAGTCTAATGGTATAATCTGCTATAGGGATGACAGTGGGGAAATTATTTGTGAAGGTTATGATGATGGCCCTCGCTTCCAACAACATACTCCAAGAACAGCTTGTCATCCAAGGTAGATAGCCCTAACACAAGTAGCATAATACCATGTTCCAAATTGTTGAAAACCTGTCTAATTATTCTTTTTGATGGGGTCAGAGATATCGAGATCTTTGATCTTCTTCTTCAGCAGAGTAGGCTTCAGATGGTTAAAGGCAGTGGATTGAACTATGCTGACGAAAGTGTTGCCGTACAAAAGGACTTCAATTGTAATGGCTTTAACTCGTTCTGCTGATCAATACTCAACTCTTGTTAATAATATAAATGTCTCCCCAACTCTGTACTTCTAGTGTGTACAAGGCAGGCATATACGTCAATCATAGAATGTGAACAGAAGACATGAATGCCCTTGTTTTATATTTGAAGCACATTCTTTGAACGCGAGTTGCAGAAAATGCCTTATCTCTCTGGTTTTCTTTTTTCTTTACTAAACTTAAGTATTCCCCATTCTTTTGAGAGAACTAACAGAGAAACGATGAATGCTCCCTAAGCCATAAACGCTGCCCAAATATCCAGTCCTATCATGTCAATACCACGAGTCCAGATAATTGAGATATATGTTCAACAAGGAAGTTTTCAGAGAGTACAAAACAGAGGAAAGCCCAGCCAGAACTATAGCCTCCACCGATCACAGAACCAAAGATGTTCGAACCATTTCAATACTAGCACACAGATTCATAGGAATCTCCAACATAAAATAAACGAATCTGTGGCTAGTATTGGAAATCTTTAACTGAACCAGAAACAGTTTATGCTTGCTGATTGCTCTGATGAACAAAACGAGCTCACAACATGAATGAAATCAATCTAGATCTCAACCTTTTAAGCAAAAACCCAAATTTTTTAAAAACTTTTTTACCCTCCCAACGATAATCTCACTCTCTACATGTTTTTCTATTCAGATTAATGGAGAAAAAATAATGTATTTCCTATCAAGTGACCGTCCAATTTGCAGTCATCGACTCATCGCTCTAAAACTATCAATTTTAGAAATCTCCCCTCCTCGAACTACCAATTTATTTTCCCCGCTCCCCAAACTTGACTTAGATTTCTACAGTTGTTAGCTACATACGAGGAGCAACTGTAGCAAGCTTCAAAATCACTTAGACAATGGCTACTCCAACGTAGGGGCGATTTTATGGGTTCTAGCTAAATAATGTCAGTGAACAATCGTACGAGTTCTAGTTGAATCTTGGGTGAAAGGAACATTCGGCTAACAAAGCACTCCATTTCAGCTAACAATAACATTTAGGGAGCTAGAATTCTCCTAGTGTGAACACATCCAGTAATGTTTTGCCAAGTACTTAGAATGTCTTCTGTTTACGCTGTTGCACCTCTTAGTTAGGGTCCTCGTTGAGACTTCAACTAAGTGTTGTAGTTAGAAAGAAAGAGATCGTAAATTGACAGCAAAACTTTAAAAATGAGATGTGTATGCAATTTGTAATTGCTAGATAATTATTTTGTACAAAGATTTCATGGAGAGGTCATCCAATATTATACCCCTCAGAAATCTAATCGGCTTCAACAGCCTTGTTCTGCATTTCTAACAAATAATTATGAATTGCTCTTGTTAAGAGGAAGGAAGAAAGAAAAAAAAGAAAGAAATATGGAAAGGGAAAAAAGACAACGTGGGAGAAATATTTCCGAATTGCATGCTTAAATGATCAAGCACCAAGACTCGCAGTATCATTCAACTACGGTCCCAGCTTGTTTGTTCTCTTCACACAAGTCAGACTGGGATTTACTTGGAATGATTGATGGCGGGGACCACTGATCTGGGACCATCAAAAAATAGGTAGTCATCGCTTTCCTGAACCTTTTCTTGTATTGCTTAGGGGAAATTACAGTCGGAGATGAGTTTTTTGGCCCACCGAGGATGCGCGAAGCCTTCACCCATGTTTCAAGATGCTTGTCCCATGTATACTGCCTCATGAAGTCAATGATCCCAAGAACTAACTCATGCCTCTCTTCATCCACCCCAACCAGTAAAGAGTAATCCATTACATCTATCGACTGCAACACCACAGGTGTAATGAAAGATTAAAACAAATAAGAACATCTAATGGAAGGCAGGGAAAACCTATAGACCACTTTTTTTTCTTTTGGTTTTTGGCCAATACGGAACCTATACAGCTAAATTTTGGAAATGTATAATATCCTAAGAACAAACAAATAAGTTTTTTACGTACATGTAGTTTAGATACTTACTGCAAGAAATGAAGTATCATTCCAAACAGCTCTCTCCAACAACCGCTTTGCTTTGTTTCCCACAAAAATTGGAGAAGTGGGCATTGCTTCAATCAAGTTCTCATCCAGCAGAACTTTGTTGCTCCCACTAGAATCAGGATTATACCGCGATCGAGATGATCCTTTAAGATCATAAAGCCGTGTCAAGTTCCTTCCAAACAGAAGATTCTCCATAACCAGAACATCCATCTTTGATTCTTTCCCTCCCTTGAGATGTTTAGATGTTACCTTTTGACATAAAGCAAACAAAGAGTAAGTCCCCAAGATCTAATGTATCTAAAGTTAGCATCATGAGGAATGTCTCTTGTATTGAGTGAAATGAAAAAAATCTTTATATAACCTCAATCGGTATCATTAGCAACAATGAAGCTATTTTTACTCGATATAATTGGCAACAAGATTCACAGCCTACTTGAATTAATTAACCAGTTCTAAAATGCGAGTGACAAAGAGAAGGGAAAACAGATACTAAGCAGGCGTTTCAAAACATCACCAGCTACTTATTCAAACTTTATTAGCGTTAATCGCTAGATTAGCAGACAATATATTATGAACACCCACCAAGAAAGAGTGACGTTACAGTTTTCCTGTGAAGAAAAAAACAAAAAGATGGAAAGAAGTGGACACCACCTGCTAGGCCACGACTCAACCTGTTTAGGCTCCTTTTAAAGTATTTCTCCTCAATAATAGACTAGATCCACAAGAGATAAAAGGGTTATCAATGTATATAAATTTGAGCATGTATATATACACATAACCTTAATATACTTTAGAAGAAAAGTGAATAATATTTAGATACTAGCTCAATCCTGTTTGGGTGTCTGCTAGAATTTTAATGGCCTATGTGCGTGCATATCTGATGAAAATACCCATTACCATGAAGGGGAATTGAGGAATGATAGGCTTCATAATAAAAGTCTGAAATAGCAGGATTTCAAGAACTCCTAAAATGGTCCTTCCATTGTCATGATGGTGGCTCTTAACATTTTTTGTTGGCCCTTTCAAGCCAATGAATTATGCATCACATGGCCAACAAAACAGGAATGAGACCAATAAATTTCAAAGCATAACCAAACATGTCCTCAACGAATTCTTCTGTTTAGGTTGCCATGACATTACCCCTACCCATCCAGTAAACTTCTGGAATCTATATGCTAAAGAAGCCAATGCTTGGCTAACATGATAATCAGAGTCAGTATTACCAGCTTTTTAATTCATTCCTAGACTTGACAAGTTGCCAGATTATTTTTTTTTATAAGTGGCAAGTAGATAGATTTAGAATGAGCTTGATGATTTAGCAGGACCAGAATTGCAGCACTCAAGTAAGTACCTGATAGATACCCAAAATCTTTGCCAGGCACGTTGGACTTCCTGAGCCAATTGATTCAGATAGGTACTTGAAATATCCGGGAGCAAATTTTAAAAACGATTCCAACTCTGTCTTAGTAACTTGTTTAATGATAAATCTATCATCCATGGTTTTCGCAAAGAAGACATTGCTCTTGCCGCCTGTGGCCCCCCACTTTTTACAACGACTAAGAGACCTTATGAAATCAAGCTCAGAAGGACAACAAATCTTCCTTAAGGCCTCAAAATGCTTAGCATAGTAACAAGTGACTGAATATTTCACCTTACCAAGTGGGCTATCATCTCCAAAAACAACTCTGACGTGCAATGATTTTGTATATGAGAGTGGGTCTAGAACCAGAGAGCTCCGAGATCCAGACATGGATAAAAAAA
Organism: Carya illinoinensis; assembly: GCF_018687715.1. Taxonomy (NCBI): domain Eukaryota; kingdom Viridiplantae; phylum Streptophyta; class Magnoliopsida; order Fagales; family Juglandaceae; genus Carya; species Carya illinoinensis. The sequence continues at coordinate 48,504,244 of NC_056752.1, forward strand.
TATCATCTGAGGACCCAAGACTTCTATGATAATCAGAGGCTGTGTCATCAGCAGAATGAAATGATTGGGAATTCACTGAATCAGATAGTGATAAGGAAGGCACAAAATCTGCACCATCTTTTGGCCTTTCAAGATCATTAGTCAGTTGAAATTGATATTCTGGTGATACTAGAGCATAAGATATAATACTTGTTGGCTCATCGTCATATACTGGAATGACGGTATCATTAATACCCACAGAATAAAGCAGCCTAGCCCCACCTTGGAGTTCCGACTGCCTAAAGGATGAAATGTAGACTGGATTGTACTCACTCAGCACATCAAACTTTTGAGCACTGGCTAAAAAATTCTTGTTGAATGATCGATAGAAGTTTAAGAAAGGTATTCGTGACCAGCTTACAGAGTCCTCTATGCTATCAGGGTTTTTTAGGGAACCTGCTGGTGAAAGAACAAGGGCAACCTTGGTTCCATTTTGCTCTTCTGCTTGGTTCTCCAATTGCAATCCCTCCACCAGGGCAGGTGTAGTTGAAGCTTCTGTCATGGCCACATCAGGGAACCTACATGTACTATCCTTAGGTATTCCAATTCCTGTGTGATTTTCACCAGTCCACGCAGCATCCAGGGTATCTGAGAGATTTGCTATGATAGGGAACCCTCCATCAGAGAGGGCCCTACGAAAGTTTACTTCTGATGTTAAAACTTCAGATCGATCCTGACCCATCTCTTTTTCTTGATGAACTACATCAGACTGGTTAGTATCCCTACCATTTCCTCCCCTCTGCTCAGGGCTTTTTTTAAGCTCTGCGTCCAAAGGAAGAGAATCATAACTACGAAAGCATTTCTCAGGTTTGTTGGCCACATTCACTTCTGTGAGTTTATCATTACTAACAAGGAGTTTCTCCAAATGTTCTGGATTTGAGCTGGCCAAGCCATCCTGAAAGCTTTTCATATCTAAATTGTCTGCATAAACCAGGCGATGGTCCCATATATAAGATAGAAAAAGTAACTGCCTCCGCAGTCGATTTATCTCAAGAATGTCAATAATTGGTTTTCCCTTTCTCATTTCCTTGTTCAAAATCTTTTGGAGTGATTCCTAGACAACATGAACTTAAAAGTTAGAACCCAGATATCTTTTTCAAAGGAATGTGTTATCAGTAAAAAGCAGCCAAAAAACATTTCTCATGAAATAATAGATATTGTTAAGGTCTCGTAAATTTCATGATAAAAATTACGGGTATTTGTGCCAAAATTTTCAAATTTCCCTTCATTACCAGGATCTATTGATGTAAACTCAAAAATGAACCAACAAAAAAGATCACTTTTTTCAATAAAAGATGTTTGCATATTACATGTTACAAAAATAGATAAACCACAAGGAAGGTTAAAGATGGTCAGAATCATAAAAATGTCATTCAAAGTGCACAAAATCAAAGTCAATGATTTTCTTCATTATGGAAACTTCTGATAATCAAGAGAAAATAGTTTTGAGTTAACCATTTCCATAGTGTCAATGAATCAACTGCATATATGTCCATTGATTTACATAGTCTACATATATGCTTGGAATTCAGCTTTTAAGACAATGAAACTAGTGTAATTAGGTAGGAAAACTTGAAATTAATAAAGATGAACCTCACCTCAAATTCTGCTTTCTCCTTCTGTAACATTGCTTCCAGTTCTGCAATTCGGCGCCTTGTTTCAGGGGTTTTCATGCCACTATTAAGAGGACCAGAACCAGATCTTTTTTCTGCTATTTGGCAAAGAGCATTGAGTACTTCAGAAAATAGAAACTCTGCCCGATCAACCATCTGTCACAAAACAGAAGCAAATCACCATAAGCAATTATATAACATGAATGTAATCTTCAAAGATCCAGACTTGTTATCACTTCACCTCATCTGTTTCTTTTTGTATCCAGTCCTGATTTTCACAGTTGAAGTCCAGCATGGGTGGTGGAAGGTAGACAGAATAAACATCAATTGATGCATATCGAAAGCAAGCAACCATTTTGCCAAACCTGCACATGTAAGAAAGTGAGAGGGGAGAGAGAGAGAGAGAGAGATTGAATAGCACATCTGAACTTATCATATGTTATTTATTTCCTTTCCACCCATTGGCTGTTTTGGCAGTCTACTCCCTTGAATGGGCATAATACCATGATCAAACCATCACTTTTCTGAAGATTCGCCAAATACATACAACCGTCCAAAAATAGGGCGTAAAAGAGGGTGGCTGACATCATTCAATTCATTAAAATATAGTTTGATTCAACCCAGCTGGATCTTTGTTCTCTAAATGTTGTATGAAAAAATTGTATTGATCACAGACCCAGCATAAACACTGTTGACTGTACTCTTCCATCAGATAGACAACCACTCACCATGTCGAGACTATACACAAACACACGTGCAATATATATTTATGGAAAGAAGGTACAATGAAATTACCCATAGAAACGAAGACAATCTCTATGTAAAGAATGGCCACAACTTGCCACCCTGCTCGCAGCGGCGTGGTTTGAGAAACTGAGCTCCAAAAATTTCCCAAACGATAAACCCCAGGCAGCATCAGACATCACTATTCGCCGAGTTGCAGGAGGAAATCCATTGGTCCTTGGACACCGCAGGCATCTGTGCCACATCCAGATCTTTCCTTCCCTTTCACCTGGTAAAAGAATTTCTTGTAGCTTCTTAACAGATATGGTGAGTGTACCCTGTCTATGAGTATAGCAGTGAACATGGGCTTCTGATGGCATACCACAAGAACGACATTGATAACTCTGACAAACATTCAAGTTACCTCAGTTGTAAAAAGTATTGCAAGGTTTTGTACAAGGAGATTTATGTTTATATTTATTTTTAGATATGCAAATCCCAGAAAGAGAGTACACACCTGATCGAATAAATGATCTTGTAAAAACCTACCAAGAGGTTTGTCAAAGCTGCCATAATATTTTATTCGGAAGAGATGGGACCTCTCACAAACAGTCCCTTTCCATATGCACCGGGATGATAAAGACACCAAAATGCTCTGGTGATCAGAAGGTGATGGAGGAAACTCTTCTTTCACAGGCACAGGATCTTCTTTCAAAGCTCCCTGCGCTTCTGGATATCCTTTAATATCTTCTTGCAGGGACGATATCTCTGATCTGTCCAGCTGATCTGCAGCCATTGCACTGTGACAATTGTGGGAGTTGTTCATTGTAGCTACAGGCCCAAAGCCATTAGCACTGAGATGATTATGAATGACAGCTGGGGTGCTGTTGGCTGCAGAAGTTTCTGCCACCAGCGGTTCTTTAAAACCCATTTTAACTTTCTCCTCAAAACTACAATAGGGAGAAAGTCCATAAGGGTAAGAATCTGGGAAAACATTTCCTGAAGAAGAGCAGGAGGAAAAAGCTGTAGAATTTATCAGATCTGTAGTGGGCTCAGTGGATTCAGAGAGCAGATGTGAAGTAGGGACACTGTTGGATCTTCGTGGCTCGAAAATATGATGGGTTCCCTGCAATTTGTCACCCACAGAAAGGCTGAAACCAGGTACCATTGAGATGGATCTCTCAATGCTTGGGGATTTATCTGGAAGTGCAACAGTTATTGGAGAATTCAAAGGGAGCTCTGGCAGAGAGGCTCCTTCGTCAGCAAGAAAAGAAGTCTCCAAAGCCAAGTGATACGCTGCAAAAACTCCATACTGAACCACATGCTTCACTTTCTTCAATTCATCCCCATTAGCACCTCTCAGCAAAATCTGAAACAGAGGCAAAGAAGCAGGTCTATTGCATCAGCATGCATGTACTAAACAAGATACACAAAATTTTCCATCAACAGCGTGATACGGAACTTGCATGAAAATATGCAGTTGGGGCCATTGTCCCTGTGGATGCAAATGATTATGCCTTTAATAATCCAGGTTAAACTGTGTCTGTCCATATTAAGTTCGAGGACTTACGGTACATCCTAGTGGCTTTGGGCACCCTTCAAAATACATCAGTGTCTTCAGCAATTTTTTGCCACCCTGTCCAGCAGATCCGTGATCTTCTAGAAACTTCTCCACATGAAACGTGTCACAATAGCCCAGCTTCTGTGATGAAAGATGATCAATTGAAGGCACTATTTGAGCACCTGTGCAGCGGGCTATACGCTCCAAAAGTGGCCTCTTGATGTTGAGAACAAGCGATATGTCCTTCGCAAGAAGGTACTCCTGTGCATGTCGAGAAACTGATTTCTCCACCAATAGGACATTGGGGTGGTGGGCATCTATCTTTGCCACTGCCATCTTTAGATGGTCCATTTCCTATAGGAAACAAAAAAGAAAATTTCATGCACCAGAAAATAGTAACTGACAAACTAATGTAGAACAGGGTAAACAATAAAAACCTGCTGCAACAGAGTATCAAAACTTGACAAGAGGTTGGAGACCCGCTGGTACTCAAGAGCCCCCTCAAGGATCAACAGGCGAGGTTTCTCTATTTTTGATGTCATTCGCCGGTGAGCCACATTTTTCTTACAAACAACTCCTTTGACCACCATACTGAACCAAAAGTGTTTAATTAGAAAGAACTTTAGAGATTGCAACAAGAATGATATATGAAAGTTTCAAATTGTGCTGGTAAAGCTAAAACAAAAATTAATGTAGGGACTGGATATGTGACTTCAGTAAGCATAATCCAAGGCATGATTAGTGTCACTGATATATTTTAGATTTGATAAGGCCGTACACTGAATTTTATTCTTGTTACGTTTCCTCCATGATTAGCAAGATATTTCTTGTCATATATTGATTGATGTAATCTTAACGGTAAAACCATGCAATTGCTTCTCTCATGATGTATTTTCCTTCATTGTCAGGGTGCAGCCTAGTGGTCAAAAGGATGACCTGGGATGAGCCATAGACACAGATATTCTAGGTATGATATCCCATTATAAGTTCCACTGGATTACCCAATGCAAGGTCTTGGTGGGTACGGTTGCATATCCAAGGTTTATCCCCAGGGGTGGGTCTGAAAGACAGTGCCTTGATAAGGTTTCACATCATCAAAAAAATTCCTTTATTAGGCCACTAGTATCGTGTTTTACTCTAGCTTCTCTCACAACTTATTAGTTACTTTACTACATTCCAAACCCATACACCCATACCCTAAAGTGATTGTTAGGCAGATGCATCCACTCAGACAAGACAGTTCACCATCATGAGGACAGACCATTTCAGTTAGATTTACAAAATGAGAAATCAAAATTTTCAAGTTTATGTGCAAGAATGTGAAAAGAGAAGCATATTCTTTTACAGTGATAGAAAGTATTGGATCTTTTACCTCTCATGGCGATGCCCAGAAGCTACGCATTTGACTTTTACATATCCACCTGGATCCATCCCTCCACCCTTGCTCATATCTGGCTTTAAAAGTGTAGCAGCCTCCCAGGACAGAGACGTTATAATCTCCAACCAACTCTCTTTGTCATCTTCATTGCCTATGGGAAGGTTCTCAACCTGCAACAGTTGAGCTACCAAAGCCCTAAAATGCCCATCAACCACATTCTTCATAGCCGTCTTGTGCTCCTCACTTGAGCTATCCCTAGTGCAAGACTCGCCACTTCCAAAACTGCCTGAGGTGCGTAGATATCCCCAGTCTCCTGCAGTATCCCCATAATCATCATCATCGTCAAACAGACCTGCTTCCTTGTCATCTTCTTCATCTTCTGGATCAGGGGGGAGCCATAGAAGTCCATTGTTCTCAAAATCAACAGGTTCTGTTTCGACACCCCGTGCAGCACATATAGAGGAAGGTGCTTCACACTCATCACCGGTATCATGCTCATCTTTTTTCCCTAGTGGTGGAGTTCCTTCCAAACACTGCAAGTCAAAACTCTGATGTAATTGAGAGCTGCTTAAACTTTTGGCATCGTTGTTTTCTCCATCAGGATGGAACTTATGCGATCCATCATCATTGCTCAGATCATCAAAGTCAACTTGACCATAGTAATCATTGACTTGAGGAAAATGCCTTGTTTCAGAATCTGAGCAATATACATTATACTCATCATCATCATCATCACTCCTGGTGCCACAGACAAACCAAGCAGTATAACAGGTTATAATATGAAAATAAAATACTACTTTTGTTTGTCCATGTGACAAGTACTCCGTTAGTGCAGCAATGCTAGTGCATTAGCTTTATGAGATGACATTGTAAATGACGACAAAGTGATCAACCGCTATCCTCTAACCTGTACAAGTTCTGTTATATGTTAAAGCTCGCACACCCCTCTCACTGGTTGATGGAATACAGGCTATCAGTTTAATACTAAAACATATTAATAACCATGTAGTAATTGTCATGTCCTACAAGACTTATAAAAATATTAATATATATCCTTGCAAATATTATGCTCAACGTCATTTCATAATGAAAAAAAAAAATGGAATAAAAGAAAGATTTTCAATATGTTTGAATCCAACAGAGAAAATACATATTGGGGGAAACGTCTTTTTTTAAAAAGAAAAAAAAGGAATCTGTAATAAATGAGCAGGTTAAAAAAGCCCTCTCGCACAATAAATGTCCAAGTGTGAATCCAAGAGAAGGAAATAACAGCAGAGACAATCAAACCTGTGCACAGAAAATCCATAATGGTTTGGATTTCCCATATCTGCAACAAGGTCATTGCTCCTCCTCGACACTAACTCGCCTTGCCTCTTCATGCTTGTTTCCCTCAAAGATGATTGCTGTGGGCTGAGACCTGAACTGTGTTGAACTTGTTGATAAGGATCGACTGTGTACCGCATTGAGCTAAGCGCAATGGTACTACTGTTAGCAGTGACACTAGATTTAGTGCTGTCCAAACTTGTCGCTGATGGTGAAGTACTAAGATCCAGGTTGGAGATCTGGATCCCATTATCAAGAGTAGCTATGTCCTGCTCCCATTGCTTGAAACAATAATTACATACCCGAATCTTCTCCCACTCTTCCTGGGCAGTAGTTGGGTCACCAGATGGGGCAGGAACTGAATTGGAGGTGCACCTAGCACAGAAAACTCTGCCACAAAGACGACAATGGTGTCTACGATTGAATATCGTGAACTGAGAATCACACTCGTAGCATACCCTACAGCTATGATCGGGCATCCAAAAATCCCTTGACACATTAGCTGGCTCAGATCGCCAAGGGATCCAGGATTTCACGATGCCAACTAGCTCAGAGAGCGTCTTGTCGGGTGCATCCATCGACAAATGGTCCTATTGCCTTGTTCATTATGATATGCTCATTTGCCACGCTTAACAAACCATATAGAGGTATCAAAGACGGGTAAGCAAAAACATATATCAATCCTACAAATTGAACCAACCTGAAGAACAAAAAACCCAACATGTAACTGGGCAGTACAAAAAGCTTCGAAGACCAAAATTCAATTGATGAACACAGCAATATCTGACAGCATTACGCCAGCTCTTGATTCTCCATCTCATATTCTTAATGAAACAGAATGCTTCCTCCTTCCATCCATCATCCACCACATTCTAATCATCTAAACCCGAACCCCTACTTCTTGCACAATTAAGCTTCTGATGATAATTAAAGATCTCGTTACGTCTGAACCACAACGCAAATGAAATTCAAGCACGCTTCTTTCAGTGAACCAGCTCAAACCCATCTGTCTTCTATCACTCCCACGCGGTACCCATCAATTCTTCGAAAAGATGTACAATGCAATTTCGATCCAAACTGAGGTAAACTTTCTGAATCCGATATCCAAGAGTTCCACTTACAATTGGATGAAACACTCAGTTTAGCTAGAACATGTGCGGCTTATCTTGACCCTTTTCCCCTTTAGGATCTCCGACAAGCAAACCCCATATCCGAATGAAAGTATTAAACTCAGTGATCCAAACAACTAGTATTTCTAGAGCTTATGTTAATACAATGTAATGAAATTCTGCCACTGAAAGAACAATAATTTGAAACAGGGATATGCAAGATTCTAATCATAATTAAATGTTTTACCCGCAAAACCAATTAAATGACGTCGAAATCAGATCATCTCCGGGTGAAAGGCAAAAGGGGGTACCTTCGAACCACGTGTACAGAAAACCGTGACACACCGAAAGTTCCCATAGAAAGAAGGGTAGTTGGAAAACCTGAGAAAAAATCCACCACCCAAAAAGCGATTTCCGTATGCGCTTCAAATTCAAAGGCTTCAATTATCGATCTTTCTGGTCATTCACACAGAGCCCCCCAATATTTTACACCCCCAAAAAAAAAAAAATTGCAATGAATGATGTCTCTCGTGTGAGTCTCTAAAGTTTTCTGTGAATGCGTCGAAGAAAACAAACGATCAGATGAGGTTTATATAAATTCTCTCTCTCTTTCTAGCATGGCAACGAGCCTTCATTTTTTTCTATTTCTAACTGAAGAATGAATTTGTTTGGCACTCCCGAGTCCCGACTCGGGGTTTTAATCATTTTTCGTCCTTTTTCCCCCTTTTAACTGTTTAATTATTGACATTTTCCCGTGGCAGAGAAATAGAAACTGCTAACGTGTATGCATGATACATATCCGACGGCAATAAAATAGAAATAAAGAAATGAAAACCTAATTAAAAAAAAAATCCAAATATTAAAAACTTATTAATTATCTCATATATTCATTATTCTGCTGACTTATTAAGTTTAATAGTTATTAAACTTTATTTTTGAAGAAATATTAATCTAATTATTATTTTTAATATGTTCTCTCTTTCCTTTTCTCGTTACTCAAACAAAAGATCAACTTGGTCGAATTTAACAGGGGAACAAAAGCTACTCATCAAATTTTAATTTTTATGTAAATTTATAAATTTAATTTTATTAAATTCCTATATAAACCAAACATTTGTATGTAAATTTTAAGCTTAAAATATTTTAGTGGGTTATGCATTCGCAGCCACTGCAAAACAAACCTCAAATTGACGGTTTGACCACGCTAATTTTGGACTTATACAATATCTAAATAGATAAATTTTGCATAAATTTTTATAAAATGCTTGAATCTCATTTTTAGAAAAAGTAAAAAAAAATTATTTATTATTATTGAGGCTCATTTTTTTATAAAAATATTTATCTATTTAAAAATTGTACATGATATTACTCTATATTATTATTATTAATTAATTAATTTAGTGACGCTAATCTCTCCTTTCCAAAGAACCAAAACCGCATAGGTAGCTTGTCGAAGTAACAACGATGCCGCAGCCCAACAGACCTGCCTGCTTCAAGGGTAAGAAAACTCACAATTTAGTAATTCAAATATATATATAATTGTTTTATAATTTATTTTAAAACTATATATAAAATGAAAGTAGAGTGTATGAAATGTGTAAAACTGAACTCCAGGGAAAGTCTCAAAATTTAAATTTTTTCTTTTTTAAATGGAGCTGTAGGTTAATTGATTTACAAATAATGTATTATAAAATAATTGCCACCAGCATTGCACTTTGGGAGATGATAACGGTGTCCACCTCAGCTCAAGCGTGAAGGCTAATTTGGACAGAACATAAATATTTGTGATATTGGTAGGGGCCACACGTTGGCAGCTGTCCTGTCTCAGAACAATCTATATACACTTTGTAACCTTATCCATCCAATATAGTGGGATTTGTTTAAGCAAATGATTTAACTTGCCCTTCAATTTAGAGGCATAGATATCACAAAAATCCTAATCTTAAGGTGCGTGTTTGTTTGGGATTAGTGCATAGTGATCAATCATCATCTTCTTATTTTTTTTTTAATTTTTTTTAAGTTCAATAGATTGATTTTCAATCATCTTCTTTCAAATCGTAGCTAATTATCTTAGATACCTTATTTCTTTTTTAAAAAATGCCCACTTCTTTATACGAAACATCAATCATGTTGAAAATCGTATCCACCCAGGTATACAAATTGACAAATTCTATTCGTATATCTAATTGAATTGCTTATATCTCATAATTTAATTTAGAAAATAAATTTTAAATTTTAATTTTAAAATTAAAATTTTACAAATCAGAAAAATTTATATTCTCAAGCTAGTATTATGTAGAGCATACTAACTAATAAAGTGTTTACATAATATAATTTAATTTAAAATATAAATTTTAAAACTGGAATCTTGCAAATGCAGTACGCTCTATATACTGACTTAATAATAAAACAACTCTATGAATCAAATCTAACCATTTAAATAATACGAATGTTACACTCTATACATCAATTTGAAAACATAATAACTTGGGAAAAAAATAGAAGAAAATAGCGTAAAGTCCAGATAATTTAATGTAACAAGGCAAACATATATAATGGCCCATAGCAATGAAAGGGTACGTGTCCAAGAAAGAAGAAAACCGGACGTTACTTAATGCTTGCACTGATCAAGAAATAAGAAATTAAATTACCAACAAAAAATTGCATGATCCGTGCGATCGACCATGTCCTTGAGTCCCTTTCGGTTGGGAGAATAATATAATATATGGGTATAATTGGTGGGGTATGGATAATGGATCTAGCTGTGCTTAAAGTTTGCATTGAGCAGTAGTAGTACTGTTCTGTTGCCTGGTCGAACAAGCTGCTCAGCAGTGCCTTGCTACACTCTTTTCTTGCAAAATATTTAATGATTATCAACAAAACTCGGATTCATAAAGTTGCTGGAAAGGCCAATAATTTTCAGGACGGCTTCTTCAGCATTTTTGCTTTTTTATTTTTTATTTTTTGACGTTCTTTGGGCTCATCCTCAGAAGAGTGCATTCTAAGAGCCATTAATTCATTCATGGGAAGCATGATATGGATTACAATTAACTATAGTTCATTGGTAATTAGAATACTGCCAAACCTGCTTGTGGCAATTCAACTCCTGATCTGGAGATAGAAGAAAGCATAGCAATTATCCACTCTGTGGGTACATGGCATGAGAAACATGTATACGTACAGGCAATTTTGCAAAGTACAAAAGGATATTATATATTAGACGCCAATTAATTCAAGTTGAATTTAATAGGGTCTGAAGTAAAGCGTCGAAAGGATCCACTTTTTGGAAAAACTACTTCAGGGTTTCTTCTTTTGGCCTGGGAAGAAGCCTTTCCCTCAGCTCCGCAACATCAATATCGTCAAAGTGACTTTCTGGAATCCAATTGCCACTTTTTGGATCTCTCATCCAAGAGATCTCCTTCGTCTGCTCCGCGGCCACCGCAGTACTTCCAGACTCGGCTGCCTTCCTCATCGCCGTCACTACTGGCTGGTGTACCTTTGCATTCACCACTGCCACTGAATATGATCTCCGACTGTAACACAAAATGAAGCAAAAACACATCATAAATAAATAAATAAAGGTTCTAGACTGCGACCAGTGCTGTGTAAAAAAGAAGACGACGATGATAGAAGATTATAAGGGAAAAACAAGCTGCATGCACTAACCTCATAAGGAGAAGGGTACCCTTGATGGGAACCTTAGCCATGATCAAAAGAAAAACAAATGGAGACGCACGCAGATAAAAGAGGTGGAAGGAATTAATTGAAAAGATAAAAGAATGCTAGAAGATATATAATGGTGTTGTACGCGAAGAGATTCGGAAGAAGAAGGGACTCTTATATAGGCAGAGAGAATGCTAGAAGCCGGGCGGGTCTTAGTTGTAAGTTGAAAGTGGGAGAATCTTTGTGGTTTCGGTTTTTATTGTAGTGGTACTCGAATCTGAGATACGAGGCTATTATTGATAATTAGAAAATATATTTGAATTAATGAATAAAAAATATTAAAAAATATAATATTTAAATGATATAGAGAAAAAATAAATAAGTTGATTTATACATTACTTATTATAAAAGTTAATATATAAAATAAAAAGATAGATTTTAGTGATATATTTTAAAAGATAGGACTATAGAATATGAAAAATGATATAGTTACTACTCCACTAGAACTTATTTACTGCTCTTTTTATATTTGATTTTTTTTTAATTTTTTATTTTACTTAATAATTAAGAAAGTGAATATTAGTAAAGTTATATATTTTTAAATTTTTTTTTTAGTGATTAAGAATGTTAAAAAAAATACTTAAAAGAAAATGAAAAAAAAAACTTGTAATATACTTAAGTAATGAATAAATAATAATAAAGTAGTAAGTCTATCACTATCATATACTATTGGAAGTGATATATATAAGAATTAGGGAAACTTCATTAATGGCAGTAGTAGTGACAAGTTTAAAAGGATTTATTCCTTTTGACACTCTCTCTTTACTTTTGGCTCTATTCTTGCATGGTATCTCTCTCTCTCGCTTTTCCCGAGCTTTTTCACTTGATACATCAGTGATCAGGGTCATTAGATCAGCAAGCTTACGGCTTATGTTTGTCTGGTATATATGATAGATGGCCGCAAACTTACCTCAAAATTATATCGATGAAATTAGGATTCTCTATAATTTCTAATATAATAATTTTGCCGGTGGAAGTCCTCTAAGGCCTCGTTCATTTTTATAAAATTTTTTATTTTATATTAGCTAATTATTATAATTTTATCAATTTTTTTATAAAATAAATAATTTTTTTTAATCTTAATATTAAAATAATATATTTTAATAATATTTTATTTAATTTTTACCTTTAATCTCAATTCATTTGATCTTATATCTGAAAATAAACAAGGGGTCGCCAATCATTATATCTAAGTAAATGTTTGGAATTCAGTACCATTTCACTGTACAAGTACTTAGTTAATAATTATAGTAATTTTTTGGGGGTTAAATTGCAACGAAATTATTAATAAAGCATTAATGATACTCTAAATATACATGATTATAACTATTAAGACGTACGGCGAGATCTGAATTAGGATTATATGGCATATATACCCTCTCTTTATATATATCTTCTTGAATTCTTTATATTTGGGATATATATATCTTCTATATATAAAAAGTGTGTATGAAACGGAAAATCTTGTTTTAACGGTTTTTCTTGTTTTCTCGTTAAAGTTAACACCGTTTGTTTCAACGGTTTGACATATAAAATGAAGACATAAATATTGAGAGAGATAGCATTCAATGTTGTTATATGATTTATTAATCACAATAATAATAATACTTAATAGTTTATATAATAATAAGTAATTAAAGATTAGTTATTATATTTTTCTCATTTTCCTTAACATATACACGTGCATTAGGTGCATAAGACGTAAATCGCTAAGTATAATATACATGTATTATACGTTTCATTAACTCAGATTATTGAATATTTCAAATTTAAAAATCTCATATAATATATAATACAAGTATGTTTAATCAAAGTGTTTTTTCTTTTCCCATGGTAGTAGGACGTAACTTCCGCTAAGTCATATTCCACACGTAGGCTTGCTATGATGGGTACGTGACAAAGGCCATGATCTTTGAGCTAATTAAGAAAGAGTAAATTCGGCCAACAACTTCAAAATATATTTTAGGATTTATATATATGCTATATATAGAAAATATTATACCACAAATTTTATAAAAAGAATATGTTTTAACTTTATGTTGTCCCTGATCGACTCAATCAACAGCAAAATAAGAATTTCAATGTTGTCTCTATTGATCGTCTACAGGATGACTTAAATTGATGAATAATAATACAAACATCAAACGACACATATTTTGAACTACCGTTTATGTTAGACTTTTATTAAATTTTTCGTATAAATCTTTGCTAAAATTATAGATGTTATAAACATGTATTGGATTATATGATATTTTGAACTAATTTTTTTATTTTCTCTAATATGCCTTAAATTATTAAGTGACATCAATAATTTTTATAAAATACATATTATTTTTTACAAATAATCATTTCATAAAATTAGACAAACGTGCTTTGCACGTTGCTCTCACCTAGTATATATATATATGTTCACACCAGCTTTAAATTTACCCAATTCCAAATCTTTCAATACTTCCTTTAATTTAGACATTACGAGTGGAATTTTGTGCCTTTGGTCTTAAGATTAATTCGTCTAATGAATTTCAAAATATTATGAATGATATTTTCAATTCATCTAGTCATTTTATCATTATTTATATTGATGATGTCCTTATCTATTAATAAATAGTATCGGAATTTCTTTTTTGTTAAAAAAATATTATATTAATTGTTCTCTATTAAGAAAATTAAATTATTCCAAATCAAGATTCTTTTCCTTGGTTATGATATTTCTAAAGGACAAATTCGTCCTATAAATATGGTCTATTGTTGAGCAATAATATGCAAAGATCGAGTTATTGATAAAGAAGGTTATTTAAAATAACCTTCCTTATTTAGAACTAGGAATATACTGGATATCATGTGTGATGCTCTTCTTTTTCAAGATTGTGTTGAGAGATGATCTATAAAATAGAAACTTTTAATTGTAAACAATGATTTCAATATATTTTTATCTTCCTAAACAAAAACTAATAATAAAAAAATAACTTTAAGAAGCGTTATTTGTTTTCATAAAGATCAGGATTCAAAGCAAACACTAGCCAAAAAATTCTTGAAGTTGTCGAGAATATGTGACCAACTTGGTCGCCAAGAATATGGAAAAGGATAATTAATTAAAAGGAGAAAATGTATGACAAATGTGTCATGACGCATGAATTCAATACAAAGACGATATGAAATGAATCGTGTTGTATTGATAAATTTTTAATTAATTATTAAATAAATTAAAATAAATGACATGACCACATTTAAATGGGCCGTGTTAAGATTTGACCCATATAATCAAATGCAACACTTGCAAAAACAAATTGATGCCCCTAAGAAAATAATGATTATCTATGATCTCTTGCTCTATTATTAAAAAATATGACATAGTTTAATTTTTGGTTTTTAAATTTGATTTTCCTCCACACTAAAGCTTAGTTTGTTTTACAAACATTTCATCTCATCTCATCTTAACATCTAAAAATTATTCAAAGACAAACATTTTTCAATTTTTAACTTTTTCATATAATTATTACAATTTTTTCAAACTTCTAAACAAAACATAAAAAATAATTCGATTTTTTCAAATCTCAAAACAAAAATTATATTAAAAAATTATCTTTTAACTTTATAATTTTTTTACTCAACTTTTTCTCTCTTATTTTTCAAAATTTTATAAAAATCTTAATTCAAATCATTTCACTATTATATACAGATTATTGAACTACTATTTATAAATTTTTATCTATTTTTTGCAAATAAACTAGGCCTAAAAAAAGAAGAGTAATGATCCATTTATTGAAGTTGAAGGAAAGCATTTCTATATAATGAGTTTTGCTATATACAAACACAGTCGCGTACTAATCTGTGTACTAATACTGATTTATTCATACTTAAAATTTAAATTAACACTATTTTCAATAAAATTTACTTTTTGACCAATCACATCATTTTGATGCATAGATTAAAACATAATTGTGCTTGTAACTATATTTTTCTATATATAATATATATGCAGTCTAGCTAGTCGATTGGTTCATGTATGTCCATTATAGATATAGAGCCGGATGCATTCAGCACGCACAAGAGTACGTACGTACGTACCAATATCGACTCACGTACGTACGTACACCCAATAATTAATAAATTAAGCTGTATTCTTTTTCTATATATTCGACGTTCATGAATGAACATAGGGTACACTGTACAGCCCGCGGTTTTGCTTATCTTGTCCTCTGGTCTTAACGGAAAGGCAAGGCAAGGCAACAGAGTAAAGTACTGGGATATAATAATTGATGCGGCAGTACTAGGGATGCGTGCCTAGCTCGGGAGCAAAGTGAATTTTCTGTAATTAATGTTTGCATGCATCTCTAATTGCATGCTTAACTTTATGGGATACGTACGCCACAAATATGATCAAGAGGCCGGCCAAGAAGGAGAAGGCAATACCCACATTAATATTGCTTAATTAATTTTGGAAGAACTTTAATGGGAAAAGGCTACTTTAAAGAACAATGGTGAACTATTAATACTAGAAATTATATATATATATATGTACTTTTTCTGTCACATGAGCCGTATATATAATACTATTGGTATGACATACGATATGTGGAATTGGCAGTGCACCACTCGTACATCTCCAAATTAATACGTTTTAATCCTGCATGTGCTTCTAGCTAGTCAATGTAATGGGATGCAACCTCCATCGCCTTGACCGCGGGCTGTACGTGATCTGTTCATGCATGCTTTGTGACTAGCTAGAGCTTCATCAATAGAATATGATCCGGAATACTACTTCAATTCAGCCAATTAGTCTCGCTTGATTGAACGTGCAGAGAAGTTTGAGGAGATATCTAAGAAGGGGACTGGCCGGGCAAATGGCGACTCTCCGCGAGGCATGTCGTACGTTTTAGCATGGTGTCATTTTTCATTTCCAGCTCTCTAGCTTTGTAGTCACAAGTACTTTTTGTCTCTGTAATCACAGGTAATTGGACTGGTCAAGTGCACATATGCATGCAAGCCATTCATTGATCATTGAAAGCATGATAACATTATAATTAAATATAGTTCACTGGTAATTAGCACGCCAAGGAATATTATGTTGAATTATACGTGAGATTCTAATAGAATCTGCCCCCAATAAATCAAGTAAAGCGTCGAAATGATCCTTTTTTTTGGAAAAACTTTAGGGTTTCTTCTTTTTGGGAAGAAGCTTTTCCCTCAACTCCGAAACATCAATCTCATCAAAGTGAGTCTCTGGAATCCAGTTGCCACTTTTTGGATGTCTCATCCAAAAGAGATTTCTTTCGTCGTCTGCTCCGTGGCCACAGCACTGCCAGACTCGGCTACATTCCTTATCGCTGTCACTACTGGCTGTACACTTGCATTCTCCGCTGTAACGTACTGAATATGATCTCCGACTGTAACACAAAATGAAGCGTGCAAAAACAAAACCAGAATAAAAAGATGTTCTATGTGCGGTTATCATACGTATATATATAGAGATTAAAGAACCCTTAAACTGCGACCAGTTCTACTTAAAGAAGAGGACGATGATATATAGAAGATAATGAGGGAAAAACAAGAACAAACCTGATCATAAGGAGAACTAGGGTGCTGATCATGGGAACCTTAGCCATGATCAAAAGAAAACAGATGAAGATGCGCGCAGATAGCGGAGGCGGAAGGAATTAATTCATGAGAAGAAAAGAGATTTAAAGATATTATATAATGCTTTTGTACACAAAGTCCGTTTGAAACTTGGCCTTTACTCTAATTTTAAGAAGAGTTTAATATTTAAATAGTTGATTTTCAAATCATTAAATTTATCTTAATTTAAAATTTCTTTATATATAAAATTTATAATCTTGTTCAACTCAATATCTCTTTACACACTGGATTCATAATCTTTTTTAATTTCTCATATATATATATATATAAACTCATCTTAACATTTAAACGTATTTAAATTTATCTTACATAGACATTAAAAAACTCACTTCATAATTTTAAATCAACATAATAAAAACAATTTAACTCATTTTAACTTAATTCAATATTTTAAAAACGAAGGCGGAGAATTTGAGAAGAAGAAGGGGCTGTTATATAGGCAAAGAGAATGGGGCCGGGTCTTTGCATGTTGTAAGTTTAGAAAGTGGGAGAATCTTTGCGGTATCAGTTTTCATGCATAAAGATAACCAATTGTAGGGGTGCTCGAATTTGATATTAACAATTAGGGAAAACCCAATGGCAGTAGTAGTGATAAGTTCGGATTCATGCCTCTTTTTTATCTCTTTTTAAAAAAATTTCAGGTAATTAACAATTAACTAGGATTACTTACTTGCTGGCCAATCAAACATAAAATCGCCATTCTGATAGTAGCCAACGTTCGAATCAGTTCGTTCACAGCTGTTGGTTGCAAGGGATACCTACATCATTAATGTACAATGGTTTTAGGTTGGAATTAGGCTTGTTTAGATGTCAAGATCACCTCAATTTATTTCAAATTAATCATAAATAGAATACAAAAAAATTTAAGCTATAGAAAAAGGTAGATTTTATTATTTATTTTATATTTTAGCACTCTCCCTCACATGTGGGTGAGATTCTCCCTTAATGGATGGTCCAACATGTTAAATATTTAATTAAATGGAATAGAGTATAGAATATGGATTTAAATTGACATCTACTCTGATACCATGTGAAATAATTACTTGTCCCAAAAGCTTAAACCACTATTTTTAATTTCATACCGTACCGGCCACTGGTTCGGTACATAAATTGTACCTATTTCGTACCGGTCCAAATACAGGCCTATGTACCAGCCGGTATTTCGGTCTTTATTTATTTATTTATTTCATTTCTTCAAATTACAAACTCATTTTTTTACCCCCAATTTAGACTAGACTATTTATAATTTATATATGTGTATTTATGTATAATTTATTCATATGTAGATTATTATTTTAGAATATAATTTATTCATATATCAACTATCCCGAAACGATACCGGTATCGAAATATTTTATTTCAGTGGCTTGACCGGTACGACATCTGATACGGTTTTCAAAACATTGGCTTAAACTGATAGATATAAGTAGATTCTATAATTTATTTTATATCTTAACAACCCTGTTATGAGTGTGTTTCACTGCCATCAGCTTACGATCACCTACAACTAAAGAATAAGGTAGTTAGGGAATTCGAGAAAATACCTCCAATGCCTAACTCAGTGGTTGAATAAGTTCTCCTTCGATACCCAAGAATCAGATGATCTGTTACACACCTGGATTCTCTTTTAAATAGAATATCTAAATTATTCTATTATTATGTGTTATTCAAAACTCAAATCTGGATATGAGTGGTATTATTTTGAAGTAATACCTGATTTGATCCCACGCCACTTTCTGATTATCCAATCAGTATTAGTGGTGGGCTGGATCACCCTCAAATAGGGGCTGAGCTTTGTATAGCAAGATGGGTTGTGGGCTTACCAAACGGTCCAGGCCAACTCGGATTGAACCGGTTATATTATTTCTCCAAATTCATTACTTTTTCAACTTTTCGCATAAAGCTAAAATCATCTCTTAACCTAACTTTTGATCTCCATATGATCACAGACTATCTCTTACTTTTCCCGAGCTATTTCACTTGATTACATCATAGGCGTTAGATAAGCACGCTTATGAATGTTTGTCTGATCATTATATATATATATGGTATGTAACAGATATTATATTTGTGATTTTCTTTTTAAAGATTGAGTTGATGAAAGACAATCTATAAAGTAGAAAACTTCTAAAACAAATAGTTTTATTTAATATAGTTTTATTTTC
Source organism: Carya illinoinensis (assembly GCF_018687715.1). NCBI lineage: Eukaryota > Viridiplantae > Streptophyta > Magnoliopsida > Fagales > Juglandaceae > Carya > Carya illinoinensis. The sequence continues at coordinate 48,523,515 of NC_056752.1, forward strand.
CTAAATAAAAAGTTAATTTTAAAAGAAAAATATAATTATAAGTACAATTGTGTATTAATCTGTGCATTAATTTAATGTGATTGATTAAAAAATAGATTTGATTAAAAATAATATTAATTTAAATTTTAAATATAAAAAAATCAATATTAATACGTAAATTAGTACGTGACTTTACTTATATATAATAAAATTTAACTTTAAATAAAAATCAAGCGTAATGATTTGTTTTCATGAACAAATATCTGAAAACAGTTCCCGAAATCACATCTGTTAAATTCTTTTAAAAATAAAAAAAACTGCCTTTTAAAAGATCATGATCAGGACCAAACAGATCGAGCACTAGCTAGCCAATAAATTAATTCTCGAAGACGTCGATAGAGAATATCATCTGACTAACTTGGTCGCCAAGAATATGGAAAAGCAAAACTAATTGACTGCATGGCCTGGAAAATCTTGAGTATCTCTGATCTCTTGCCTGTAATCTATCTTCTGTTCATGTTAAGTATCATATCATGCCCTCGTTTAATTAATTTTATTTTTTAAATTTGATTTTCCTCCACATGAGTCACACTAAAAGAATATTATATGTATAGTAATTAATGACCAAGTTGAAGGTGGAAAGCATCTAATCCTCGACATGACTGCGAAGTCTAGTCGGTTGTCCATTATGGATTAGAGAATGCATTCAGCACCCACTTCTTATTAACAAAGCTGTAATATATTCTTTCTGATCTTTATATTCGACGTTCATGCATGAACGTAGTACGGTACAGCTAGCCCGCGGTTCCGCTTGTCTTGAACTCTGCTCTCATCGGAAAGACAAGACGACAGACAGATATTTAAAGTGGGATATATAATTGATGCATCTAGCAGCACTAGGGATAGGCACCTTGGGAGCAGCGAAGGGAATTCCCTTCATGCGATAAATGCTTGGATCCCGACAGGCGACAGTCAGTACCGAACATTTTTTCGATTTTTTAATTTAATAATGAAATAATTTTTTTTTATTAATGTTGTAAATTTTATTTTTTATATTTAAGAGTACGTGGCTATGCTTTAATTTATCGGATGGATATGCCAAAAATATAATCAAACAGGCCAGGAAGGAAAAGGCATACCAACGTCGCTTAATTTTGGAAGAACTTTCGTTGGAAAAGATAGCTGCACAACATTTTTCTTTGTTGTTGAATCTATTCGTAGTGTTACGTCACAGATATTTGATTAAATGGATTAATTGATCAGTTAATAGAAATAATAGGCCGTGTCATATCATTTTGATATTTTTAATAATTAATTAAAAATATATTAATATTACATGATTTATTTTAATTTATTTTTTATAAATGAGTTGGACTAACCAACATAATTTATTTGATCTGATTAATATAATTTTACATAAAAATTAAAATTTATATTTATTAGTATCCTCAATACCTATTAAAAAAAAGACTTACCACTTTAAAAAAAAATATATCAATATTTTTCATTTTAATCTATAATAAAACTAATATTACAAACTCAACAATAATAAACATGAGCATAAGTCCAAATTATAATCTCAATAACAACACTATAAGTATATTGAAAAATACTAATATTAACAAATAATAATAATAAAATTATAAATTTAAAATAATTTTTAAATAAGTCATTGAGGGTTGATTTTGGATTAAACATGTTAATCCATTGTTGACTTGTTTACTTGTTTATTACCGTATCTTAATAGATCAACTCATTTGGAACTTATTTATATTAAATCAAAATTCGCTAATTTTGTATCGTGTTCGTATTAAATTAATGAATAGTATTACATATTATCACTCCTAGGAAAAGGCTACTCTCCTACAATGATATTATATATATATATATATAGAGAGGAATGCTACACATCATCCCACACCACATATTTTATATATTAAAATATTATTTTTTATTTCATTTTATTCTTATTAAAATAATTGAATTATTTTATTTATCATCTACACACTACATATTTATTATAGAAAAAATGAAAAAAAATTAAAATAAATGTGGTGTGTGAAGTGTGAGGATGACAAGAAGACCCGCCCAATTCTTAGGTTTGATTACTAGTTCATTATGCCTTTTAGTTTCTGCACATTTTTTAAATATTTTAAAAAAATACATAAGTTCACTAGTGGTAACTTTTTTAAACATTTAAATAAAATAAATTTGCCACTAGCATTTCCTTTATAGAATATATCTTACAATATTATTGGATCTCATTAGTTAATAATAAACATTGATCAACTTATATGATATGATTTGTGCTTAAATTGGGCCCATATGTTTTATTTTAGACTGGATCATGTATTTTGTTATTAGGTGTTTTATTTGCTTTATTTTATAATAATAAGAAATAGGCTATTGGACTTGAGGTCCATAGCAGTGAAGTCCCACTCCTCCTTTGGAGGAAGGTGGGTGGCTGTCTCACTCCTCATTTAGAGGAATGTGAGTGTTTGTACTCCTCCTCCTATGGAGGATGGAGCATGTTAGTACCTCTCTTTTCGGAAGAGAGGTCGTTTTAGTTCTGTTTTTTAATAGAGTATTTTCTCAATTGACTGTTGTCAATTGAGAGTATATAGAAGTTAAGACAATGTCTGCCATAAAGAAATTTATGGGCGGATGAGCCCCTCACAGTTGAGTAGTTTGGCTAGTAATCTAGATTTTCCTGTATTGATTAGTCACAGTTGTAACTTTAGTTTCATTAGATGGAATGAAGTCTATTTCAAAAAAAAAAAACTTATATGATATGATCTATTTTATATGAGAAATGCTTTGGTGACAAAAAATTCCACAAAATTAAATCTATAAACTGATGTGGTTTAATATAGTACATTTGATCGTAAAGTTATTTTTATTATAAAATAGATCTAATCTATAATAAAAAATTAAATCAATTTGTAAATTTATTTTTATTAAATCTCTTGAATGTACCACTTATCATTTTATATATTTAATTCTCATTCTATGATCTTAATCCTGGAATTTGAATAGATAATTTTACAGCTCTAGATTCAAAGCGAATGATTTATCAGTGAAAAAAAAAAAAATCTAAATTTAAAGCGAAACAAGAAAAACGTGAAGTATGGATATGTGAATTCTATTATTACTTTTTTATTTTATAACACAATTCTGTTAGTTAATGCACGAGAAAGTCATACTGAACGTAAGAATTATATATAGTTTTTCCTTTTTTGGGTGGGTAGAATTCACGTGAAACTGTCTATTATGCGGATGGACGGTTCCTCTCCAATTTGTAAATAGGAAAAATATAGTTATAATTATAATTATACATTAATCTATACATTAATATAATGTGATTAGTTAAAAAGTAGATTTTATTAAAAATAATATTAATTTAAATTTTAAGTATGAATAAATCAATATTAATATACAAATTAATACGCGACCATATTTATATATAGCAAAACTCTTATAAATAAAAAGATTTTATTTCCTTTGCACTCGTCCAAAACTTTAAAAAAACAAAAAACAAAAAATAAAAATACACCTACATTTCTCTTTAAAAAAATGATATTTGCCGTGTTTAAATATACAGTTTCTTCACACTTATTTTAAATAAAAAAATCCTATTTGGAGTTTTGAGTAGGGACTGGACACGCAATCTTATTGATAAATATGGATAAAAAGAATAAATAATATTATTTTAAAAATAATATTATTGTAATTTTTATTTATTTTTAAACATAATTGCATGGACTTTCATAAGCAATCCTAAATGGGGATTGTATGCAGTCTAATTCAAAAAATTAAATAAGTTTAAAACTTACAAAAAAATACTACTTTTTGAATTTTGAGTCACTTTTACGTATTATTTATACATTTTATTAATGTGATTGATTAAAATAGTTATTTTATATTAAAAAAATGTCGCAACTCAAATTAAAAAAATATACAAAAATGAATACATATAAAAATATTTTTACTTTTTTAACTATGTCCCACCTTTTATTTTTTTTCAAAGCATTTTTTTTTATTCTCAGTTGCTAACTTAATCCACTGTTAACTCGTCACGCCACCCAAATAGTTGGACATTTAATTCACGAACATATACATAATTGATGTGAATGAGACTGCTGTTTTAATTTCAACCCCATCGGCAATATGAAAATAATTAGATCAACAAGTTTTGACTCATCTACAGCTTGTATTGAAAGCAATCTTTTATTCTTCTTCTTCTTCTTCTTCTTTTTTTTTTTATCGTTTATTTTTTGTTAAAATATATTATACGTCAAATATAACTAAGTACCATTCTATTTAAAAGATTTTACACTACATATTATTTATATAGAATAATTTAATTTTAAAAATTTAAATATTACAAATCAAATTAGATCACGTAAATAGTGTGTAATGTAAATGTTTTCAAATAACGCTACTCATTTTTAAAACCAAAGTTCAAATGTTTATAGATTCATTCAAACCAAACATTGGATTCTTCTTTTTGGGTCAAAACATCCTTACATCCATCTACAACATATAGTCTAAGAGAAATGATTATTGCATTATTAGAATATATAAACCTACATGTACTCTGTTTAAAAAATGTCAATATATTTAAAATTCATATAAAAAATTAAATTTTTTAATAATTACATCATTATTTTTTAATTAGAGTGCATACAAATAACACATCCTAATATTATATTACATGTAATATTACTCATAATCCAAACAGTGGTGCTACTTTCACATTAATAGAATCATGATACATCTCTTGATCAATTAATAGTCAACTTAGATATGTGTACAATACTTCTACATTAGTTTAGGTTTTTTTTTTTTTTTAAGATTAAGATTTTCTGTTTTTTATATTTTGGTTTTACTTTTAAATTTCCTCATTAATTTTAGATATGTGTACAATACTTCTACATTAGTTTAGGTTTTTTTTTTTTTTTAAGATTAAGATTTTCTGTTTTTTATATTTTGGTTTTACTTTTAAATTTCCTCATTAATTTTGTTATTTAATTCTTACTGTTATTTAGTTTTTTAATTATTCGAGACGATATTATCATGATTTTATCAGTGATGATGTGGATGCTGTCGGATTATTCAACGTAGATGGAATGTAGGATGTTTTTAGAGAAATTTTCAAGAATACGGTACTATGTAGTTATAAAAAAATTTTATCTTAAACATAAAATTTTTATTTTATTATTATAATTTTTCTAAATTTTTATATAAAAGAATATAAATAATTCAATTTTTTTATTTTTTTAAATCTTAAAATAATAATAATATTAAAATACAATATTTTCATATTTAATTTTAAAATTTAAAATTTTTATCTAAAAAATTTAGTTGCCAAGCAGGACCGTACAAATGACTGACAAAAGCCAAATAAGTATTTACCGCACCACTTAAAAGAATTGTTAAATATTAGAAATATATTCACGTGTATATAGTGAATTTACTTCGCAGTGTATGATCGAACGGTGTAGATGAAGAAGACAGGTTAATCAAAGGGTTCCCAGACTTTCCCTCTGTCCCACCGTCCTTGAAGTTGAAACAATTAAGAGAAACCCCACAAATTATCATATAGACTACGCATTTTTCACGTTTGTCATCAAATTTAAGGCCCAACGACAGGTTCTGCTTTCGGTGGGTCCAAATAAAAATAAATAAATAAATAAACTCGGGAAAAGCGTTCAATGCAGAACCCGGAAAAGCCTTTGCTAGTGCTCCTTTACAGAAAGAACAAACAGAGACAAAGCGAGAGAGCACGTGAGAAACCAAAATTTACACAGGAGTAAAACATGTCATTTTCTCCACTGACATTATTGTAGACTCTGGACAAAATGCCTTTAAATATCCTTCACTCCTTTACTTCGGAACTCTCATCAAATCCCTCTCTCCCTCTCTCTGCATAGCAATGGTTCTAGGGTTCAAGAGTCCCTTCATCAAGTTGGAAGACAAAGAGAAGGATCAGGAGGAGAACATGGATAATAAGGCCGCCTATGCAGGTCATAAAAGCTCAGACAAGATGACTTCATCAGCTGTAGGGTTGCGAATCCTCATACAGATTTCACGAGATGAATCCAATATCCTCGTGAAATCAGCATTAAGAAGCCAACCCACCTCTCAATCACACCATCTTCGGACCAAACCTCCGGAATCTTGCTTTCTGAAAACATGTCAATTATGCAACAAGAAACTAAGCCTGGATAAAGATGTGTACATGTACAGGTACCACTTCTGTATTTATGTATCCCAGCTTGGGTTTAAACCGAAGAACAAAGAAATTCAGTTTATAATTGAACTTTTCATCTAACAGATTGATTTTATATTACTGATGCAGGGGTGACCAAGGGTTTTGCAGCATTGAGTGCAGGAACAGGCAAATTGTTTTGGATGAAATAAGAGAACTCGAAACTTCTACAAAGCGAATGCGGGCATCTTATAGGCATTGTAGCAGTAGTGGTCGACGTGAGACTCAGATCCTCCTAGAGGAATTTCGTCAACGACATGAGCATAGGCCGATCCCTTCTCGAGGCAACTGGGCAATAGTTTCATAGATTCACAGTGTCTATAATACCATAGTCTTCAGATAAATATGATAAGAAGATAATATGATGTAGAGTAGAAGATAGAATTAATTAAGGGAGTTTGAATTTCTGTTGCGATTTGTTTCGCTTATATATTTGCAGTAAGAACAAAAACAGGGAGAGAAGATGTCTTTAAAGCACTGATTTTTATCCTACCTAAAAAGAAGTAAAAGCAGAGCTTTTGTTTCCCTTTGGATTGTAAGATAAGTATCCCCTCGACCTTCTTGGCTGTCGCTTTCTTTTCTTGTCTTGTAGCACAGAGCCATAAGAAGTGGGCAGGTTTGAAAGATATTTCCGAGCATTATCAATCCTTTGATATTGGCAGTGGCGTCGTTTAGTAGACAAAAAGGGCAGTGGACATTACCATTCTTTCATAGTTGGCAGAAAGACAGTTCCTACTTCGAGCCAGCCACTTTTTTCATGTAGATCAGATAATGGTTATCTCTTTTGTCGTTGATGTTGTTGGTTTTTTTTTTTTCCCTGAGTGGTAATGGTTCACTCTTGTTTGTCAAACGGCAGAGATAAAGTTGTGTATTTGTCATCATCCGTATGGTTTCACTTTAGTATATATACATCTGTTGCCCACCTAACTTCAGATGTATTCTTTAAATGTTATCAATCATCGTAGATTTAATTATTTATATTTTATCGTAAATTTAATTATTTATATTTTATCGCAACAATCGTAATGAAATTCATGAAACCTGTAATCTTGTACTGAAAATCTGAAGTTACTGGGGGGGTACGTAGGAAGAGTTCATGATTCAATCTCGAGTCATTCTAATACATGCTCGTTGCTTGCTTCAGAAAACAGGGCTAAACTTTGTTTGGTTTGGCATGTTAATGGTTCATAATACCATTGCAAAATGATATCCCTCTTTTTCTTGGCATACCAAAATGATTTGTCAATTGCTTGGAATCATTCAAAAGTGTACGCACTCGTGCTAATTTATGTCCCAGATTATTAAATATTAGTTTTTCAAGGGAAAATGATATTTAGTGGCAAAACCAGTAATTATATTGAGAGAGAGGTTAACTTTTTTACTACATGACACATTTATATGAAGAGTAATAATAGATACAGTCTTAAGGTATGCAAACTCTAGACACTATTTAAAAAAAAAAAAGTACGTTCACATTAAAAAAATGATTTTTTTCATATAGATCATAAATTTACTTATTTTTTTCAAAGAAAATGGTCGGGACTTGCATATCCTAAAACTGTAAATACCATTTATCTTATGTAAATTAAAAAAAAAATTGAAAAATCATAAAAATATAACTATAAACTACTTTCTTGTATTTTCACTTTAAATTCCATATCAAGAGACCCAATATTATATAACAAAAAACTTTAAAATCCATATTAATAAATTTATTATTTCTTCTAAATTTAGTTTTAATTTTCATTTTAGAGAAGTCACGTTCTTTAAAATAGATAATATATAGAAATCAAACAAAAGTTTGTGACTATAAAAAAAATAAAATTAAAGAGAGATATTTCTAGATATATTAAAATTTTGAATTTTTTTAAAGATTATATAGAAATTATAAAATTTTTTTAGAAATCTATTTTCTATATATGTGGAATTATATATAAAATGTAAAAGAATAATTCATGTTCTTACAAAGTTTTAGTGCTCCCCTAAGGACAACGTAGGTCTGCCACTATTTCCACGCAATAAAGTAACAAAAAAGTCATTGATTGGTTTTTCTTATTTAATAATTAAAAAAATATTTTTTAATAATTTTCAGAATTTTTTTTTTTATTTTTAAAAATGTTTAAAAAAAAAAAAACCTAAAACAAAATCGACAGAGACTTATCACCCTTTTCAAGCAAGAGATAGTAATTGTCTCAATAGTCTATTTGGACCACTGAGGTTCTCTAGCTAGGGGCAGACAGTCACCTTTGCATTGGCCTAGTCAAATTTGAGTGGCTCATCAAATTATAGTTAAAAGTGTATAAATTGATTTACAATGAACTAGCCAAAACTCAAACCTACAGTAATTTCATCTAATCTTTCATAAATAAAGGTACTCTTTGCCCTTTGCCTTTTTTTTTTTTTTTCAATTTATTTTAATCATATGTAAGTTAAATCTTGTCAAAATATGTCTGAGCGCTGTTTGGTACACAAGATATATCTATGCACATAGACATTTCACATGAATAATTTATACAATTATTTTTACAATGTTTTACACAACTCTAATTTAGACAATGGGCATTTTTTTCAAAATAAATTATAAGAGTAATATCGTTTTATAAAAATAATACACATACAATAATTTTTACAATCCTTTACCCAATATATTTTAAATGAAAATATTTTTATAAAAGAACTTATAAAAATAACAGTGTTTTATAACAACATCTCAATTGAAGACATCATTTCTCTTTTCCATTTGCCATGGGTCTTCTACGAATACAATTCGTGTGATCGGGACTGTAATAGAGAAACTATAGTACCAAAGAGGTTAATAAAAGTAGCTAATTCTACACTCGATGTGCACAAATGAAGTAAAATAGTCCCACCACCAAGATGTTAGCCTAATTGGTACGAATTGTTATTTCATGATTTTAAGACTAAGAGTTCGAGTCAGAATATAAGTTAAAATAACTTGTGATAGTAAAACCTAATATTTGAGCTAATGAATGGACGTTAAGACCTATTAAGGATAAACATACAAATGTAGATGAAGATAAACACAACACTAAGGAAAAGGATAGAGTCTAGTTGTTATCTTATCTTAGAATCAAACTAATATTTGTATTTGTACAGATAAACCTTATGTAACTATTGCAAACAGATCCATACGCATGTAACATCTATATATATCAATCAAATATACTTAGAGCAGCACCTTGCTACATTCCTTTCTAGCATTGTTTTTATTAAATCTTACATGGTACTAGAGCCCTGCTTGGGTTAACACCTCTTCGATCCAACCATGTCTTCCTTAAATGCCATCCCCATCTCTACTCCTTTTACTGCACAAAATTTAGCTCCCCTGATCTCCATCAAACTAGATCACACTAATTATCTTCTCTGGGTGTCACAACTCAATCCTATTCTTCACAACCTTGATTTATTTAGAATTGTTGATGGATCTGAAATTTGTCCTCACAAGTTTTTACTCGATTCTAAGGGCAAGGAAACCACAACCATTAATCCAAGCTTTATACTATGGCAACGAAAGGATCGATATCTCCTTAGTTGGCTAAATGCAACTTTATATGAGACTGTTTTATTATCTGTATATGGTCTCACAATCTCGAGGCAAGTTTGGACTCTGTTGGCCTCACGCTTTGCTTCTCAATCTAAGTCTAGAGTGGCCCAACTCAAAAGGCAATTACAAACACTACGTCAAGGAGCACAAACATGCAGTCAATTTTTACAGACTACTAAGTCTTTGTTTGATCAATTGGCTATTGTTAGAAAGCGAGTTGATGAGGATGACTTGATATCTTACTTGATTAGTGGTTTAAATGCATCTTTTCATGCATTTATTACCTCTTATTAATTTGCTACTTGTCAAACTTCACTCTCTTTTGATGAATTTCAAATAGAGTTGCTCAACTATGGGAACAATTTCACACAAACCATCAACAGTGGTTCAGGTACCTCCTCTACTGTGACGCCCCCAAATTCCGTTTGGGATCGGACGGACATTTGAAGCGTCGAGACATGCAACACAAGGTTACCTGCCCCCGTTCATGACATATAAGATGCAATATTCCTAACATGCATCTAACAATATGCAATATTCGCAGCGGATAAATTTTTTGTCTTTAGCAATACTATGCATCAAATTGAAAATATCCCAAATGCTTAAAACATACTTCATACATAAAAATCCATTGAACAACTAAGATCACAACACTAGTCCAAAATGGTTATGATCCAAAAAGTAGTAGAGATGCAACTCAATCGTACAAGTAGTAATTTACGTTAATTACTATATCAACATTTATGTCGCACCGTCACTTAGTCAACTGTGTCTAGTTGATCAGCTCCTGATTCTCCTTCAGATCTTGTAACAAGATCTACCATTCGGGGGGAATGGTAGTTGGGACTACCAAAGTGAGATTTGATTACAAATCTCAGTAAGTTAACAAAAAACTTCCACACAAGCTAATGATGCATGGATGTCAGTAAAAGCATAAATGCATAATCAAATTCATAAGAAATTAAAGCATAACTTGGAGTACAACATAGCATAATTGACATAACTTAAATTGAAACATGAACTGAACTTGACTTGCAACTTGACTTAGCATGAACTTGCTCTGAAACTTGAATTAACATGAAAATACATACTCCACAGTTGTTGTGGCCCCATGTATTCTACACAAACTTGACTTAGCATGAAAAATACATACTCCACAGTTGTTGTGGCCCCATGTATTCTATACAAACTTGACTTAACATGAAAAATACATACTCCATAGTTGTTGTGGCCCCATGTATTCTATGTGTAAATACATACTCCACAGTTGTTGTGGCCCCATGCATTCTACACATCACAATGCAGTTAAATACATACTCCACAGTTGTTGTGGCCCCATGTATTCTACATAAACTTGACTTAACATTAAAAATACATACTCCACAGTTGTTGTGGCCCCATGTATTCTATGTGTAAATACATACTCCACAGTTGTTGTGGCCCCATGTATTCTACACAAACTTGACTTAACATAAAAAATACATATTCCACAGTTGTTGTGGCCCCATGTATTTTACGCATCACATTCGTAGTTAAATACATACTCCACAGTTGCTGTGGCCTCATGTATTCTACACATCATAATGTACTCAAGATGAAATGTGACTGGAATACGAAAGGACTGAAGTCCTGACGTAACATAACGTGACTTGAATATAACTTAGAATACATGACCAACTTGAGATAGAAACATTTCGTAACATGGCATAACATATAATAGACAACATATTTAACATGACATACTTGCAACAGTGAATATTACATGACTTGACTTACATGTAATAGATGACATACTTAGCATGACGTACTTGTAATGTACAGTAATACATAACAGAATATATTATGTAACAGATAAAAATTGATGACAGAATAAATTCTGTATAATAGGCAATTACATGATAACTTGACATGGCATGACACATATGATAACATACATATATACACTGTAGTTCTTTTACTTAGCATACATACACAGTAGACTGCTAGTAAGTTAAAAGCTAACTTACCTCGATCTCCGCGTTTCTTATAAAACTTCAAGTGCGATCACGAGGAACTGTAATTAGTGATTCTAAAAATTAGAACTAAATCACTAATAATTTGAAATATGGAAAATACTAACTTAAAGAGTAAAATTTTCATTTTACTCTCTACATGTGGGAAAATGACCGTTTTACCCATAACTTAAGGATTTTGCATACTAACTCCAAAAGTTTCCAAAATTTACATTCCTTATATAAATCTTGTCCTAAACTTAAATATCAACTCAGAAAAATTTAAAACAAAACACAACTATGAAGAACACACTATGGTCGAAACATCCATAGGCCATTTCCCTTTATTTTTGTTGCAATTCCTTCCAACTTCAAAACTCATGCTTAAACCAAAATTTTGCAACAAACATCTTCCAATCCTAAGTTCAAAACCATACTTAAAACATCCATTTAGAAAAAACTAATAATCAACACCAAACTTTTTTTTGTAAAAAGATCCAAGCACTTGAATCACAAGTTTTGACCTTAAATCAAAACATCTCCAAGAATTTCAAAAAATCAAATCTTACTTCTAACATATTCATAATATCATCCTAACATCAACCATGCTTTAAATCATCAAACTAAAGTCACCAAAATCACAAAATAACATTTGGAGTTTTTGGTTTTACACTTAGTCCAAAAACATAAACTTTTCCCTCAACTAGTTTTGATAAATCTCTTGATCTATGACTTATAAATATATGATCTTCAAACCAAACCATCACATGGTTTAAAAAGATGTCCTAAAACATATATAAGCTTCTAATTCAAGATCATATGGTTAGAAATTAACCAAAACATAAATTTAGCCAAGAATATCCACACTTTGACTTATTTGAATATCTCTTTGCATAAAATTTCATATCTTTGAAACTAACATCAAATATCTTCAAAATAATAATATAACATGTATATAAGATGTTTAGGATCCTCAAATAAAATTATCAAAGTCATTAGAATAGGTTTAGACCACCAAAGAGTTAAACTTTCTCAAAACAGAAACTGTTTTTCCTCTTCCAGTTTCTAAGTTTCTAAATCTAAGAGCATCTTTCATCAAAACCTTTAATCATGCAAAAATCCTCAACCAATAGTCACATATACATGTTAACAATACTCCATAAAAATTTCGGACCAATATCTATCCATTAGCTTGGTCAAAAACTCCAAACTATAACATATTCTCCAGTTTATCTCCCAGAATGACCTTTCTATAGTTTACACAATATTTGACTGACCAAATGATCTTCAAATGGGGCAAATAAGATATCCATGTAAACTAGACTAAAAAAGGAACAACTTATATGAAGGAGACTTTATGATAAAACACTTACAACAGCTTCGAAATGGGCATGTAAAAGAACTCCTAAAAGCTGTCCGAGAGAGAATGTTTGATATTCTTTTAAAGAAACGTGTAAATGAAGATAAGTTCGTGGGTGATGGCTGGAGATGCTTATGGAAGAGATAAGGGAGATGATAAGGCTGGAGTTGAGAGTTGAGTGTGGTTTTCTCCTACCCAAAATATCTATAAAATATTATCTCAAAATATTCTATCCAATAATATCTATAAAAATCAGCTCAATATATTTTCCAAATGTGGAGTAGACTTGGAAGAGTAAGGTGGCTAAAATCTTTCTATGTGTATTTTAAATCTCTATTCTTAAGATATTTTCCAAATGTGTATTTTGCTTAGGTGTCATGATCTCACACCTTGATTTCCTTCACAATTCCATCTAATGGTTTCTCTTTGTGCCAAGTATCTAATACTATTCATTATGTGTGGTTAAGATCTTGCCAAGTGTCCAAATAAAATATCGCTATCCTAATTGGACATTTCACACTATGATTTTGAAAACACTGCGCTCAGTACATTTACCGAGGTTACTATTCACTCCAAAAATAAACGTAATAAACTTAGTACTGAAAAATTCTAAATATTCAATTAAGCCTAGTGGTGTAGACTATAATGTATTCTGACACTTTCAACTATCTCAAATAATTAAAATCGCATTTTTGGCACCATAGTGAGTGATAACACTAACTATGTTGACAGGCTAAAATTTATGCGATTAGTCGATTCGTGTAAACTTACAGAGTTTTAACGAGGTTCCTAAAGTCAATAGAAATTCCTTAATTGAATTTCTAGCGGGCTGTTACATCTACCCCCTCCTATTTTATCTCCATTATCTTCTCATGATAATTTTTCACCACTAAATACTACTACTCCCATTTACTCTTTAAGCCCTAGCCTTGACTTACCTGAAATTTCCACCACATCAGTAGATCCTTCACCTCCAGTGACTTCATCAAACAATCATCCCATGCTCACACGCTAAAAAACAAGAAACTCTCAGCCCAAAACCTTCCCTGATTTTCATCTTTACTATTCCACTAAATATCCCTTGTGTGCACTTACCTCAAATTCAATACCTACTCCACCCTTTACTTTTCACCAGGATGTTAAGATTGATGCTTGGCGTGATGCAATGGGCGAAGAATTTCAGGCTCTACAGGCTAATGGCACATGGTCTCTATATCCAAGGTCAAGCAACCTCAATGTGATTCGAAATAAATGGGTCTATAAAGTCAAACAAATGGCAGATGGATTAGTAGAAAGGCTTAAAGCTAGACTTGTAGTCAAGAGTTTCAAGTTGTTAGATGGTTTGGACTATTATGAGACTTTTAGTCCAGTGATTAAATCCTCTACTATAGAATTATTTTAGCCTTTGCAATTCATTATAACTAGCCTCTTAGGAAATTAGATGTTTTAAATGCTTTCTTGCATGGGTCCTTGGAGGAGGAAGTCTTTATGGAACAACCACCTGATTTTATTGATGCATCACTTCCTAATCATATGTGTAAACTACATTAATCACTCTATGTCTTAAAACAGGCACCTAGAGCCTAGTTTTATCGTCTCTCTCAGACTTTAATTCAACTTGGCTTTTGTGAATCTCATGTAGACTATTCTTTGTTTACTTATCACAAACCTGGAGTACATATCTTTATACTTGTATGTATTGATGATTTAATAGTGACAGGAACACATCTCTCCATAATCATGAATCTCATTTCCTGCTTAAAGAAAGATTTTGCTATGAAAGATTTGGGATCGCTACATTATTTTCTCGGCATACAAGTCACTAGGAATCAGTCAAGACTTTACTTATCTCAATTCAAGTATATTACATATGTACTTTATAGGGCCAAGATGGCTGGTGCTAAACCTTGCTCTACTCCCCTAGTAGCAGGCACCAAGCTCTCACAAACCACTAATGATCCTCTACAAGACATTACTAGCTATAGACAAATTGTGGGCGCCTTTCAGTATTGCACCCTCACATGCCCTAAGCTAGCCTTTATGGTTAACCAACTCTGTCAATTTATGCATGCTCTCACCTCTCTACATTGGTCTGCTACCAAGTGTGTATCACACTACCTAAAAGGCACCTTGCATCACAGCCTTCACTTTGTCAAAGGATCTTTGCAACTTTAGGCTTTCAGTGATTCTGATTGGGTAGGTGATGTGATGAACCGTATTTCAACAACTAGTTATGCAGTATTTTTTGGTCCTTGCTTAGTGTCATGGAGTGCTAAAAAGCAACTTGTAGGGTCTCGCTCTAGCATAGAATCAAAATATCGAGCCATGGCATTTGCAACAATAGAAATCTATTGGATTCACATGCTTCTCTCTAATCTTCAAGTTCCATGCACTTCTCCTCCTATACTTTGGTGTGACAACTTTGGAGCTCTCTCACTTGTAGTCAATCTAGTTTTTCATGCAAAGACGAAACACATAGAAGTGGATTATCACTTTATTCATGAGAAGGTTGTTCAAAAAGACATTATTCTTCGATACTCATCTACTTATGTTTAGCTGGCATACATATTCACCAAAGGACTTACTTCATCTTGTTTTCTGTTTCTTCAGGACAAGCTTTCAGTCCGTGAACTCCCTATCAGCCTGAAGGGGGATATTAGGGATAAAGATACAAATGTAGATGAAGATAAACACAACACTGAGGAAAAGGATAGAGACTAGTTGTTAGGCTAATTGTTATCTTATCTTAGAATCAAACTAATATTTGTATTTGTACAGATAAGCCTTATGTAACTACTGCAAAGATATCCATACACATGTAACATCTATATATATAAGTCAAATATACTGAGAGCAGCACCTTGCTACATTCCTTTTTAGCACTATTTTTATTAAATCTTACAAGATCAACTAGATACTTTGGGGGTTTTGTGATAACGAACTCGATCTTGTAGCAGTAGTTATGACTCAAACTAAATATTTTATAATGAGTAGGGCTCCTATGATCATGTCGAGAAATGGTTAATTATGCTGGTCGCCCTCAAAAAAAGAAGAAGTAAAACTGTCCCAAAGTTGAACAAAGTCAACATAGTTTCGAAGTTGGTTGAAACTGGTTAAATTACATTGAAGATTGCATAATTTTCAAAAGACAGAAATGTTATTCATCATTTTTTTATTATAGTTTTTTAATTATTTGTTAATATGAAATTAAATAATTGACAGAAAAAATATAAGATAATAAAGAGTTTTTAATAATTTAATACCACGCAAAATAATGATAAACTGACGGTGAATAGATTTTTCAATTCTCTGAAAAAAACCTGACCAAGACCGCCACCTTATATTTAAAGATTTTTCAAAAAAATAAAATAAAATCATAACGTAGTCCAGAGCTTTCTGAATGGTTCAGTTGCAACTCATGAAGCCATTTCCTGGCAAGTTATTAGGAATGCAAGATAAAAAGTGCTCTGCATCGGCAATTTTCCTGGCAGATTCTGGTTCCACGCCTGAAGAAAAAAGTCAATAAACAAGTTTCTAAAAGCTTTTTGACCCAGTTATCCCCAAACCCAAAAACGAAAACTTAAGGTCGTATCTGGTTTATTAAAAGTTGTGAAGAAAGCGTAAGTTTGTATTTCCTTTCAGGTTAAATATGAGGTCGAGATATTGCTGAGAATTGTTTTTCGATGACACGACATATTATCGTAGAATCTATAAAACATCATCATCTTAGTAATAATTCTGTTTATCTGATGAAGCCATATCAAATTAAGGAAGGTTTTTTGGGAGAGAAGAAGAAGAACACGGAGGAGAGCTAACGGCTATGCAATCGTGAATAGCTATCAACTTCGCAGTTCAGCATTTTTCCATAATTTGCACAATTAAAACCGGTTTTTTTTTTCGTTCTTTTGTTCTTTCTCTAGGAATTATGAGAGAGAGAGAGAGAGAGAGAGAGAGAGGTGATGGACTGGAGTTTCGAACAAAAGGGACAGGCCTCGTGCGGCCAAACGAAGATCAAAAAGAACCCAAGGAAATAAACATGCGGAAAAAAAAAAAAAAAAAAAACGTAGGACTACTGGTAAAACTAGTAAATAAATCCTGAGCTTTGTTTGACTTTCTATCTATTGGAGAACAGACAACGTTGTTACATTCACAAAGTCCGAATCTTATGGCCACCCACTTAATGCAAACTATCCCAAAAACTTTCATCACTATGGATTTTAGGCACAACTATTTCGTTTGGTTCAATTCCTTGCAAGAAAAGAGAACCTTCTGACTAGTACTTGTTTAATTATTGTTCACAACAAATAATATAGACCTTTGGATTTTTGTGTTCTGTTTCCAATCAGAACTTTTACTTTTATCAGTTCGTCAAGGGGTCTTATAATTGTAATCTCTGTCGCTCTCTCTTTTTATTTTTCTTAGTTTTGATGTTTGACCTGAGGTTAGATTTGTCAGACACCAACAGTTTTTAACACTTTGGAATAATATAATCCGTTTTCGGTGATTATGGGCATTTGATTGTTTTTCTTTCGTAGAGTGTAAATTGGGATATGAAATATCTCCTTATTTTTATAGATTCTTTTTGAGAAATAAAATAATTATGATGGGAATTTTAAGGGCCTAGGGTTACTTTTTCATCCTTTGGTTCTCATTCAGTGCTTGTTTATGATTCTACAAGCCGCGGACTCACTTGGGTCGTCGATATTACTTGATTTGCTCGTCCGGGTAGTTGAGAGACCTTTAATTCCCTTAGGGGTGGGTGAGTTTCTCTGTTGTATCGTCTCAAGAGGTGAGTTTTCCTTCTCATCTCATCTGGGTCTTCGCTGTTTTTTCGATTTTAGCAGCTTTCGGCATTGAAAATTGAGGGGTTTTTACGGTTTACTCAATCTTTTGAGGGAAATTTGATTAATTTTTCTGATATATCGGTGATAAGAATATAGGGTTTCGTTTATTTTGGTTCCAGGATTCTGTAACTAACTATGGCCATCTAGTATTTGGGTGGGTGGCAGGGATTTGGATTGTTTGCTTGGTTAGTGTTTTAGAATCTGCTTGTGGGTCTGGATTGCGTTTGGGTGGATTCTTGCTAGAGAGGAAATTGGTGCTGCTGTGGAGGGTTTAAATCCAGTGGATGTCATAATTTCGACTTCTAATCCTTCTGTAAGGAGCCTGTGACTGTGAGGCTTGTGTTGCAAAAGATAATTGGTGGTTCTTCTCTCCGAGAAAGGATACTTGCATTGTAATGATGTTTCATTCTCAAGGAGCTTCAAAACACACCTGTAGTCTTCTTGCTGCTACCTGTGGGAAAAATTCGGAAAAACTTAAAAAGGATGATGCTGCAGAGGATAAGCCGAGATATCCCTTTCCTGAGTTGGTGTCTTCTGGACGTTTAGAGGTGCTGTAATGCATTTTTGGTTGTAAATGTTCTGTTTTTAATATGAGATATGAAGCGTGTGACATAACTTATATTTCCTGTATGTTCATTGTTGGCCCCTTCAATTATTTTTGCTCTCCATGTGCAGGTTCAGACTCTGACTAGTCCGAGCAAAGCCGGGTTTTGTAAGATTCTGGAATCGTATAACCCGAGTATTGTTTACTTGCAAGGAGAGCAAATTGCAAATGATGAAGTTGGGCCTCTTGTGTGGGAAGGTGTTGACATGTCCACACCCGAAGCTATATCTGAGATCTTTGCCACCACATTGCCTACCGCTGTATGTGATATATCTATATTGAGCGGGCTAAGTACACTCTTTATGTATATACCACTTCATTCTCTGTAGCTCTTCCTATATATATATATATTGTGGGTGGGGGGGAGAAGATCGCCCTAAGTGGTCAATGCATCTGCTTCTTATGCCGTAGCCGCTAGTGTTTACTATTTTATGATTGGCACATGCGTCTCATGATCTCCACCCCACTTCCTGAAGTGAATTTCTACATAGCAATCATTAAATATGAAGACATTTGGTCAGAAGTCTGGTTTGCATCAGAATCCTAAAATGTTACTACTTTCAAGTTCAGAGACATCCATGCTTCGAGTAATAGGATTGGGTTTTTAATTCTGAAGTCTGCAGGTAGTCATATGTCAGTATGTGGTAACTTTAATTTTAATCTTAATCTTTTGAGAAATATATGATATCTCTTAATGTGTCTGCTAAATAAATATTGAAATGGAAAAATTGGAAGGCATGTGAGAGAAAAGAGAAGCAAGTATGCACTTAAGCTTCTTAATCACTGAATTAAAAAAGAATTAGTCAACGTATTTTCATCATGGTAAGAGAATAGAGCAAAGTGGATGCAGTCATTTGGCAAGACAATAAGGAATTAGAAGAAAACAGTAGGAAAATGCCAGGTTGGGATAAAATTGAAAATAGCTCCTGGATGATATGTGCTGCATGGTCTTATCCTGTTCCTTAAACTCCATGCAGTTTTTGTTGACTCTCTTGTTGTTGAGGCTATATTTTGATTTTGATCTGATTTAATTATTTATTTGCGTGCAGGTTTATTTGGAAATCCCAAATGGAGAAAAAGTAGCAGAGGTGCTTCACTCAAAGGTGACTGATTGTCTTGTGGATTTTCACACATGCCTTTCTGGCTTTCACCATAATGTTATCGCATAATTAATAAGTTTGGTGTTATCTACTTGGCTCTGAGTCCTATTGCTGGAAGTTTGCATTTTTTATCGTTTAATGTGATTTTGTTCAAGGACTGAAAAAATTATAATTTTAGTTCAAGGAGAATTTGATTAAATTGGGATGCTTCACTTTTGCAGGGGATTCCTTATGTGATATATTGGAAGAATTCAATTTCATATTATGCCGCTTGCCATTTTCGTCAAGCATTATTCTCAGTGGTACAGAGGTATATAATCTTTTATGCAATAGGTGCATGCAAATGTGGCAAGGTTTATTTTTGCGATTTTCTGTATACCTGGGTTGCAACTCTTTGTGCTTTGAATATAATTACCTTTATAAAAAGGTTTATCTGTGCAATTTTGAGGCAGCATATAAACAACTATTTCTATCTGCATGCTTGGAGGCATGTATAAGGAAAAAAGAAAAAAACAATCTGCATGCTTGGAAGCAAGATAAATCATCTCATGGCAGAGCAAAACTAGTCCTCTGTATGGTCAGATTATGTATATATATATATATCTATTTTGTTGTGTATGTGCACATGTGCCTACTCATGCCTTATAGAGTACTAAGATAGCAGCATGCTAACTAGAAACTTTCCATATTTGGGTGGTTTGGTGGTTGTGCTTATTTGCTTTATGGACAAATTTGATACTGATTGAGCCATTGAGGTTTTGTCTAGATCTGAGTTTGCCTGAGTAACCCTCAGCAAGGAGCTTGGCCCACATCATCACTTAAATTTACTGTTCTTCTTATGCTTATGATGAGTCTCTGGTTGGCATCTATGCATCCAGGACATTGATCTACATTATCTTTATTCTAATGCTTAAATCTAGTCTTCCTAATTAGATGTGGTTACACTTACTTAGAGAAACTCACTGGCTGCTCTGCCGATAATACAATATGAGATGGTATTTCATGTGGTCACTTTTGTTGGACTGCAGTTCCTCTACTCATGCATGGGATGCTTTCCAACTTGCACGCGCTTCCTTCAGGCTTTACTGTGTAAGAAACAACTATGTCCTTCCTGCTAACAGCCAGAAGGTTACCGGTGAGCTGGAGCCATGCATTCTAGGGGATCGTTTGAAAATCAATGTTGATCCCCCTGAGATAGATGCGGAGGGAGAGGGAGATGATGAGAGTTCTTCAGGTGCTCTGCCTGCTATAAAGATACATGATGATGATGTGACCTTGAGGTTTCTTGTTTGTGGAGTGCCTTGCACATTGGTAAGCTTGGACGGATCTCTCTTTAATGGTCTCTATGTTGCTCCTTCGCTTATGAACTGTTAATTACTTAGGAAACAAACGATTTCTTTTCAGGATGCATCTCTATTAGAATCCTTGGAAGATGGCCTCAATGCCCTCCTGAACATTGAAGTAAGTGTGATGATGGTTTGTCTATACAGATCTTATCTGCTTGTGTTTGGTATCATCTTTACGGTGTGGGGAGGTTTTAATTTCCTCTTTTGTTTTCCTTGCATTGTTCATTATGTTCATTCAGATACGTGGGAGCAAACTTCACGGCAAGTTTAGGTATTACTCATCTTGATGTGTCTTTATAATGTTACATGGTTGTGTATTTTAAATTCTTTTGGCTATGGTCAACCTAATCTTTTAAACAATAATTCTACATGTTTGCGAAGTGGTACTTATGCTTTTGTTGGCAAGAAAACCTACTTATGCTGGTATTCTGGGTGTTTTTGTTGATATGATACTTCGTGGAGCTTTGAACTTCTTCAAAAATGTTATACCTTTTAACTTTCTAATGTATCAATACCTTTCATATGCGGTTTAGTGCTCCTCCGCCACCCCTTCAGGCAGGGACATTTTCTCGTGGTGTTGTGACCATGCGATGTGATGTGACAACCTGCAGTTTTGCCCACATCTCACTTCTGGTGTCTGGTAGTGCGCAAACTTGCTTTGATGATCAGGTAATCCAAAAGAATTTGTGACATCGTCTAGTATTGGAGCTGTTAAACTCTTATACCATATGATTTGTTGTTCTTCAGCTTCTGGAGAATCATATAAAGAATGAAATTATTGAGAAGAGTCAACTAGTTCATGCACTTCCTGACAGTGAAGAAAACAAAATTACATTCTCAGAGCCTCGTAGATCTGCTTCAATTGCCTGTGGGGCAGCAGTATTTGAAGTTTGCATGAAGGTCCCTTCATGGGCTTCACAGGTTTTTCAACAAACACTATCTCCCTCCCTCGCACTTTTCTTTTATTCCCTTTTTGTAAGCGTTGTGAATTTCCTTGCAAGGCTTGTTCTTGTCTTACTTGTACATTGACTTTTTTAAAGTAAAAGCACAGAATAAATCAAATTGTACCTTGACAGGAAATCTAGTGCATTAGTTCAGTTGATGACTTTCTTTTGTTTTTTTTTAAATATATTTAAGGTCTGTAAACCTTCCATTTGGTTTTGTTAATTATGGGGATCTGGATATGGGGGTGAGACCTTGGAGCTAGAATTTAACTGCAGGAGATACTGGTTACAGCAATTTGTAATAAATGGTGCCATCACTATAGGACTTAAATGCTTAAAAGTTTGACCTAGAAGACTTTTTGATTATCTAAGTTCTTGCAGATTCAAAAACACTGCTTGTAACGGCTAATTTCAATATTTAGACTTTTTCCCGCATTTGCAAAATGAGGAGCCTGGGATTGACATTTGATTAATTTGCAAGTGGGTTCATGGCGCCTGTGGGTGTCTTCACCAACATTATTGCAGTCGTAGTGGTTACTAATATGTAACTATACAGCTTTATTTGATCAAGCATTTGACAAACAAAATGAATTTTGTTCATGAAAATGGTTGAACTTAATATTATTGGAAATCTGATTTTGCATTTAGCTGAATGACTTAGCATGAAATTTGTGGTGGACCTACTTTGAAAACCCATATGATGGTGGAGTCAAATATATCATATTTTCAGACATTTAGACTGCAGAAGATTTGAATAATTACGATTCATTACAATGTTTTGAAGTGGTGACAATTTAAGCCCTGGGGTGAACCTTGAGAAAACTATTCGAAATTCATTTTTTGATGTTCAAGTTCTTTGACTTTTTGGACCTTGGCGAATCTAGAAAGTCACTTGGACATTTAATCTAAATTGGTTCCAGAGAAACAGTTTTTACGAGTGCACTTACACTGTAGACTTGATTTGCGGCAACTAGTACTGGATGTTAGTTACCATGCCTATTGTGGTTGTGTTTTCAGGTTTTGAGGCAGTCAGCACCAGATGTTTCATATCGTAGTTTAGTTGCACTAGGCATTGCCAGCATTCAGGGATTGCCTGTTGCTTCTTTTGAGAGAGATGATGCCGAGCGTCTACTTTTTTTCTGTCCAAGGCATGGGAAAGATACCTGTACAGACAATTTAATGTTTAGCAGCCCCCCAAGTTGGTTGAGACCACCTGCTCCTACTCGAAAGAGATCCGAACCAAGCAAAGAGACTACGCCTGGTTCTCGTAATGGTGTGTCTAATAAACGTGATGTAGAGGACAGGGATGCCAGATTGAGGAATGGGGTTAGCATGCCCTTACTCCCAGCTCGGAAAAAACTGAAGGTTGCTGCAATGAGGCCTATCCCTCATGTTCAACGCCATAAAATGACACCATTTTCTGGAATGTCTGAGGCAGATGGGCATGAAGGAGGCCAAGTGAAGGCTAATTTGCCAGTTGTTGCCCCTACAAAGCACAGTATTGTGGGATCAACTCCTACAACACAGAGAAGAACATATTCAAGCTCATCACAGGCCAAGCAGATTATTTCCTTGAATCCACTACCTCTGAAGAAACATGGGTGTGGCAGGAGTCCAATGCTTACCTGCTCTGAGGTGAGTTGTGTTTGGCTGTCAAATCTGGCTGTTTTTGGAGTTCCACTTATCCCATTCTTGCGTATTTCATTAGGTTAAATAAGAAAAGAAAACTTTTTCATTGTTACCGATCAAAAAAAAAAAAAAAGAAAAGAAAAGAAAACTATACAAAATGAAACGAGATATCTTTACTCGTGAACTACCTGAAATTTGTTTCCTTGATCAAAATCTTGATACGGGAATTAAAAGTTTTGCCAAGCGGTTGATGGACCAAAATCTTGGCCATGGAACACTTTGAAACGTTTTAGTTTTGTGGTAAATGGCGGACTCAAAAGTAATAAATTGGGACTATATCATACCCTTTTGAGGTAAAGTGGGGCATAAGCTTTTCACATGTATGCCAGAAAGCCAAAGGGAGTTTTATTTAACATAATGGTTTATTTAGTAACTTCTATTGATTGAAGAAAAGGCTTGTCCTAAGTTCAATGTACCTCACATATTCCAACCCCAAAGAGTTAACTATATGATCTATACATCAACCCATCCTACCGTAACATTTGTTACGTGGTAGCCTGATCCTTAAGAAATCAAATTCCAGTTAGGATAGGATTAGACCCAAAGTATCTTTAGAAATCTTATGGCTGCATAGGACCCGTGTAATTTATTGTTTTTGTAATTATTTGTTATTCTCTTGTAGGAGGAGTTTCTGAAGGATGTGATGCAGTTTCTAATCCTTCGAGGGCACACTCGACTTATCCCTCAAGGTGGACTTGCTGAGTTTCCAGATGCCATACTTAATGGGAAGCGTCTTGACCTCTTCAACTTGTACAAAGAGGTGAGTTCATTGCTTTGTTCTGATTGGTGGGAACTGTTAGAATTTGGTACTGAAGCACAGGGTTTTCTCAGGTGGTTACAAGAGGAGGCTTTCACGTTGGCAATGGTATCAACTGGAAAGGGCAGATCTTTTCAAAGATGCATAATTACACAATGACAAATAGAATGACTGTACGCCCTATAATCCTTTCTCTGGTCTTTCTACTTTATTCTGAGACATCTAAGGATACCTTTTTTCAGTTTGCAAAGTTTTTTTTTTTTTTGTTTTGGGGGGGGGGGGGGGGGGGGGGGGGGATGAAACATGGAAAATGGGTGGCAGCAACGATAGTAAATAGGTAGGGTTATGGGAGGGAACGAGTGCTTACTCCTAGAGAGGTTGGGATTCCTGAAACTGTCTAAATGAAGGATTCAAATATGGTGGTAACTTGTAACAAGCATATTTAGAATCTATAAGCTGAGTACAGTAATAGTTACATCGCATAAGACCTGTGAAAAATCAAGTAGATTATAATACTTTTTATTTGATTTAGATAATCTCTCTGTATTAACAGGGTGTTGGTAATACGCTAAAAAGACACTATGAAACTTACCTTCTAGAGTACGAATTGGCTCATGACGATGTAGATGGAGAGTGTTGCTTGCTATGCCACAGGTTTGTACTTTTCCCCTTTTCTTTTTTCCTGCTGACATGATAAGTAATTGTATTATGTTAAAATAAATGTTTGCTGACAGTGGAATTGCATGACTGTTTAACAGTAGTGCACCAGGGGATTGGGTGAATTGTGGCATATGTGGTGAGTGGGCCCACTTTGGCTGTGACAGAAGGCAGGGTCTTGGTGCTTTTAAGGTATCAGCACTGCAACTATACAAGCACCTCTGGGTTGTGAATAATATCACGTCCATAACTTTTGTGCATGTCAGGAGTTGCATCTTGATTGTATATTCTACATTTGCTTCATTTCACTGTAAAGAAGAACTTGCATTAACATGCAGAGTTAAGTGGATCCATCAAAAGTTGGGATTTCTTTTGAAAAGCTATCGTTGTAATAATTTGTTTTCAACTTGCAGGATTATGCAAAAACAGATGGGCTGGAATACATATGTCCACATTGTAGCATTACAAATTTCAAGAAGAAACCACAGAAAGTCGGAAATGGATATTCCCAAGGCTTGATGGTATCACGACCACTGTGATTCAGTTTTATATTCCCTTCTTCTTCTCCTCTTCTCTTCTCTCTCTCTCTCTCTCTCTCTCTGGCTCACCAGTTTTGGGGTCTCTTTTCCTAGTATCATTTTGTGAGCGACTGAAATTTGTTCGGCTGCTGGGATTGGAGGGACTCATTGTGTACTCATCCATTTTCATTGGAAATATGTTAGGAGGATTGTGGGGGAAGCCACAAGAAGTAGAAATACGAAATCAATGGAGCATAGGAGTTTGCTGGCATCACATCAAATGTAGGAATTTTATATATTTTATTTTTACTTTTTAGTGGGGCGGGAAGTCTTTATAGGGTGAAGAATGCCCTTGACTTGGGAAGAGTGGTTGTAAAATATTTGATCCTCCATTGAACTTTTGACTGATGTAGCTTAACATCATGAGGGATATATCCCTTAAACAATTTAGATTATAAAAAAAAAAAAAAAAGTGTCTATATTATATTTCATCTACCTTCGAGTTTATTTTTATCAAAATGTGCGATTAGAACAAACACAGAGAACCGTAGAACCACCAGAAGAACGACACCCGTTTGGAATTCTCATATTATACTCTGAATTCATTGGAGTAAATGATATCAAAGACTAGAGGAATTTATGTGTCCGGTTAAATTATTTGTCTCCAAAGTTTAAGTTGACAACGATCATGCTTTCCTATTGATGTATCAGTCCAGGTAGGCTATATCGAAAATTGAAATTATCCAAATATCCCTATATGTATACGGAATTATTTATCAATTTTTTTAATAAATTGGTTAGTCGTCAATCACGTAATTATTTAATAATTAAGCAATAATATAAAGTAAATAAATTGCATAACATCAACATTGATAAGGAAATGAAATTTTTTAAAAAACTCTTTAAAAGTAAAATTCTACAAAGTAGCCAAACAAAAAAAAATCAATTTTATTATTTAAAAATTAATTACAAGTAAATTTCAATTATAAAACTTTTGTCAATTGACATTCTTACTCGACCTGTTTGTCTCTACCGCAGTAACTGCTAAAATTTCTGGCAATTTTTAAATATTAAATTTTTTCCTGTTAACTCTAATGACTGAATCATTATCACTTATTTTTAATCTTGGCTCAACAATCACATTTTTTAAGATAAACAATATGAAAATTCTCCAAAAAAATTTTTTACAAAAATATGCACTAAAAAGTATTTTTAAAAATATTCAGAACTAAATCTATACATATCCTAACAAGTAGGATCCCTTAAATAAATAATCTAAAAGCAGTTTGAATTGTAATGGAATTTTGCTGGTAGAGCGACTTTGTCGCGAGGACTTGTGACGGGATGTTGATATCTTGCACTAAATCTTCTTTACAGTAACACTTACAGATTCTAATTCAGACTCTTCTCTAGATAATTACAGACTCATCTAAAACAATTCTTAATATCTTCTTGATAAACTCTAAAGTTACAGATAAAGTCAAAATAATTTACATTAATCTAAAATAAAATTAACGATAGGATAATTTTATCATTTTAATCACTTAATCCTATTCAAATTTATCAACTTAATCACCTAGTCATAACCAAACTCTTGCATCTACAATCTTCCCATTTGGCTTATTAGTGACAAACTCTTTGCATCTACAAAAATGATATCCAAAAGATGGAGCAGCAGCTCGATACATTTCTTGGTTCTACAATTAAGGGCTCTCTCTTTCGAAAGGGCTCGTCCTAGGGCAAGAAAATTGTTTTAAAGAATATGAATATGAATATGTGGTGCACTTCAGATACGATCCTGCCTGCAAGAAATCTAGATTTCACAATTTATGCAATTCCCATGAGGAGTTGCTTTCGACAGCTGGGACTGTACAAATGCTCTATCTTTGCAATAACTCCCGGATTCAATTCACTTTGACCACATTCATTGTTTGTCTGCTTAGAAAATTTACTTAATTCTCGCCCATATGGTTCCCTCACAGCATCAATTTTTCTGGCGATTGTACGGTAATGGACTGGTGCACTATAATAATTAGCAAATATAATAATACACTTGTTCTAAATGTATAATTTATATTATGATTTGACAAAGTTCATGACCATTAAGTACCCTTCTACTATTTTCCCGTTGCTAATTCTTTTTTTAATTTTTTGAAAGAAAAAAAAAAGTATTTATGTTACTTTCAGATGTCACTTAATTGTCATCACTTTCGAAAACCTTGTGCTTGGCAAAAGTAAGTTTAGTTGACAATAATTCAAGAGCATGACCATCATGAAGACGGAAGATGAAAGAACCTTCTTTCGTGAATCTCTCACTTTTCTTTACCATGAACTTGATCTTTAAATCAATTCTAAACAGTAGTGGCTTTTAAGTAATGGGAGATAAGAACGTGGGAAAGAAAAGAAAAGAAAAGGGTTTTCTCGTGATATTGAGTACTGGCTTTTGCTTTCGATATATTCTTTCTTTTTTAATCACACTATTAGTTAAAATGTGAAGAAAACTATTGCTTTGATTGGAAACGACAGCTAACAGGACCCTACATCTCCGTCTTTATAGTTAGACTCAATTTCATCTGGACTTTTACCACCTCCATCGCTATCCCTTTTTATAATATCTTCTTCTCTGCATGCCATTCCTCACGTCCCATACATTTTGCTTTCTCTGTTTGCTTTAGGGTTTTCCCTTCCCTTTTTGCAATTTAATTTTGGACTCTACCTCGGTTTAACTTTTTCACTACAAACAGGGTTAGACTTAGGGCTCCTTTACAATCTGTCTTTAAATAATGGCGAAGGGAGGGAAGGAGGGAATTAGGTAGCTAGCATGCATGGTGATCATGGAAGGGTCCATTTTCAAAAATTCAAAGCTAGCTAGAAGAACAATATCGCAAATGCAACTTTGTCCCTCCCTAAAGGTCCCTACCCATTTCTTGTTACGGTTGAGATCCTGAAGATGTGAAACTAAACAAGACCGACACATGATCATGATGGCTACCAGGATGTCATCATCATCAGAATTCAAAGTAAAGATAAAAATACTAGTGCATGTTTCTTCTGATAGCGTGGCCCACTCTCCATTTGTGTTTCCTCCCAAAATGTCAAATGATGATTTAAAATGGTCGACAACTGTCCCAACCATGCGCAATAGGACTAGCAGCATCAGCACCATCCACCTCCGAGTGGTTCGAGCATAATACCCAAATCAATCACATACGCACCTAGCTAACTCAAGCGGTTCTGTTCATCCAACTTTGTACGTAATCCATGCCCATAACCTCATTTTCTCATTTCTTATTACTCGCAGGAACAAATTGTTTTATTTTATTTTATTATTATAATTTTTTTAAAATTTTCACATAAAATATAATAAATAATTCAATTTTTTTTAATTTTAAAATAATAATAATACTAAAAAAATAATATTCTAATAATATTTTATTCAAATTTTAATTTTCTTCTCAACTGCACCTAAATGTGACTGAGATGATAAAAGAATAATATTACATACTGTCACTTTTATAAACTTCCTGTGCATTACAATAATGTGATTGACTGTATCAATTTTTTTTAATAAACAACCAATCATACTAATGGAGTGCACAAAAAAATAAGTAAAAATGACTGCATACAAAAAATTTTATAATAAAATGTGCATATGTTATTATCCTTCTTTCACTACTCATAACTAAGTGATATATCACAACAATACCTGCCAAATTAACAATATGTTCTGTACTGTAATCGATCAGAAATTGGGAAATATGGCTTCTTCCTTTTACATTGATGGGATGAGCTCTCTTTTTAGTTTTTTATGTGTTGCTATTGAATCCAACGTTGTCTAAATGGTTCATATTCTACACAGGGAGTACGTACGAAGACTAATATTTAACTGGTAGGATAAATGGCCATGTATATATCCTGTCGAATTTTGTCTTCCTTTATTCTCTTTTTTAATTTAAAATAGTATAATCAGAAAAATAATAGTTGTGGTTGTGAATTTGTAAACATCGCGTAATTATTTTTAAAAAAATAAATAAATATAAAATTTACATAAAAAAATTAATTTTTTAATAATAAATCATATTTTTCTCAGCCAATCGGAATATAAAATCTTGTTATATGACATTATGAAGCGCCAAAATAAAGAAGTGTATTGGCAGCGGTACGGTGCATGCTTTGTTTTCACAAACTTTCAAATAATCTCATCGAATTTCATCTTAACATTTGAATACTATTTAAATATAAATATTTTTTAATTTTAAAATTTAAAATTTTCATTTAATCATTACCTAATTATTATAAATTTTCAAAATTTTTAAATAAAATATAAAAAAAATTAACTTTTTTAAATATCAAAATAAAAGTTATATTAAAAATTTATATTCTAACCCTCTTTTAAATTTATAATTGTTTTCTTCAATTTTTTCATTTTTTTTTTCAAAATTTTTTAAAAATCTTATCTCAAATAATTTACCTTCGATTTGCAAATTTTTCATATGATTTTATTTCATCTGTGTAACTAAACGAATTTTAACTTTGAATTTCTTTAATTTTTTATAGAGGGGAAAAAAAGAAAACCTAAAAGACAAACAAATGAGGATAAGCATCTCTAGATATTTTTTTCATGTAAATTTTAAATTTCTTTAAATAGAATGAACGAGACTTACTTCCATAAAACTGTTCAGATGATTCCACATTCATATTATACATATTTCTTTATATATAAAATGGGAGAGGCAAGAGGCAGCACGAGGAGGACCCCCTTTGATGTGTGATTGAAACAGCTAGCGATATAACTGCATAGAATATGAGAATGTCCCTCACTTTTTGTTTTTTTAACGTTGGGTTTGGTACGTTAAAAGCAGTGTCTATTATTTATTTTGTTACTACAACCCACCTCCCACTTTTGTCTATCCTTCCATCTCTCATGTCTCTCCGCGAATACTCCACCTGTGGACATTTGGAAAGCAAGCAAAGCTGCACTTCATGCTTGTGCTATTTGTATTAGAAGCAATCCATCAAAATTCTATTTTAACAAAATAATAATAATAATAATATACAAAATTTTTTATAAAAATAAATTAATAAAATAATTTAATGTGATGCGTTAAATATTATAAAATTATTTTATAATAAAATAAATATAACATCAAATCATATTATTTAATAAATTTAATACGCCGTGACATCATATGAATTTAGTCAATAAATATGCTGTCTTTCTCTGTCAAAAAAGTTAGATTTAGTGATTGTCGCTGAAATGTCTAGAAATCTAATAAAATTGACATATTGCTGAAGCAGTCGTTGAATTACCACATCAAGCTTTTGTAGAGATGGAACTGGTGGTGATGACCATGTTGGAGAAAGTGGGCCACGCATCTGGGCTTTCCCGGCAAAGCCTGTCGACATTTTGGCACCTTGCATGCAATTTCTGCTGACACCATATAGCCACATGCATGTGCCATCAAATTTCTGGTTTGAAAAAGAAAAAAAAAATTACAGAAAGTTACTGCGATTGTCAATGCCAAATCCCCCGTAATTTTCTTTTTCACACAGTCTAACAAAAAACATATACAAAGGACAAAAGATATATCATTCAATGGCTGAGCCAAGAAGAAGACTTATAAATAAAACAATTTTGTAGTCCCATGTTGCACTATTTGGATACAATCCAAGTTAGCAATCTGAAAATGATTGTTGCAATATATTGATGATAGGAATCTTCACATCTTCTTCCGAAATTGTAGTTGATGAAAACATTAGCATAAACAAATAGCTAGAATTGGACTACCTAAATTGAAGATGATGCACAAAACTCAAAAGATACTAGTGGCGATGTTGATGTGCAAGGTTTTTGCTCCGACTAGAGTGTGGCGAAGAGGTCCAAATCTCAAAGATCTGGAAGAGAGGAATTAAGTTGTATTATGCGTGTAGTTTATACTTTATAGTGGCCAAAATAAGCAATAGTGTATGAATTGTTTAAGAAGTCCATGAAATTTACACATCAGTCTTTCATTAACATTTATACTTATATTTGGAAGATCGACAACAAAAGAGACGATTTGGCAGAGAAGTATGGTGGGAGATTGCTTGGTTGTAATTGTTTTAAGGGAAGTGAGACAAATATATAAAGAGAAGGGTTTGTGTTTAATCGAGGTGTGCACAAGCTGGTCCGGACATTCAAAAATATCAAAAAAATAATTATACAAATATGACTTAGGACCATGGTTGGAACAATATTTAAAAAAAAAAAAAAAACAAGTTAAATATAGCATAGCCTTATCAATTAAAAGGTAAATACCAAATAAAGATAAGCATTTCCCATATCTTTTATAAAATGGAGTTCAGGTGCCCAATTTATTCTTAATAAATAAATCAATATAATTACGTCATTTCATTAAATAATGATTTAAATTTTACATAAGTATTCTTATTTTAAGTAATTTGTAAAACAATTATATATAAGTTTATTATTTTTCTTATTACTTATTAAAAAATGTGTAATGAAGAGATTAACCAACACAATGAATATCATTTGTCTTCATCGTAAAAAAGAAAGTAAAGATGGGAAGAGACGCGTATGCCAACTCAAGAGTCAATCGCCCGTGAGACCACGTCACACCAATTTTGAGTACAAGATTCTTTCATTCATCGTTAAAATAGATTGTGTTCCTATAATTTTTGTTTTTGTTTTTTAAAAGAATAACTTTATATACAGTTATTTTTACGTATTTTTTGTACATTTTACTGATATGATTGATTGGATTAAATTTTTTTTTAATATCCAACCAATCATATCACTAGAGTGCACAAAAATGACTGCACTTAAAATTTTTATTCTTAAAATATCATTTTATTATATTTTAAAATAGAAATATTTAACAGTTTCTATTTTGTCTTTGCTCCGTATGACCAAACTCGCCGCCACATATACACATTAGAAACTATTTTTTCTTCCCAATATGAATGAGAAGAGGACAATATCTTTATTATCTTCTCTATTTTTTTTCCTTACTCACGTGAATAATAGGTAAAAGCAATTATTTTTTTAAAAATAATATTTTATTAAATTTTTAATTTTTATTTATCTCAACTCACTCTCAAAATCTGATCCTAACGTTCGAAAAAGATTTTTAGACCGCAATAATATACCAAATTTTCAACTTATTTTGAGGCCTAGGATATATATATATATATATATATATTATTTTTATCACAAACAATCACCCTTGAAGATTAAATGTTCATGACATCATTATATTTGGTGCATTACATGATTAATTAGAGGTGATTCAATAAGCAACGTGCAGCAGTTGTTGAGTCTCCCTAATTATTAGCACCTACTTAGAAACAAAGCGAAATTCTAAGCATAACAAAAGAAAAAAGAAAATTTATATACCAATCTTTCCCATCATTAGCCCACGTCAAAACAACATAGATCCCTTTCGAATCCATGACAAGCCTCTGCCTCTGCCCATCACACCCCTATTATATATTATTATATTATATCCATTTTTAGTTACGAGATTCCTATAAAAAACATCCTTCAACTTCAAACTTATAATTTACACAATTGTTGTAGAATCTACATACATACATACATACATACATACTTCGCATTATATTATGGTGTGATAAAAAATATTTTTCTTAATAAAAATTAACAATTTATTTTATTATTATCTTAAAGTGCCACGCAGATAACATTGATTTTCTTAAAAACAAAAAAACAAAAAACGTTGAAATGAAAAAATTAATTAATATTATATAAAAAATTATTGTATTGGTTTATTTTTTCTTGCTAAACTGTAAACCCTGTGTGACAATTTCACCACTAGTCTCCACTCACAAGCACAGAACATGAGCGAAACTGCCTCTCTTGTCTCTTTTCCCTTTCTTTTAATAGTTTGCTCAGTGACACAGCAGAGCAGACACACAGCACCAGCATTTGCATTTCCAGAGCCATCTCGCTCTTCCCTCCAATGGCACCCTTTCTCACCCTCCTCCTACTCTTTCTTCTTCCACCCATCTCCATCTCCTCCGCATCTTCTTCCTCTTTTCCCACTATTAAAGATGACCAGAAGAAGACTACCTACATAGTCGAAGTCCAACCCGATGCCAAACCTTCCGTTTTCCCTACCCACGAGCTCTGGTACGAGTCCTCACTCTCTGCATTAAGGAAAACGAGGACGGAACCACCAGCACAAACCACCAGCCCTCTCATCCACACATACTCCAACATATTTCATGGCTTCTCTGTCAAGTTGTCCCCCTCCGAAGCCAAAACTATTGAGTCCCTCCCGCACGTTATTTCCCTCATCCCCGAGCAAGTCCGCCATGTGCAAACGACGCGCTCCCCCCAGTTCCTGGGCCTCAGGACCACCGACAGTGCTGGTCTCCTCAAAGAATCGGACTTTGGGTCCGACCTCGTCATTGGGGTAATCGATACCGGCATCTGGCCCGAGCGGAAGAGCTTCGATGACCGAGATCTTGGCCCTGTACCCTCCAAGTGGAAAGGCCGATGCGTGGCCGCCAAGGACTTCCCTTCCTCCTCCTGCAACCGCAAGCTCATCGGCGCTAAATACTTCTGCTCTGGCTACGAGTCCACCAACGGCAAAATGAACGAGACCAACGAGTTTCGCTCCCCCAGGGACTCGGACGGCCACGGCACCCATACCGCCTCCATTGCTGCTGGACGCTACGTCTTCCCGGCCTCTACTCTTGGTTACGCTCGCGGAGTTGCCGCCGGTATGGCTCCCAAAGCTCGCCTGGCCGCCTACAAGGTCTGCTGGAACTCGGGCTGCTACGACTCCGACATCCTCGCAGCATTCGACACCGCAGTGGCTGACGGTGTCGACATCATCTCCCTGAGCGTCGGCGGCGTCGTCGTACCATATTACCTTGACGCCATCGCCATTGCCGCTTTCAGAGCCTCCGATTCCGGGGTCTTCGTCTCCGCCTCAGCTGGTAACGGCGGTCCGGGCGCGCTCTCTGTCACGAATATTGCTCCCTGGGTGACTACGGTCGGTGCCGGCACCATTGACAGGGATTTTCCCGCCGATGTCAAGCTGGGGAATGGAAAAATCATACCCGGTGTAAGTGTTTACGGTGGGCCGGCTTTAACTCCGGGTCAGATGTACCCATTAGTATACGGTGGGAACACTGAGGGTGGTGCTGTTGATGGGTATTCGTCCTCGCTATGTTTGGAAGGTTCTCTGGACCCCAATTTCGTGAAAGGCAAGATGGTGTTGTGCGACAGAGGCATCAACTCGAGAGCTGCCAAAGGTGAGGTTGTGAGGAAAGCTG
Organism: Carya illinoinensis; assembly: GCF_018687715.1. Lineage (NCBI taxonomy): Eukaryota > Viridiplantae > Streptophyta > Magnoliopsida > Fagales > Juglandaceae > Carya > Carya illinoinensis. The sequence continues at coordinate 48,558,443 of NC_056752.1, forward strand.
CAGGGGTTGGAATGATCTTAGCTAATGGGGTTTTTGATGGCGAAGGATTGGTGGCCGATTGCCACGTGTTGCCCGCTACAGCTGTAGGCGCATCGTCCGGTGACGAGATCAGGAAATATATCTCTGCATCTTCGAAGTCGACACCGGTGGCAACCATTCTCTTCAAGGGGACAAGGCTCGGAGTGAGGCCTGCTCCGGTGGTGGCATCGTTTTCGGCTCGTGGTCCTAATCCGGTGACCCCGGAAATATTGAAGCCCGATGTGATTGCGCCCGGATTAAACATTCTCGCAGCTTGGCCCGACAGAATCGGACCGACCGGCATACCTTCGGATAAGCGTAGAACCGAGTTCAATATACTGTCTGGCACATCAATGGCTTGTCCTCATGTTTCCGGTTTGGCTGCATTGTTAAAAGCAGCGCACCCCGAATGGAGTCCAGCGGCCATAAGGTCTGCACTAATGACAACCGCGTATACTGTGGATAATAGGGGTGGAGGAAACATGTTGGACGAGTCCACTGGAAATGTTTCGACAGTATTTGATTTCGGGGCTGGCCATGTCCACCCCCAGAAGGCTATGGATCCTGGTCTCGTCTACGATATTAGTTCCTATGATTATGTGGATTTCCTATGCAATTCCAATTATACTACTCAGAACATCCAAATGATTACTAGGAAGACTGCGGATTGCAGCGGGGCAAAACGGGCTGGCCATGTTGGGAATTTGAATTACCCCTCGTTGACTGCGGTGTTTCAACAATATGGAAAGCGTAAGATGTCTACGCATTTTATTCGAACGGTGACCAATGTTGGAGACCCGAATTCTGTCTACCAAGTTACGGCTGAGCCGCCTAGTGGAATGGTGGTGACGGTTCGGCCGGAGAAGCTGGTGTTTAGGAGGTTGGGTCAGAGACTGAACTTCCTTGTGAGGGTGCAAACCAGGGCAGTCAAGCTCTCCCCTGGTAGCTCTAGAATGCGGACTGGCTCTATCGTATGGTCTGATGGGAAGCACAAAGTCACAAGCCCCTTGGTTGTGACCATGCAGCAACCTCTCTAGAGAGTGTTGAGGATTTTGGGTTTAGGAATTTTGCTCACCTTCCTTGTTATAGAATTACTTTTAAGTTATTCCTATATATTATCATGAGTAAGTTTTTTTTTTTTACTTTTTAAAAATGGTTTTCAGTTTCAGAAAACTGGTGGCGTTGGCTTGTACTTTGTAATGCACAGTAGAGGTGTATCTTTGTTGTAAGATTAAGAATGAAGAATGAAGAATGAATGTAAAAATGCTGTGTTTTGAGAAAAGACCAAGATAATGGTAAGATCCACTTTCCTTTCTGGTCACATAATTTTTACGGAGATCTCTGAAGTTATTCTATTTGCGCCAACTGAAAAGGGGATGATGCTGCTTTCCGTAAACGTGGTTTTTAAATTCATGGTATCCGGCGTGTAAGCAAGTAGCTTTAACAACAAGAACATCATGACAATGATAATCAGTAGTAGTACAAAAATCATGCGGGGTTACTTGCAGGTGCAGAAGATGACCAAACTAATTGTTTATGAATGTTTTGCTGCTTTTATGGGTTGCAAATGAGTTGCCACGTTTAGAGGAATGAACTTTCAGATGGCCTAGAAATCATCCAAATTGGAGCTGCTGGTAAAAGGCAGAAGAATCCCCCCGCATTCAGCGTAATCAGTGTTTGACTTTGAAACCTCATGCTGCATAATCATTGGTGCTTATTAAAACCCGAATGGTGCACAAGCAAGCACTTTCGTGGGACTGCCTTAAGTGGAGCATTTATCAATGCTTTTGGTATTGAAAGTGCATTCATCCGTTTGAAGAAAGCAACTTAATTTGCTGTAATGGACCACTAGTCAAGAAATTGCTTTACAACCATGGGGGGCCATGTTCATCAGGTTTCTGCTCGGCTCTCGAATCACTATCATTTATGTCAAGTAGCCTCATCAATCATAATGCCTCTAAAGAGAAATACTTTAATCATAAAAAGATTTTATAAAAGTAAACTCACAAACAGACGTGACTTTACGATAGATTTACTCATAATATCTTTACTTATACTAACACACACAAATGATGAATTGTTGTTTAAAGAGTGGTGCTGCTCAGACCCCTCAAGTATACCCCTAATATGTAGTAACTTATTTAAACATAAAAAATACACTAACGATAACTTTGAGTGGTATACTTGAGAGGACTAATTAGCATTTTCCTTGTTTAAAAACCCCACTTGCTTCAATTGCTTTTATAGGAACGGTAAATGCGTAAAATAGGAGGAATTTCGTAGTTATAACCTGATTGCAATAGAGGCCCATCGGGTTACCAAGTTTCCAGGCAACCACAGAAAAACTATGCCACGCACATCCACAACGGCCCAAGTTACAAGCCCAAATATTGATCTTTTATGCAAAAATAAATGTAGGCCCAGTAACAACCACAGCGTCTTTAGCCGAATGTTCGTTTGTTTTCTTAATGCTTCGGCAGCAGATGATCAGAATTATTAACATCTCTAGTGAGTACCCACATCTATAGTTTTCAAATGAATCGAGCAAGCAAGCTACGATCAATGTCAATTCATGACAGGCCACCTAGCTAAAGATCTAATTTTAGGCACGATTTTTTCTTTAAGAATCTAAGCATGTCATTTCAACAATATGCAGCTAGACTTTCTCTACCAAAATAATGGCACCAAAGCTTCCCACAACTTCTGAAACGACAGGTACTGAATTTCATTTCCGATTATATACGCACGGATAAAATGAGCAGCAAGTAGCTGGCAACAAATATCATATATCACGAATGCACAGTGAATTTCTCTTTCCGCAAAGTATAAATGCAGGCCACCTAGCTAGCTAGCGTTGCGAGAGGCCTCACGTCACGCTCCTGTATATTTTTATATATGTATCTGTCTCATACAGCTTGCACATATATACCTCCAAATATCTTACTCTCAAGTACTGTCAGCACTAAGAGTTCCCAGTCACCAGAGACCAGTCATATTCTATTATTTGAGAAACGAAAGAGACCAGTCACCAAAGCCAGAGGTCCATTCCCTGCCCCTGTACCTGTACCCTGCTTACACTTCCTACCTATTTCCTACAGATAAATTACTGAGAATCTTCTCGGGATTCATGCATGCCCATCTTTTAATTACATGCGTCTCTTCTGAGTACACGTGTGTGTGAATGTGATACATAAACTAGGAAGGCAAGTTGTCATCGACCATTAATGCAGATAAAAAGGTTAAGAAAGACGGCATGTCGATCGATACGGGAAAAGGGACTAATGATGCGATTACCAAAGATTAAGATAATACCCGGTTGATAGTATTTGTAGTATGTATGTTCAACCCCAAATCTAAAAAGGGGTTTAGAGTACACCAATTCAGTCATAATCTATTGTTCCATCATTTCACTTTAGAAGTAGGTTTCACATTATGCTATAAACAAGAAATGTACAGTAAAAACTCCAGAAAAAAACACAAAAAGGCTTGTAAATTCAAAATTTGTCGTTGCATTGGCCCCCACAGCTCACTCTACGGGTCCCGCATTCCACCCACCTTTAATTTTTTTACTTTTTTAAGCTCTGTCGTTCTGGGTTCTCTTTAACTTTATCTACAAAATTTTTATATATAATCATTTTTCTTTTTTATTTTATAAATTTTATTGATATAATTAATTATGTATTAAAAAATTGATCTAAATTAAGAAATGTATAGAAAGTAGTGATTATAGGTAAGATTATTCCTATGTCTATCATGCCATATTTGCGGCATATATTTCGGTGCATGAACCTCTTTATTTTATTTTTCTTTTCTGTTTTGTTCAGTTGGTGAATTCGGTAACATTTTTAGGTTACTTTTACTAGGCGGTAAATATCGGGTAAGAATCCCAAACAGATCTTATAGATTTTTTTGCCGATGTTAGAGCACTAGCATTAGTTTTTTTATACACATATTTAAAATTATAATTTTTAAAAATTAATTTTGAATATAAAAAAAAATTTCATATTAAATTATATATTTTTAAACCAAATAATAATAAAATATTTTTATTTATTTTTATTTTTTTAAAAATGATTATTTTTATATATTTTATAATTAACACAATGTACTCAAACATACAAATTCTATATATCTAAATATTATTAATTTTATATATCAAAATGACTACTTTTATCCATAAATATTAATATATACTAAAAAAAAATTTTGTATCATTAACTCAATATATCAAAATCATATTAGTATAAATTTCACAAAATTGATTTTAATGAATAGGAAAGAGAAAAAATAGTAAAATAATATTTAAAAAGTGAATTGTGGTTTTTCAAACTTGAATAAATACTATTTATAGTTATGTAAAATTTTGAAGATATATAATCTAATATAGATTAATTTAAAAAGATATTATGTAAATATAAAGATGAATATGAAGATAAATAAATCAATGGCAATGCTCTCGCGTTTCATTCTTCATTTCTCTACAGAGTTGCCATTTTACCTTTTAAGTACTCCTGAATACACAGTTAAATTAAACACGAGACATATATGGTGACGGTCTGACGGAGCGGTGAGATCAGGACAGGCCGGATGTATCTAAAAGCAAAGGGCCGCTGGTTACGTTTTCTTACGAGGGTGTTTGGATCTGGGGATTTTACGTGTGTTGAGAAAAAAAAAATGTCAATGACTGGATCAATTACTTGGAGTCCAAAGTTTCTTTTATACATACATATATATATATATATAAGTAATGTATATACTGTTGTAAAATTATAAACATCCTGTACGCATTTTAAAAAAAGTGAAATTATTATTAAAATCCTTTTATCTTTTTTTTATATATCACTCGTATTTATTAGTTTGTCAATATATATATATATCATATGCGGAATGACATGACTATCCAACTTGAACACGTTCTCCTGTATGCCGGCTTTGCATGCTTTGTGGATGGATAAATCTTTCTCTTCTTTTCTTCTAGAAACAGTTTATCTTTGGAACGACAAGTCCTATAAGTTGAGTTTAAAGGAAGCCAATAGGAAGATGACACATCAGCTAAGCACACAACTCATTTTTGGATAGCATCTCACCATGGAAAAATTCAAAAACTAAAACCCTCGACAACCCGTGTATTCTTTCCTCTTAGAACTTGCATCAACCCACTTCATACAGATTCAAACACACCCCGCCGCACGCCGTACAACTTCCGGTCCCAATGAAAGAGCTCCATATGAGACCGACGCAACCCACCATAGTCGCTTCGGACGGCAATAAGTGGAGTTTGTTTGAATGTGATTTTAACTTATGACTCTTTGAAACCTTTCATCAAACACCTTTCATGCGTCTCTTATTTCCATTCTTGATGCCATTCATAACTCCAACGAAGCCTTATTACATCACAATACTCACAGCATCAATTACAATAGGCTTCAATCAAAATCATAAACGCAGCTTCAAACAAACAACTCCAAATTCTTGAACTGGAAATTAATTTTTCAAAACAATGACTACGACGACTTACAATGGAGAGAGAGAGAGGGGCGCCCCGGGGGAAGTGGGGGGGGGGGGGTAGAACTCTGCAAATCAACCTGTGTAATTTTTTTTCTTCCTTTGAGTCCCGGTCTATCATTGGGTTCATGTGGAGTCCACATGGTAGGCTACCACTCGACGCTGTTTATAAAAGAGTATTGGATGTGCCTACAGAAAGATTTCTTTAGAAAGATTAACTCTTCTTTCTAAATTCTAATCATCATTTTCTTTAATTAAATATGTTATTACTCTTTCGATAGTTTTGAGTTTATTATATTAAAAATATGAGAAAAGCTTGGGGCCGGATGGTTGTGAAAAATATTTTCCCACTGGAAAATTATAAACAACCACGTAGGCACTCTAGAAGAATCAGAGACGAGCCCGCATGCACCCGAAATCTCCGTCTCCTTCTTCGAATCAGTCTCCCTCCCCCATCTACACTCAAATCTGAAAGCCCTAATCTCCATCTCCTTCTTCGAATCAGTCTCCCAAACCAAAACCCAATCAGCAGCCACCTCAATTTGTACAAATTGTTGATCAAGAATGAAAACACAAAGGGTAAGGACAGGGAAAAGCCCAAGAGCTTCGATGAGTTCCTGTTGCGTAATTCGTCGTGTAATAGTAGGGATTTTGGCGGCTTGGCCGGGTTCTAGGGTTTCGATTTGGACAGCGGCGAGAGGAAATGCCATCTGCTGCCTCTGCCATCGACTTTGTCCAGGAACGATCATATCCATGGGGTTGGGATCCGGGTCGGGTTCGGTTTCAAGTGTGAGCTCCTCTGAGGATCAGTCGGTTGCTTAGGAAAATGGTCAATTCAGTAATTTTAGGTTAGTTTTGGGGGCGTTGATTTCTAGGAATTTTTGGAGCTTTGGATGGTTAGGTTTTTCGTTGTATTTGAATGTTTAATTTTAGGCATTTGATTCGTTAAATTGACCGTCTCTGGTGTATTAATGATATATTTACTTCGATTGTTTCGAGTAATTTAGCAACTTTAATTCGATTGAGTTTTGGTTGCTTTGCATATTGGGGGTTTTTTCTGGTTTGCGAAATAAAAGGGGGCCTATGGGTTTGAGTGTAGGTAGGAGAGGGAGACTGATTCGAAGAAGGAGAGAGAGTTTTGGTGGTTGTGGGCTTATCTCTGATTCTTCTGGAATGCCTTCATGACTGTTTGTTATTAGTTGGTGGGAAAATATTTTTTACACCCATCCAACACCAAGCTTCTCTAAAAATATGCGTAGAAGGGATGCATTTACTAGGTAGGTGTACTATACAACGCTCTTTGGAAGCTGCTCAACGTGCTGCATGCATGATGCACAAAAGTGGCAAGCAATAAATCACAGGCCACGCGAGTCTTCTTCCATTTTGGTAGATCTAGAGCAGCTGAGGGTGAAATTACAGTAATATTCAAATATTAGTAAATTAATGCTTGATAGCCAAAGAACGTGGCCATATTCGTTTGATGGCTAAAATATTTTACAAAGTATATATAAAAACTAGTTAGAAATGGGAAGAAATGAGGCTTGACTGCCTTTGTAAATCGCGAATTCAACCAAGGTTAGGTGATTCGCCGTGGTCTGTTCTTCTTTTTTTTTTTTCCCTGCGGTCAAATCAAATGAACAACCTGATCTTTACCCGTGTCAACTCATATGCATCGACTGGTTAATCGCGCATTGATTGATCTGCCGGTGCTTGGACTCCAATTGCATTAGAGAAATACTTTTTGAATTCTGCAAATGAAGTCGGCGGTAAAAAAATAAATTAATATGAAATAAAAAAAAAATTTATTTTATAATTTTTTTTAATCATATAGATTTCCTGAATATAAAAAAATTAACAGTCAAATACTTCTCATAATTTGAAAGAGCAGTGATGGCGTCCCGGCCATCTTTGACCGAGGGCATGGTCGCTAAAATAAAGTTAATTTTTTTTGTTAAATATATTTAAAATCATTTTTTGAATCATTAAATAAAAAATTAAACAGAAATTAAAAAATATAAACAATCAAAATAAGAGGACAAATTCAAATGACATATTATCATTTTCTTAATTTGAATTGTTGTTGGAATTTGATCATATCAAGTAAGATAAATTTTACATCATTTATTCGTTATTTAATATTGTCCAAAATATCTATACAAATAATAATAACTAATATAAAACTTATGCCTAGTTTGAATTTAAATATAAGATGAGATGAAATAAAATTATTTTAAATAAAATATAAAAATTAAATAAATTATTATTAAAATATTATTATTATTTTAGAATTTAAAAAAATTGAATTAAATTTAAAAAAATTAAATTATTTATTATATTTTATGTAAAAATTTAAAAAATTATAATGATGAGATGTTTTGAAATACTTTTCAAATTCAAATGGGCCTTACTTTATACTTTTATCCTTCTCCCAATTAAAATTTTTAAATTTGAACAAAAATTTGATAGAATCTTGATTCTAGTTTTAAAAAGTTCCCTGCTCGAATTTCAGAGTCTCAATTAGAAAAAGGAAATAAATATGTCAAGTGATCGTACAATATTTATTATTATATTTTTAATATTTTTTTATTACATTAAATAATCAATAAATATCATGCAATCAGTATTGGTTTATTTTTCTCTCACTTGATAACATATCGTAATATGTTTCAAAAAAGAAAAAAAAATCGTAATAACTCAAAAAAAAAAAAAGATGATAATATGTATATCCGCGATAAAAAAAAGAAATATATATATATATATATATTTAACGGTAAAACATAAAAAGTCTTGTTATAGATGATAATATGGTCTGATCGAACCATCAAAAAATGAGTGAACACATTTTCAATTACAAGTATAATTAATGATATAGGTCTAATTATACTGTAGTCGGGGCTTAGATTCATAGTACATAAGATGGGAAGGCAGTGGGCACGACAAAGATGTCGTTGAATGAGACGTGCACTTAACTATTGTAAAAAGAGTAATTTTCTTTCCGTGTTTCTTAAATTAATCTGAAAAAAATACAATTTTTAAAATAGAAATTGCAAATGTTAATCGTCCTACAAAATTAGTCATACTCAATTCTCATGATTTTATATAATTTATTTTTAATTAATTTTTTAAAGTTTGATAAGATATCAGGAATGATATTTTTAGTCTTTAAGTTTTGTATTTAAAATATATATATATATATAAAGATTATTTATTGAAATTTGGAATCCTTTTTTTTTTTTCTAATAAAATATATGAAAATTTGTACGTACTAAAATCTTATATAATATTAGTAAGTATCATATAATTATTTTTAAAAAATAAATAAATATAAAATTAATATAAAAAATATTAATTTTTAATAATAAATTTTATTTTTTAAACGATTATACGACATTTAAGGTGGCTAATTTCAAACGGGCCGTACCGTAGACCTTTTTATCCGAATGTTAGAACCTGATTCGAAAGAGACACTACTGTTGTACCGTGTGTCTATGTGACACAACCGTAAATTCAATCTCAAGCCAGGGGCATTAACGTCAAATAACTCGCCATTGGAAACTCCACCACTCCTGACTCCTCCAACCCCATCACCAGTTGCTCCAAAATATACATACCGCTCCCAAATCATTTCTTCTCTGAGAAACTATAGAAAACCCCATTAGTGAAACAAAATTTTATTTTCGTTCTTTCTGAGAATAGGGAAAAAGTGAGGGAAAAGAAACTACGATGTGTGGAGGGGCTATCATCTCCGACTATATCCCGCCAAACAGATCGCGGAGGCTCACGGCGGACTACTTATGGCCCAATCTCAAGAAACCCATTTCAGGGAAGCGATTCTCGAAGCCTCTCTTCAAGAATGACAACGACAATTTCGAGGCCGATTTTCAGGATTTCAAGGATGATGTTTCCGATGTAGATGACGATGTTGAGGTCCTCGTGCTCGATGGCAAGTCCTTCGCTTTCTCTGCTGCTCGTGACCCTGGTATCATCCCTATCCTGCTGGTGTCTTGGGTTATGATTTAACCGATCAAATTTAATGTACCTTTCTTAGTAATTGTTTTCATGTTATTTCCTTAATTCTTATTTAATATAAAAGTTGTTTAAAGTAGATATCAATGTTAGGTACATATTCCGCAAACAAATTATACACTTATTAGTTATTTCAAGTTTTATATGATTGCTCTTCATGTTATATGAAGTCTAAGAAAGCATTTTTTAGTAAACTTTTGTTTCCTCATATGAATCTTCCCTTTGTGATTTCGCAGCTAATTTTTTAGAGATCCATTTTTTTTATAAATAAATTTCGTATTTTTTGGTGTTATTTATCAATTCAGTTTTTCAATTTATGTCGAAGAATATCCTCTGGTTGTTTTGGTTGATGTAGGAGGGTTCCTGTTTATTCTCATCATTTGTTGTTTTTGGGTGTTTTGACCGTGTAATTTCACTAATATGCAGAAATACCGATCCAAAAATAAAAAAATAAAAAAATCACTGATACGCAGAAATAACACAGATTTATGGTTTTGTAGCCCATTTCTACAAATCCTGTATTTCTTACTAATTTTTGGGTAATTAGCGTAATTATGTTTCGTGGTGGAAAAAAGGAGTTATCTCTTGTCGATCTATTAAATATCAATCCTTTTCCCCTTTAGAAAAAGCAAATGAACATCAAATATGTGGTTTTTATTTTTTTATTTTCTACTTTCGAAGCTGACAATTCCCCCCACCTTTCTAAAAAAACGAGAAGAAAAGAAAAAAAAAAAAACGAACTTCCGTCTGTTGCTAGATTTTGTCTCGGCCGGGGAAAAATAACTTCCCTTTTATGATTTGATAATTCAACTTTACGGTGAAAATCTTATGGAGTTTTCTTTTTCTTTTCTTCTTTTTGTACAAGTTGGGTATCAAATCTGGAGTCGTTGCTTGTTTAATTACTGATTTTTTAATAGAAGGTTATATGCTTGTTCTATCCTCTGATTATCAAACAACGAATCAAGGTTATGTATTCCAAATTTTCAGCCACTAGTTACTAACTTGTCCTGCTGCTGTTTTGGCTGATCTATTACATCGATCATGTTTGTTATAATTTTTTATTTGTATTTGTTGATGAGTTATATTGGATGAAATGAAAACATCGAGGCTTTATTTCCATCAATAAGTCAGTTGCTAATAAAAATTAAAATGATATAGGATCTATTGGTGGTTTGGTAATTTAATTGAAACTGACATGCACAAAGTATTTATTCAAATTCCACTGATAGGTTGATTTTTTATTTTCCATGTTGATTTTTCTGCTCCTGCTTGATTATCTTGGCTGAAGTTGCTTTATATTGCCTGGTTCATAGATAGTTAAATGTTGTTGAGCTCTCTCTCTCTCTCTCTCACACACACACACACACACACACACACACACACAAAACTGTGATGTCAATTTTTTTTTTTTAATTGGTATGACTGGAATTTATCTTAATTTCCACTTTGGTGGCTGATGAAGTCTTCGTTTATTTGTTCATGCTTTTGAACAACTAATTAATTTGTGGAAGTCACTGGGCAGTCTGAGCAACTGTCTTAGGATGTGCATGGGTTGTCTCAGTATCTTATTGTGCATTATGGGAGTTTCCCTGCTAGACTTTTTAATATGTACTTTTTCATGATATCTCTGTATAATTATGTGTGGTCATTTAAGGATCCAAGGCTATAAAATCTGTGGAACTGAATGGGCAAGCCGAGAAATCTGCGAAGAGAAAGAGGAAGAATCAGTATAGGGGAATCCGGCAGCGCCCATGGGGTAAGTGGGCTGCTGAGATCCGAGATCCAAGGAAAGGTGTCCGTGTGTGGCTTGGAACTTTTAACACTGCAGAGGAAGCTGCAAGAGCATATGATGCCGAGGCACGGAAAATTCGTGGCAAGAAAGCTAAGGTGAATTTCCCTGATAATGCTACCCGTACGTCTGCAAAGCGTTCAGTGAAGGAAAATCTGCTGAAGCCACTTCCCAAGGCAAACCTGCACTCTGTGCAGCCCAACCTGAATCAAAATTTTGATTCCATGAACAACTCTGATCAGGACTACACCATGGGATTGATGGAAGAAAAACCTTTTACCAACCAGTATGGATATTTGGACCCCATTCCTCTCGATGGGGATGTTGGACCCAAATCCTTTGTTTCCTCTGGCGGCACTACCCCCACGTACTTCAATTCAGATCAGGGGAGTAATACATTTGATTATTCTGACTTTGCATGGGGTGAACAGGGCCCTAAGACGCCAGAGATCTCGTCCGTTCTTTCAGTTAATGTAGAAGGGGGCGAATCTCAGTTTCTGGAGGATGCTAGTCCAAGGAAGAAACTGAAGGTTGACTCTGAAAATGTTGCGTCTGTTGAAAATAACACTGCAAAAACAGTTGTGGAGCTCTCTGCTTTGGAGTCCCAGATAAATTATCAGTTGCCGTACCTGGAGGGAATGTGGGATGACTCGATTGAGACATTGTTTAGCGGAGATACAACTCAGGATGTTGGGAACCCGATGGATCTTTGGGGCTTCGAGGAAGACTCAGTTATGGTTGGGGGAGATTTCTAAGCAAACCACTCCCATGCTTGCTAGTATGTAAATAAAAATAAAATCAGTAAGTTTCGTCCTTGTACCCTCTTATGTTTTGTCTCATTTTTTCGTTTCCTTTCAACTTCTTGGGGGTTTTTTCCCCCAAAAAAAAAAAAAAAATTCTCGATATCAATCTCACTGCTTACAGGAATGATGTCATCTGTGTGATGGAGTACGATCAAAGTTTGAAGCTGCTCGAGGCTTTTATGGAGTTTACAGGTGCTTAGGTTCCTTTGAAGACATTGAATTTGGGATCGATCTTTGTATCAATGACGCATGGTCTGTGATAAGATTCTAAAACATTATAAATGTCAACTTTGGTGTTTGTTTGCATCTTATTTCTTTTACGAGGGACCCTCAATTTTTGGATTGCTAATTTGGTTTGTTTGGTGTGGTAGATTTCCTACAGCTTTTAATGGTTGTTTGCAGTTTTTGCTCACTCTGTTGGGGACTTTACTCTTTGCAGCTTTTAATGCTAGTTGGGCTACCATGAGAGTCCCTTTAGCCTGTCCGAAAAGTGTCAGCAAATTTTGAGATGCAAATTATGAGATAAAAAGGACACAAGGCTCCGTTTAGCTGATAAGAGTATCTCAATCTTCTATAAATAATAGTGAAACGGTAATGTAGTAGAATGAGAAGGTGCGAGAACAATTGAGTTCTCAAACACAGCCTAACGTAAGATTGATTTTTGAAAAGATTTTAAAGGATTTGGGGGTTTTGTTTTGGAAGAATGAATCCATTTAAGTAATTTTTAAGATTGGAGAAATGTTCTGACGCAGAATTATCAAAGACAATACCGTTCTCTGTATGCAGCTTGAACATATTGATACAAGTATCGATTATTTGTCGCTTTATTCAGTATCATGAGACATGAGGTGATCCGGGTATTACGTCGTGATTTTCTTTGTTTTCATCATTATGATTTTTTGCACAATGGGGACAAAAAGCCAGCCATGACTATGAGCCGTCATCGTCAAGGCATTGGAGATTGGGCCTGGCCACTCCCTCCCACCTAAAAAAAATTTCATATGGGCATCTGCCGTGCTTAATTTTAGGCTTTCATTTAGCCATCTGCTGTGCTTAATCTGAATTCATCTTATTTAATTATTATAAATTTTTTAATTTTTAATATAAAATATAATAAATAATTTAATTTTTTAAAACTTTAAAATAATAATCATCCTAACTTAACCAACTATCCAAACCAGCCCTAATCTTGCTTGCAAAAATTGAGGTCGGATGCAACTGCAGGTCAAACTTGGCCAGCCAGTCTCCCTCTTCCTCCGGTTCAAAACGGCCAATTTGAATTTTAAATTCATCTCAAATTTTTTTATTTAATTATTATAATTTTTTTAAATTTTAATATAAAATATAATAAATAATTTAATTTTTTTAAATTTTAAAATAATAATAATATTAAAAAATAATATTTTATTTAATTTTTAACTTTTATTTCAATTCAATTTAATCTAAATCAACGTCCCAACGCATCCTAAGGAAAATATAAACCGAGGGAGGCATCTCTGGGGTCATAAATGTATACTTTCAAGGAAGATGTACTCTGAGCTCATGTAGTGTTAGCAGTAGAAGTATTATAGGGACAGCAAAAATAAGGAAAGTGATAGTTGTAATGGTGCTTGTGTAAGTATCATGAATTAATATGAGATTTATATGAAAAAAAATTAATTTTTTAATATAAATTTTATTTTTTTTTTAAAAATAATTACGCTTTATATATTTCGTAACTGTATCTAATAGTATTCTAAAAAGAAACACGCACAGTACATGACATAAGAAAACGTGTTTAGTGAGGAACAACCATGATTGTTAGCCACAAAAGGTTGTCAGGACTAGGAGTAGGGTGCACTGGCACCATCCACCCGCCCCCCGTCTAGCCCACGGCCTATCATATTCCCCAATCACATGTATTTTGTGGCAAAGGTTTAGAGCCGTTGCACCGAGCTTGCCGGGGGTGGCAAAATGAATCTTAATCATTTAGCACGCAGGCGATCCAGCCATCACAAAACGATAATATAAATTTTCTTTCTCCATTCGGAAGGTGTGAAGTAGTACTCGTCGTTTCTTCTGAAGATGATGCTCTGAAATTTGGTCACGAAGAAGTTATGTTAGAGATATTATTAAATTATGAAATTAATTTAATTTTAATTTATAATTATCAAATAATTTTTTAGAAATCACTTCATTATTCAACATCTTACATATTTTAATTTAATTTAATTTAATTTTTCTTAAATTAATTGACTTGTTCTGTTATTATCCATACATCACATACTTACTGTATGGAAAAAGAAAGAAATCAAAAGATGTATGGTGTGTATAATGATAAGTAAAATTATTTTTAATTTTTATTACGTTAAAAATACTTATTATTTTATCTCTAATTTATATATTTTGGAATTAATATTTTATATTTAATAACAATTAAGAATAATATAAATGTATCATTTTTTTTCCTCCTTATCTATTTCCATATTATTTTTCATTTTATTTTATATTTTCTATCAGAAAAAAGGGAGGCATGTCATGACCAGTCACCTACTTTGACAATAATGTCCAAGAGCCAAACAAATCCACGAGAATTAACGCTTTTGCCATATTTAGGATTACAAATGAACTCACTATACTTTTTTGTGAATTTAATGATCATGAGCCAATTCAACTTCTTTCAGGTTGCTATTTCTTTCGTCTGACGTTATGGTCATCTGGCTTTTGGGTTTGGCTACATTAACTACAGTCTCTAGTCTTCCTCTCGCCTCTACTACTTTTCCTTTCTTTGTTTTCACGTTTTAATGTCGTTTCTATTTCTTTCAGGTTGCCTTATACTGCGATATAACACTATGACAACCGAGGGCTTAGATTTAAAGATCGAAGTTTACATCACATCACATCAAAAGGTCGGTTGTTCGAAATCATTTCGATCGGACGTATTACTACTATATTCCTCATAATATTTCTTTGGACAATGCTAGGCATCCGGAATTCCGTTAACTTATCTCGTTAATTTTTTTTTTTTTAAATTTTTTTTATAGAAAGATTAAAAAAATTATATTTAATTATATTATGAATTTTATTCATTTTTTTAAAATATTTAAAAATGTTAAAAAAATGATATGAAAAAAAAAACACTTTTAAATATTTCTTTTAAATCATTTTTTTAACACTTTTAAATATTTTGAAAAAATAAATAAAATTCACAATATAATTAAACAATATTTTTTTAATTTTTCTGTGAAAAAAAATTTTAATAAAAAAAAAATGAGCGGGACAAATGAACAAAACCCCCCAGCGGATCCCTATCATTTCCCTATTTCTTTCCTTTCGTTTGGGCAGAATGAGAAGTTCACACGCACACCCACACGGACAGACAGAATAGTAGGGTTTTCCTTTTCAGGCTCCTCTCCAAAATTGATCTTCGTGAACTGCGCATTAACTTTCTACGCATAAAGATAGCTAGCTCAGATAGGCAAGTCACATTGTGGTCAATTCTGATACCAAAGGCATATATAGTGTATTTATATATAATGGCTCTTAAAGTTTTAATGTCAATTGTCAAATCCTACTATGGATACAAAACTTCCCTCATCTTCTTGCACTTTCCACTGCGTTACTGTTGGACTGTAATTATTAGAGTGATCACTTTTGAGCAATGGGATTGGAAGCCCAAACCCACCTCATATTTTCACCAAATTTGTATATATGCCACTGGATGTGATGTCATTATAACCTTATATATATATATATATATATATATATATATATATGTATGTATGTACAATATCACCTCCATGCGTTTCTTACAGTGATTTTCAATGGAGGATACGGCTTGCGGATCGAGTTGTGATTTCTCTCAAAGGAGACCTAAAAGGAGCAATGGAAGTCTGATCTGTTGCCTGCATGCCTTGATTAATTAATTATGTCCCACATTTAACTTCTTCATATTTCGTTTAGCACCAATTCATTTTAAAAAAATGGGAGTATGATAATTAAGGCAGAGGATGAAATGATTTACAATAAGCCGACAACCCCTCAGCTAGCCAAAAAAAATCAAAAGATGATCACTGGAAACCAGAAAACCATCCCTATCCGCCATTAAGGATCTTCTGGCCGAATAACACCACCCATGGTTCTTAATTAGGGATTAATATTGGGTCCATATATGGTTGAGAGTTCAGATACCTTCAACTACTAGCTAGGGCCGATGTCTCTAAACAAAGTTTTAATAACTTCGAACGGGGATACACGCATGCAAGGTACGTACGTAGCAGTAGCATGAACAGTAACATCTTTTTAATTGTGCCCTTTTGGTGCCGCCCAGCTAGCTTTCTTTTTCTAAATATTTATAGTGCCTTTAGATTGAACAAACATCTCATGACTAGATGTTTACTTACCTGAGTTTTTGGCCGTGTGGGAAAAGTTTGTCCTTTTTATTGAAAGCTTTTTTGAGTTTTTCAAGTGCATGCTCATGCCCTGAATGAACTATAACAAAGATATTAAATATATATATATATATATATATATATAATATATTTCAGGCATCATGTCAGTGAAAAAATTATTTTTAGAAATAATATTTATAATAGTAAAATGTATAAGTATCACACAAATTTTTAAAAAAATAATAAATAAATACGATACTTAAAATATTTTTTAAATTTTTTAAAAAAATTACGTGATATTTATGCATTTCACGACTATATTTAATATTTTTCTTTCGATATATATACTGATCTGTACGTAGATGGAATACGAGAGTCATGCAATCAATTAGGATCTCGATGAATATCGCGGTACCGAAAGTTTAATTAAAAAACAACCAAAGCTATCTGATGAACTGTACGTCCCTAATTTTCAGTCATGCAGTCATCGATTATGCGAGGGACAATTATGATTTCGATCGTAACCATATAATAGATATATTATTTTCTAATTTCACCGTCTCCAGTCGATTAGGTCAAGAAGGAACTCGAGTTTTTTTAGTCTGTGGCTCATGATTCTTCAAACAGTACTCAAATCATTACATAAAAGTCCGACCAGATTATAATGTATGGTCATTTCCAATTTCGTGCATGACAGTTTGTATTAATTAGTTGTCGTATACTGTCTTTCTAATAAGGTGTTTGATAATTGTCATGTTGACTCGTATACGTTATAAATTAATTTGGATTGATCAATGTAATAGCATATCAATTAATCCCGACAAGCTGTGAGAAGATAACATTTTGAACGCTAATAATACATGTATATATTTCTTTTTTATATCTATTCTTATAATTATATTTTAAATTAAAGATATTTATGTCTAATTTGAATTCAAATTATATAAGAAATTAGAAAAAATTAGTATTTTTATGAAGTAGAATTACATATTAATTCATTGTACGTAAAATGAGTTATAAAATAATTATATCATATTTGAATTGCGTATTTTATTTACGTGAAATTCCTAATATTTTTTATTCTACCGCTACAAGTTCAATAATTCCATGCTCCCCATGTGTTGGGATACTATTCATTGTTACATAAAAATTTTATTTACAATAATTTTTATATATTTTTTTATACATTCTACTAATATAATTGATTGTATTATTTTTTTAATATAAAATTATAATTATTTTAATCAAACATATTAATAAAATGTATAAAAAATATTAAAAAAATAATTGCATATGACATAACCTATTTATAAGGGTTTGTATTGAAGTAGAAGCAATTCGATAATTAGTACTAAAATAATCATTCTTCTGATGTCAAATAGATCTCTATACCCCATATATTTCTGAGCAAATCATTATTTCAGTGCAACTTTGACACGTTTCAAAACCCGCCATCGTCTGAACTGGTTTCAAAACAATCCTTTCCAGTATTTTAAATCGTCAATTTGTAGCTGAATATCTATATTTTGCTGTTTTCGGACTAAAAACGAGCGTTGAATTTTGAGCCAAAAATATATATATTTGCAAGTTGATGTTTTCAAGGTATACAAATAATTTTGTATTCAAATCAATTTGACTAACCGTCTAAGAAATTTATAAAGAAATGCACGTTTAGTTTGCAGCTTGATCCGAGCATCATGTCAGATTTCGAATCACGCTGACTGCTCCAAAAAATATTGCAGAATTAGGATCCATAGGCAACAATTGTTTTTTGTCATATATAGACAAAGATAATAACAAGCTAGCTAGGTTTGTCATATATTACCCACACAATATTCTAGGAGAATTAATGAAACTAAATGCTAAGGAAACTCAGCCATGGCAAGGCCAAGCTCTGTCTTCTTCATTTTGTTTCTTCATGCAGTCCTCAATATCTCAACCAGTTCTTGCGGAAGTAGATCCAAGCATCCAACAAAACACCACGTTCATGTTCATGCGCGCAGCCTTTTCATATTCGGAGACTCTTTCTTAGATGCTGGCAACAACAATTACATCAACACCACAACCCTCGACCAAGCAAATTTCTGGCCTTATGGAGAGACTTTTTTCAAGTTCCCAACCGGGCGGTTCTCTGATGGCCGTTTGGTATCAGATTTTATTGGTGAGATTTGCAAATCCTCCTAGAACATGTTTTTCTTGCTTGTATTAATCTGTTTTGGTCAACCAACAAATATTCTGTCTGTCTGTCGAAAGAATACTCTTCTTTTTTCTTGTCTTATATGTGACATGCTTCATTTGTAGCTGAATATGCAAAGCTATCATTGATTCCACCCTTTCTACAACCTGGGAATCCTCACTATCTCAACGGCGTGAATTTCGCTTCAGCTGGGGCGGGCGCTCTGGTTGAAACCTTTCAAGGGTCGGTACGTACATTTTTCACAAACCTGCTTTCCTAAATGGGATTTGCAGAAAACTTGATTCGCAGATTATTGTAGTTTATTTTAGTAATAACGAGTTTTTATTTATTTAATTTATTTACAAGGAGATTTTTCCATACATGTTAGTCAAAGCAGTTCTAAGGGCAGCCTTTCATGGGTGGTATACTACCTATGAGAGAGGCTGGCATAGATGTTGACTTAAATTTGTGGCAATGTAAGCTTTTTGCCTGAGCCTTTTTTAACTTTTCTCAGCACTTATAGTTTGGGCCACAAATTCTAAGTGCACTCCTGATTTGTCAAACGTCAAGTGAGGCCCAAAAGTTGATACTAGCTGTCCCAGTTTTTTACAGCTTCCATCTCGTAAATAATAATACTAGTGTGGACCCCTAATTTTTATTGTAAAAGCTAACATAAACAAACAGAGTTCCATTGTTAAAGCCATGAAAAAGGAATTCTTTGAATTTTCAAGTTATGGGTGAATACTATCAAGAGTTAGTTGCCTTAAAACTTTTCAGGTTGTTGATCTCAGAACACAGCTAAATTACTATAAAACGGTAGTGACTTGGTTGAGAAGGAAGCTAGGCAAAGTTGAAGCCAAAATGACATTATCAAGAGCTGTCTACTTGTTTAGCATTGGAAGCAATGATTATACCAGTCTTTTCTTAACCAATTCCACTCTACTTAACACATATTCCAAATCAGAGTATGTTGGAATTGTGATTGGTAATCTGACAACCATCATCAAAGTAAGCTCTCCTCCTCTTCTTCTTTTCCCTATGGTTCAATATTGAATAACTATATATTAACTTGATCATGTAGTGAGGAACTGTTTTTGGTTATGGTCATTTTTGGTAGGATATACATAAAAGAGGTGGTAGGAAATTTGGGTTCATCAATTTGCCTGCCTTGGGATGTCTTCCAGGCATCAGAATCATCAATCCAGATAACAAAGGTGGCTGCTTAGAAGAAGCTTCATTGTTGGCAAAATTACACAACCGAGCTCTGTACAACCTTCTCCGGGAATTGGAGAAGCAGTTGAAGGAGTTCAAATATTCAGTTTTCAACCTCAACATCCATCTTAGACAAAGAATGAATCATCCCTTAAAATATGGTATGTATTCACGTACGTACGCAGATGCTTCAGCTTTTCTCTTTCCTCTGGATCTATGAGGTGGTGATCAAATTTCATGGGCTTCAGCCCAGAACTTGAGTTACGTTGGGATTAGGTGGGCCTCTCTAATAGGTTTTGAAGCGGCCCAAGTCAGGCTGCCCTAGTCCTTTTATGATTGACCATAATGATCTCTCAGATTTAGGCATAGTGGACTCAAATTATATGTTGCTACCACAATAATAAATTAATATATAACAATAATACATTAGTATAGTATTAATGTAAAAGATTTTAGTATATTAGCTAACATTAAAAAATTGGTATTTTTAATTTTTAATTTTTATAGTTGTAATTGTTCTTACAACAAACTAGTTGTTTTCGTAGTGACTTCATGTAAGTCGTAGAATTTTAATTGTTATATATTTATACACAAGAAGAAGTTAATTGAAAATTTTGTTTTTGATGAAAGGATTCAAGGAAGGGAAAGGAGCATGCTGTGGAACAGGACAACTGAGAGGAGTGTACAGTTGTGGAGGAAAAAGACTGGTGAAGGAGTTCCAAGTCTGCGAGAATCCAAAAGAATATGTGTTTTGGGATTCTTACCATCTCACAGAAAGGGCCTACAAACAATTGGCAGATGAAATGTGGAGTGGGGAAAGCATCACCAACAGCATGGGTTCTTACAATCTGAGAGATCTATTCCAAAATCTCTAAAAGTCCTTTTCACCTTTCAAAATAATGCATCTTTATTGCTTGTAATCTTACAGAAAATTAGAGTAAATGAGAAAGAAGACATTGCTAGAAATTTTTTAGGCTAGCAACATTTAAGTCTGTCGGGTTTATTACGGCATTTTCCCCCTTTTGAGAAGACAATGGATAGTCTTGCTTTTGCGTATTGATGAGTGACAAGAATTTATATCATGCACTACATATAATGCTTTTTCCAAGGACCTGCCGTTTCACAAAAAATGAATTGAATCGGCTTGGCCTCCTCATGCATTATAAAAAAAACTGTTTAGTAAGTTATTTATTATCAAAATAATTATTTTTTTTTATCATAAATAAATATGTTTTGATCATAAATAATTATTTTAGTTGCATATAATTTATTATGTTGCCCAGATGATTAATACAAGAGAGTGAGTGAATTGAGTTATATTTAAAAAATTAACAATTATAAATCAAATATATAATATAAAATATAAATAAAATACGAAGCAGTAATAAATATAAAGAGTAAGAGTAAGAGAGAAGCAAACTCAGTATGTTAACGAGGTTTGGCTTCTCTGCCTACGTTCTCACCTCAAGCTACCCTTTGAGGATTCCTAAATTCACTATTCAATCTCCTTCATATGGAGATAAAAACCTATTACACCTTTGAACAACATCGCTACAAGAGATCCGTGTAGAACATCCTTTACACTTGCAATTACCTTACATGTGGTGATTCAATTATTCCCCGTGTAGAATATTTTCTACATGCACATGGGTTATATATACCCTTTTACTGATACAAGAGCTGATAGTGGGTAGGTTATCAAAAAATAATCCTCAATGAGTGAAATAAGAATAATACAACGTAAACTATATCTCTATCAAAATGAATAAGGTTTAAGGCTCAATTTTTAGAGAAGAGAGAATGAAAACTTTGAATGAATGTTGTATGCTCTTAGTGTTGTAAATTTGAAACTCTCAAATAATTTATTTATAAGCATATGAGACTTTATATTCAAATTTAAAAAAATTTACATTTCAAAAACAATATCATTCACTTTTCAAAAATTTCAAATTTAATCTTTTTACTTTTCACAGATGACATAATGAGTACGCTATACTTTTCAAAATTTTCAAACAAAATTATCTACCTTTTGCTTAAGTCAAAAAGAATATCAATCACTTTTAAAAATATTCAAATAAAGCATGCACATGTGAAAGATGACAATGAATCATTTTTAATATTTTCAAACAAAATCATCTACCTTTTACATAAGTTAAAAAAAACATTAATCACTTTTGAAAATATTTAAATAAAGCATGCACATCTAAAAAATGACAATCAATCATTTTTAATATTTTTAAAATTCAAACTTTTAATCATGTTATGTACATGTGAAAGATGACAATCAATCATCTTTCAAAATTTTTAAATTTAATTTTTAAAATATTTATGCACATGTGAAAAATGTATTCTAATGATTTATGATAAAATATTAATATTAAGTCTTAATTCTAATTTTGAACTTTTAAGAGATTTATAATATTACTCTATGAATTTTAATGTGAACTTGTTTCCTTTTTACTTATATTTGATTTTTTAATGTGCTTGACTCTATTATATAGATACTTTAAATTTGAGATTTGTTTATTTTTTAAATTTATTTATTATTATTAAAATTAATATGTAAATATATAATTATATGAAATTTAAAATCTGGATTCGACACATTATAAATAGTAATTAATGTAGGGACGTTTTCCTTCGATAATTTTGCTCACTTTCTTACCTTTATTAAAGCTATCTTTGGATTTAAAAGCTATATTTATGGCTTTAAATGTTAGAATCATCCTAGCTACTTTTGGCTGACGTGGATTTAAAGCTCGAATCTTTTTGAAAATGTTATTTTCCCTTGGTCATTTAAAATTTACAGAAAAGTTATTTTTGTCCCCTCAAAAATATACAATAACTATTTCATCCGTCGAAAAAGCTATGTAATAGTTGTTTTAAAATATATATATATATATATATATATTTATAGAAAATACGTTTACTTTATAAATTTATATAATATTTCTGTATAGATTTGCATTCTCAAAAGTTATATTAATATTTTAAAAAAACCTTCTGGTTTTATATTTATACACTATTAGGTCATGTTCATTAACTTGATGCGGTGTAAAGTCGTCCTTTACACCCTCCAATAAAAATAGACATCACAACTTTCTAACGAGTGATATAATGCGCCCATCCACACTAAATTATACACACTAAAGTTTAAATTTTCAATTTAAAAGAATTCAATAATTCGGGCCGCAATTCAGAGAGATCGTTGGAGTGGAAAATTAATTATGGGTGTGGCTATAGTATTCGAAAACAGTGACCGGCCAGTGCTATCGAACAGTACATTCATTTATTTTTTAAATATAAAAAAACAGGAATATTGCCCTATTGGCAACAAGCCACTCCCTTCCATCTGTTTAGCATTTTTCATTAATTATTAGTGATAATTTCTTTTAAGCTACTCATTTTAAGGTTTAAGTAATGGTTTTATGGAGTCTATCTTATTATATAAACTGCACATTGTTGTGCTTTTGGCTTGGTAAAAAAATCATACAAGATAATAGAAAGATAATATTTAAGTGGTTCGACAATTTACTTACGTCTATTGAAGTAAAAATTCAGTATTTTCAATATGTTTGTACAAAATTACAAACACTCATAAACAAACTCTCTATCTCTCACAATACCCTCTATTCTGGGTTTTCTCAGAACTAATATTTCGCTCTTAACCTTCTGCCTTGATCGCTTACTTCAGTAGAATGATTTATAACATTGCAAATGATCTCTTTAATAGGAGAAGCTTACTTAATGTAACCATCATTATTGACAAACATGTGAAAGTTTCTAGCAGCTATCCTTAACTGTTGAGAGGCTGCTGCAGCCATCTAGAATCAATGAAAAGCTTCTTTTACATAGTGGTAAGCTACATAATTACATAAGCAATTCACGTTTGGGGAGTTTCCAACAAACATTTCTTAGATGGCAATAATACCACATCTGGGTGTTCCCACACAAGTAGCCAGTTGTAGGAAGGCAATTCAAGCACCTGCCGTCTCTTCTACATGCAGGAAACGAATTGTCCTATAAATGACAAACTAAAACAAAAGGGAGAGACAGTGAACCAGATTAACATGGCGAGTTTGAGGTGGAGCTTCTGTTTCTTGGTTCTTTATGCAACCCTTCTTACCCACTGCCATGGTCGCCGATGCCAGCCAGAAAAACATGTTGCCTTATTCGTCTTCGGGGACTCACTATTCGATGCCGGAAACAATAACTACGTCAACGTCACTGCTGAATCCAAGGCAAACTTTGAGCCCTACGGAATGACCACCTTTAAGTACCCCAACGGAAGATTTTCTGACGGCCGGATTGCCCCAGATTTCATTGGTAACAAAAATTGCTATATATGTTGTTTCTTATTAGTATCTTGATTTTGTGCCAAATTTGACTGTTGAAGCTTTAATTGCATGTTTCAGCTGAGTACGCAAAGTTGCCATATATTGCCCCATATCTGCATCCTGGCTATCATCTATTTGTCAATGGGGCAAACTTTGCATCAGCAGGAGCTAGTGCCCTTGGTGAAACGCATCAAGGATCGTTATGTAATCTTTCACATTAGCAGATGGAGTGAGACGTTGTTCTTGCAACATTCTACCCAAATTCCAAATCTTTGTATATGCATGTCCAAATATGTTACGTCATTTTCTGAAATAAATATGATGCCAGTGTTGTTTTTAATGACCCCAGGCGATACACCTAAAAACTCAACTGGGTTATTTCAAGAACTTGGCGAGGCTGTTTAGACGAAAACTTGGTGATGCAGGAGCCAGGAAATTATTGGAAAGAGCAGTTTACTTAATAAGCATTGGGGCCAATGATTATCCTGGCTCTTCAATATCGAATTCCAGCAGACCTTCCCCCTCTCAAGAATACGTGGACATGGTGATCGGCAACTTGACATTTGTGCTCAGCGTAATAAAAAAATATTAACATTCACTGCAATATTTTAAACGAATTAACTTTATCTACTTGAGTTCTTGTTACAACTTGGTTTTATGGTTTTTTCTTGATCATGTGCTAGGGAATATATGAGCAAGGAGGAAGGAAATTTGGGTTTCCAAGCGTGCCGCCAATACTTTTGCTACCAAGCAGGAGAGCAGGAACGGTGGCAAGCAAAGACGAAACAGAGAAAATTACAGAACTCATAAAACTGCACGATAACACACTTTCTAGGGCCCTCCAGGAGCTAGAGAGACAGCTCCATGGATTTAGATATTCAAAAACCACACTCTCCACTTTTCTTAGTGAAAGAATAAACAGTCCTTCAAAATATGGTATGTCGTGGCTCTGCATGCACACAGAGTACATTTTATTAGTATCATAATTCGATTCTCATTTCTATCATAGACTGACAGAAATCAGTATCGTGATTAATTACGATTTGTGAAGGGTTCAAGGAAGGGGAGATTGCATGTTGCGGAACTGGTCCTTACAGAGGACTATGGAGTTGTGGAGGAAAGAGACGAGTGAAAGAGTACGAAGTGTGTGGGAACCCCAGGGAGTATGTGTTCTTTGACTCTGCACATCCGTCTGAAAAGACCCACCAGCAACTTGCCGAGCTAATGTGGAGTGGACCCCCCAATCTCATCGGACCTTACAATCTCAAAGCTCTGTTTGAACTGTGAGATCGATGTAGCCTTGATTTGATGAGAAACAAGCAACTCGTATATGCTATCATCAACCACTAAAATGAAAATTGAACTTTCCTGAAAATATTGCTGAATATTAATTAGTCTTACAACCATAAAAGTCGTAATTTAGTACATTACTTTGGTTGTTTGTGACATGATATCTTGAACGCATGCGATTAGTTCGGCCATTCGCAAGAAATATTGAACTAATCAACCTGTGCTGAAAGCTCAACTGAAACAATTTATATTTCCTTTTCCCCTACCGCCTGTATATAAATGAAAATCGCAAGAAACGAGAAGTTACTAGAAAGTAAACAAGATCTAACATAATGGGTTCAAGGTTCCTTTTTCTGTTTCTTGGTTTTGTGTGCGAGCCGTCTTCTCCCAACCACACCACGACTGATTTGCAGGCAAATTTTTGGCCATATGGAGAAAGCTTCTTCAAGTACCCCACTGGGAGGCCTTCCGATGGCCGTCTAATTCCAGATTTCATTGGTAAAACTCAGATGTTTTCTTCCCCTTATAACCTGAAGTGTCGCTCAAATTCACTTTTGAAGCCTTTTTGCAGCTGTGTATGTAAAGTTTCCACTGATACCATATCTACGTCCTGGTTATCATCGATATACAGATGGGGCTAACTTTGCATCAGCAGGAGCTGGTGCGCTGGTGATCTAGTTGTCACTCACTCGCCAAGGATTAGTATGCAAAAAAAAAAAAAAAAAAAACGTGGCAATAGTTCCTTGAAATACTAGCTTTCTCATCTTATATTGCATCAGATGTTCTGACATAGGTTACCCTCTTGGCTCTTATGACGTAAGAACATCTTGTATTGTAGCATGGTTGAGTACTTCCCTTTGGTTCATACTCGACTAAAGTATTTCCAAGGACATGGAAATATTGCTGTTGGGGCCAATACTAGCTGTCCAGAGCCGTTTACTTAATTAGCATTGGCAGCAACGATCGATCACCTCTCCCTTTCACTTCAAATCCCCGCATCCTTCAATCCTACTCTCAATAATAATATGGTAGATATAGTGATTGGCAACTTGACAACCGTGATCAGTGTTAAAATACTCTATAGTGTATGGTTGTTTAATATTAAAATATTTTTTAATATAAATAAAATGTTAAAAGTACATTTTAAGAAGATTGACGTTTTTTCTTAAACGTAAATTTTTGGATTTTGCATAACATAGTTACATTTTGAAAAAATTTGTCAATGGACAAAAATGTCTATATAAACTTCAAATAATTACAATTTTGTCATTGTCTTATCTTTTTGAGCGACAGCCCCATTTTATCAGTATTTTCATGGAAATTTCAAATTTTAAAATTTTTATCATTTTAAGTAGTTAACACATTGGCACGTATGCATTGTGTAAATAAAATTATAAGTGTAAATAGCATTTTATATCTTTAAAAAATCAAATGATTATTCTACTTAAAAAAACATATTTTAATTTATTTCTAAATAAATATAACATGTTTCAAATTACTTTAAAATATAACAATGATTAATAACTTTTTAATAGTAATGTTTATTACTATAAGCTCTACAAAGTCTTAAATTAAAAGTTATATCACTCACCCCTACATATAATATCCCTTTAATAATCCTGAACGTATGCAATTAGCTCGCATTTTTCTGTCAAGAAATAATAAACTAATTGACCTGTTTTGAAAATATTTCAACCAAATCAAGCAATTAAAAAAAAAAAAATCCTCAAAGTTGTCCTCGACCAGAGTACGTACAAAGTTGAAGAGATAAATCTTTCCATTTTAAGGCAAAGATAAAGAAGACTAGAAGAGATTAAGGGAATCGAAGATGAGTAATACTACGTACAATTGTAGAATTATAAATATCACGTAATAGTTTTGAAAAAAAATAGAATCTACGATTAAAAAGTTAATTTTTTTTTCATATAAGTCTCATATTAATTTATTTTTTTTAAAGTGATTACATATCATTTACATAATCATAACTATAAATATCATTTATCATCAAAAATATTATTATTCTTGAAACAACTTGAAGTACATCAGCAGCCTACGTAAAGCCATATAAGATCTAAAAGTTCAGACTCTTCTTTAAAAGCACTTAATGACTATAAAGTATTAAAGTTTTACTTAGAAAATCAAAAGACACATCAATGAGAAACCAAAACATAACGTTGAGAAATTAAAAGAGCTCTCTTGTAAAGTAAAAAAGTCTGATTTAGATGTTGAGTTGATTTGAGATGAGTTAAATTATTTATAAATAATAATAAATTGAGATGGTAAAGTAAATTTTATGGAATCTATCTAAAATAAGTTTAGATATATTTAGATGTTAAGATAAGTTTAAATATATTTATAAGAAATTAAAAAATATTTTAAAAAAATATGCTTGGTTTTATTATTTTCCTCCGGACTCCTTCAAAAGTTTTTAAATTGATTTTTGTTATAAACTATCTTGAATTATATGACCATATTTAGCTAGCCGTCAAACGCATAGTGCTAGTCGTCAAAAGTATAGTCTCTTTTGTAACCCTATATATATATGGGTATATTGATGTTATATGATATACAGATCAATAAGAGAATCTTCTCTCTCGCTCTCTCTCAATCCTTTGAAACTCTCTCATTTTCATTGAGTTCATAACATGTTATCAGTACGAGAATCATGTTCTTCCTTGTCTCTCCCAACTTCATCTTCTTCCTCTGTCTCCAGAATATTTAGCCCATCTCTAAAGGCCAGTTTTTTTTGCCGGCAAGGCACGCCAGTTTCCATGGCCATGTTCTTCGAGAGCTCGTCTTTGGACTTCACAAAATCACCGATATGATGCTATCTATGGTACTCAATTAAAAGATCGATGAGCACTGATCCGAAATCTTTCGGGAAATAGATGCTAAAATCCACACAAATTCCTTGATCACTGACAGCACATAAAACCAACTCGGCCCCAAAACGATTTTTCTCTTCCGGCTGGGATTTCCCAGAAGTGAAGCAGTTTCCTCCGACACTGTGAATTAATTTTTCATTTCTCGATATACTTTTTTGTAGCTTTGGACTCGGATTACTCAAGCTTGCTTCCAGGAAAAATAGTCAAGCGTGGTTATAAGTTATGCTGTCAATTTTCAGATTCGTTGGATTTTCCTAGAAGGGAAAGACAGAATCAGCGTGGGGGATGCTTGTGGATTTAAGAAACCATGGGAGATTAGCTGAGATAGAAGGCCTATAACCACTTCATGACTTGGTCAATGCGGCCAATGATTTGGCTAATATAATAAAAGCCTGAGGATGGGCTTGGCACCATGGGAGACATATTCACGTGATCCTGAAGAAAAAATATTTAGAGTTTTTCAAATCAAAAAGAAAAGTTTTTTTTTCTTTTTCATTTTGGACAAATTTACTTTTAGAAACACATGGGACCCTTACTATTTTTGTTTTTTTTGTTTTTATTCAAACAACTTGCGAGGAATAGAAAACATGTGAGAGGAGTAAAGCATTTGGTTACGTTGGAGGATTAAAGTCAACAGCTATGCGAGACGAGATTTGAAGACTGAGATCACAGATATCACAATAAGATTAAATGATCTTCTACTTCAAATTTCCGATGATTTTGAAGTTAGTAATCTTCAATTTCAAGTAAGTTTTTCAATATATTATTTAAAATCTCTAAGATACAAGTTTTATTTATTCTTTTATACTTGTTATAAATTATTGATGATATGATTTATCTGAAAATGAAAATGGAGCATCCCTGAAGGATCGCCCTAAATCAATAATTTTATTGAGTATCTCATATGAGTGATACTTGTACCAAAAGCTTATTATGATTTATGCACCTGAAGTTGCATAATTGAAATTGTGGAAAGAATATATATTTGAATGAACGTCTCGAATGTGCTCCTGAAGTAGCAATATTGAGTATGCTCCTGAAGTAGCAATATGAAATGCAAATGTTCACAAATATTCATAATTTGTATCAGGTCTTTCAATAACTGAGCAAAATAATGAGTTTTTGATAAGAATCTTTATTCACGTCTTACTAGATCTACATCATTCCCTGAAGTGAATGATAATGAATTTATATCATTCTATTCCCTGAAATGAAAAGAATGATGCGTTTTATTCAAAGAAACTAAGAGATTAGACGTGATATGTTTTCGGGTCAGAAGCTCGTATTGGAAAAGCTATAAGCTTTCTCTTTGAGATGATATTATACAATTATTGAATCAAATATTATGATGCATCAAAATGTGATATGATTCAAAATATTTGTATCTTTTAATGGTTATCTTGATCATCCAAAATCAATTACGATAAGTCGAATGATTTTCATATGGACGTCCATAAAAGAACCAGAAGCATTCTTTTACTATAAAGTCTTACCACCAGAAGTGGAAAGAAAAATTTGCTTGAAGCAAATAAGATGAAATTATTCGATGTTATCTTGATTATCATATGTGAACCAGAAGTTCAGATGATAATTAAATTTTGGATGTAATAAGATAAAAAAGTCTCATATTCTAGCTGCTAAAATCCCAGCGAGGATTGAAGTCCCTGTAGGACAATTAAGAAATTCAACAGTCTAAAGACATGTCTAAAGGCATGTGAGATGTATTGATACAAAAGATAGAGCATCTCAAAAGAGAAGGACACAAATAATTTGATGCTCCTGAAGAGGCCATACCCACAGAACAAGTAATAAAGTCCATCCAAATTTTCTGTATATAATTCTCCTATATAAATCTCCTGAAGAGTGCCTCCTGAAGAGATTTTTCATGAAAATGTCTTCCCTTGAAGAGGGACAGGTACTTGAAAATAACGATATCTCGATACATTTCATGAATATTGGAGAAATTATGGATAGAAATAAAATCGTTGTCGACAACGTATTTCCATATGAGATGGCAATTGACATTACCAGAAGTAATGATGAAAGTGAATCAAGAACCGTCGAAAAATACGACGTAAAATATTAGCCAAATTTGAAAGAAACAATTCCTGCAAAATTGATTCACTAGTAAAATATGATGCATCGTGACTTATAGTCCAAACACCTAAAGAGGTGATGCTTGTTGAATGTCAGTGGGTATTTATAGAAAGAAAATAAAATGTGATATATAAATCACGAGTCAGTTTCTCAATTCCTGCAGAATTGATATCACAAAGTAAAATGTGATAAATATGGACTTGAAGTCTAAACACCTAAAGAGGTGATTTTTGTTAAATATCAATGGATATTTATATACATGATATAAAAAGCTTGAAACTTTTAATATGAAAATGTGATATAGAAATCACAAATATTAAAACAATATTGATATGATTTTAAAGTGGTTGAAATCATATTGAGATTTTTATTAGCTTGAAAGTTACCGAGAGTTTGGATATGCATGATTAACTGCATATTTATATGGATCATTGGATCATGATATATATATGAAAATCCCTGAATGATAGAAAATGTCTGAAGCTTCTAATATGAATACATCTAGAAATATGTATTCTATCAAGTTTCAAAAATCCTTATATGATCTAAAGCAATCCAAACGCAAATGGAAACAAGCTATTATTGCAGTTTATATATATGATTTAAATGTCATTGAGGCTCCAGAAGAGCTCATGAAAACTGCACATATTTGAAATATAGATCTGAAACCCTTGCGGCTTTAAGGGGAAGATGGATGATATTATTAGTCATGAAATACCATCTTTTAATATAATTAGTATTTCAGATTCATATTATGGGTTTGATATGAAGTGTGCATTATTAAAGAAGAAATAAAAAGAAGCACACAAAACATCTACCAGATGATAGATACACAAATATGAATATTTGTGAAATATCATTTTATTATTTTGAAGAAAAAAATTATAGAAATTTGAGGCATTTTGCCTCATTCTTCAAACGCTCTTGTTTTTCAAGAATCTGCATGGCATCCATATCTAAAGGGGTGGGCAATCGAAAAGAAGATTTAAGCAAGGATTTTAAATTCTTATTCTCTTGCTTTATTGCTCCTATCTTCATGTTGGACTCCAGAAGAAGTCGCTGAAGGATAGCAATATTCTCGTGGAGTTTGTCAACTCCACAAATTCTAGATTGCAGTCGCTAAGAAAATGTGACAATGGATGATGAGTATCGGGTACTGAGACTCACAAGCTCATAGATAGTTTCATTATCTGACTTATGAGTCAGATCATTATATTGCAAGATAGTACTTGCGGTAGAAGCAGGAACAGCTGATGAACGAGGTGCAGAATACCTCATATATTGATCCTGAGAAGATTGCTGAGCCATTACAGAGAGAGATTGCAGGATAAGAATGTAGAAAGATATTGCAGAGTAAAAATACAGTATGATTACAGAAAAGTGAAGAAGATGAGATGCGAATGAAGATGGGCTGAATATCTCTTTTATAGAAAAAATTATGATACAACATCTCTCGTGAAGCAAGAGAAAAGAGACGAAATATAGCTTCATAGCTCTGCGGCGCCTGACAGCACGCCTGACACCTACAGAAGAGTTGAAAATCCGCGGTGCTTGTCTGATCTAAAAAGGCTGGCCACCGTTTTTATTGAAAAAGGAGGTTAGCGGTTTAATGTTGATGAATTCTCCACTAACTGTGTTATTTATAAGAACTTCAGAAGAGTACAACTCCAGAAGAGTAGTGATGAGCAGAAAGATCTAGTTATGTTTATTTTATAAACATGGATCAAGTCCACAGTTAGTTAGATGTACAGATGCGGATTATCTTTCAGATCCACACAGAGGTAGATCTCAAACTGGATATGTATTTACTTATGGAAATTCTGCTATATCATGGAAATCTGTCAAACAAACACTATCTGCTATCTCTTCAAATCACTCAGAGATCATTACAATTCATGAGGCAAGTCGAGAATGCATTTGGCTAAGATCAATGATCCAGCATATTCAAGAAAAGCTTGGTCTTCCAGTGATTAATGATAGCCCAACAATTTTATACGAAAATAATGCTGCTTGTATTACTCAAATTAGAGGAGGATATATCAAAGGTGATAGAACCAAACATATTTCACCTAATTTCTTTTATACTCATGAACTTCAGGAGAAATGTGAAATTAACGTCAAGCAGATAGATCAAGTGATAATCTGGCAGATTTATTCACAAAAGCATTACCAACTGCAACATTTAAGAAAATTGTGCAGAACATTGGAATGCAGAGATTTGAAGACATGTTATCATACACTTTTCAGGGGAAGTAATGTCTTGAAGACTTGTGCTGATTGTACTCTTTTTCCTTCGCTAAGGTTTTATCCCACTGGGTTTTCCTTTGCAAGGTTTTAATGAGGCAATCCTAAAGCATTCGGCGATACACATGAATACTGTACTCTTTTTCCTTCGCCATTGGTTTTTTCCCATAGGGTTTTTCCTTGGCAAGGTTTTAACGAGGCATATTCTTTAAATATGGTCATCCAAAGGGGAAGTGTTATAAACTATCTTGAATTGTATGACCATATTTAGCTAGCCGTTAAACGCATAGTGCTAGTTGTCAAATGCATAACGCTAGTCGTCAAACGCATAGTGCTAGTCGTCAAATGCATAGTGCTAGTCGTCAAAAGCATAGTCTCTTTTGTAACCCTATATATATGGGTATATTGATGTTATATGATATACAGATCAATAAGAGAATCTCCTCTCTCGCTCTCTCTCAATCTTTTGAAACTCTCTCATTTTCATTGAGTTCATAACAATTTTAGTCTACTCATCCATCCTCAATATATTGTTTAATTGAAGATTCCTCGTTAGGTCATGTTCATTGACTTGATGAGGTGTAAAATCCTCCTTCCACCCTCCAATAAAAATCAGACATCCCAACTTTTTAACAAGTCATATAATGCGAGAGCATCACACTAAATTATATGCATTAAAATTTAAATTTTCAATTTTTAATTTAATATAATTTAATCATTCGGGCCGCCTTCATGAGAGACCATTGGAGTGGACAATTAATTATGAAATTTTGTTATATACAAGTAAAGTCGTATATTAATTTACGTATCAATACTAATTTCTTTATACTTAAAATTTAAATTAATATCATTTTTAATAAAATTTACTTTTTGACCAATCATATTAAATTGGTATGTAAATTAGTACACAATTATACTTACAACTAAATTTTTCTTTAATTCATAGGTGCTGCTACAGTATTTGAGAAGAGTGATCGACCGGTGCTGTCAAACAGTACATTCCTTTATTTTTTAAAATATTTAAAAAAAAAGGAATATTGCCCCATCGTTAACACTTGTGAGTCACTCCTCTCGATCTATTTAGCATTTTTCATTAATTATTGGTGATAATTTTTTTTTCAAACTACCCATTTTAAGGTTTAAGTAATGGATTTAAGGAAACTATAAAACTGTACATTTATTACCACATCTGGGTGATCCCACACAATTAACCAGTTGTGAGAAGGCAATTCAAGTACCTGCCGTTTCTTCTACATGCAGGAAACGAATTGTCCTATAAATGACAAACTAAAACAGAAGGGAGAGACAAGTGAAACAGATTAACATGGCGAGTTTGAGGTGGAACTTCTGTTTCTTGGTTCTTTATGCAACCCTCCTTACCCACTGCCATGGTCGCCGATGCCTGCCAGAAAAGCATGTTGCCTTATTCGTCTTCGGGGACTCACTATTCGATGCCGGAAACAATAACTACGTCAACGTCACTGCTGAATCCAAGGCAAACTTTGAGCCCTACGGAATGACAACCTTTAAGTACCCCAACGGAAGATTTTCTGACGGCCGGATTGCCCCAGATTTCATTGGTAACAAAAAATTGCCATATATGTTGTTTCTTATTAGTATCTTGATTTTGTGCCAAATTTGACTGTTGAAGCTTTAATTGCATGTTTCAGCTGAGTACGCAAAGTTGCCATATATTGCCCCATATCTGCATCCTGGCTATCATCTATTTGTCAATGGGGCAAACTTTGCATCAGCAGGAGCTAGTGCCCTTGGTGAAACGCATCAAGGATCGGTATGTAATCTTTCACATTAGCAGATGGAGTGAGACGTTGTTCTTGCAACATTCTACCCAAATGCCAAATCTTTGTATATGCATGTCCAAATATGTTACGTCATTTTCTGAAATAAATTATAATATGATGCCGGTGTTGTTTTTAATGACCCCAGGTGATACACCTAAAAACTCAACTGGGTTATTTCAAGAACTTGGCGAGGCTGTTTAGACGAAAACTTGGTGATGTAGCAGCCAAGAAATTATTGGAAAGAGCAGTTTACTTAATAAGCATTGGTGCCAATGATTATCCTGGCTCTTCAATACCCATCAGACCGTTCCCTTCCTCTCAAGAATACGTGGACATGGTGATCGGCAACTTGACATTTGTGCTCAGAGTAATAAAAAAATATTAACATTCACTGCAATATTTTAAACGAATTAACTTTATCTACTTGAGTTCTTGTTACAACTTGGTTTTATGGTTTTTTCTTGATCATGTGCTAGGGAATATATGAGCAAGGAGGAAGGAAATTTGGGTTTCCAAGCGTGCCGCCACTACCTTTGCTACCAATCAGTAGAGCAGGAACGGTGGCAAACAAAGACGACAAAATTTCAGAAATGATAAAACTGCACGATAAAACACTATCTAGGGCCCTCCAGGAGCTAGAGAGACAGCTCCATGGATTTAGATATTCAAAAGCCACACTCTCCACTTTTCTTAGTGAAAGAATAAACAGTCCTTCAAAATATGGTATGCCGTGGCTCTGCATGCACACAGTACAATTTATTAGTATCATAATTCGATTCTCATTTCTATCATAGACTGACAGAAATCTGTGTCGTGATTAATTACGTTTTGTGAAGGGTTCAAGGAAGGGGACATCGCATGTTGCGGAACCGGTCCTCACAGAGGACTTTGGAGTTGTGGAGGAAAGAGACGAGTGAAAGAGTACGAAGTGTGTGGGAACCCCAGGGAGTATGTGTGCTTTGACTCTGCTCATCCGTCTGAAAAGACCCACCAGCAACTTGCCGAGCTAATGTGGAGTGGACCCCCAAATCTCATTGGACCTTACAATCTCAAAGCTCTGTTTGAACTGTGAGATCGATTTAGCTTTGATATGATGAGAAACAAGCAACTCGTATATGCTATCATCAACCAATAAAATGAAAATTGCACTTTCCTTAAAGTATTTCTGAATATTAATTAGTCTTGCAACCTTAAAAGTCGTAATTCATTACATTACTTTGGTTGTTTGTGACATGATATCTTGAACGCATGCGATTAGCTCGGCCATTCGCAAGAAATATTGAACTGATCTACCTTTGTTGAAAGTTCAACTGAAACAATTTATCTTTCCTTTTTCCTTACCTGTATGTAAATGAAAATCGCAAGAAATGAGAAGTTACCAGAAAGTAAACAAGATCTAACATGATGGGTTCAAGGTTCCTTTTTCTGTTTCTTGGTTTTGTGTGCGAGCCGTCTTCTCCCAACGACGCCACGACTGATTTGCAGGCAAATTTTTGGCCATATGGTGAAAGCTTCTTCAAGTACCCCACTGGGAGGCTTTCAGATGGCCGTCTAATTCCAGCTTTCATTGGTAAAACTCAGATGCTTTCTTCCCCTTATAACCTAAAGTGTCGCTCAAATTCACTTTTGAAACCTTTTTGCTGCTGAGTATGTGAAGTTTCCACGGATACCCCCATATATATCTACATCCTGGTTATCATCGATATACAGATAGGGCTAACTTTGCATCAGCAAGAGCTGGCGAGCTGGTGATCTTGTTGTCACTCACTCGCCAAGGATTAGCATATAAAAAAAAAAAAAAGAAAAAAAAAAAAAAAAAAAGGAAAAAACGTGCAATAGTTCCTTAAAATAATAGCTTTCTCATCTTATATTGCATCAGATGTTTTAGCATCGATTACCCTCTTGGCTTTTATTAACATCTTGTATTGTAGCATGGTTGAGTACTTCCCTTTTGTTCATACTCGACTAAAGTATTTCCTAGGACATGGAAATATTGCTGTTGGGGCCAATACTAGCTGTCCAGAGCCGTTAATTAGCATTGGTAGCAACGATCGATCACCTCTCCCTTTCACTTCAAATCCCCGCATCCTTCAATCCTACTCTCAAGAATAATATGGTAGATATGGTGATTGGCAACTTGACATTGATAACTGCGATCAGTGTTCAAATGCTCTATAGTGTTTGGTTGTTTCATATCGAAATATTTTTTAATACAAAAAATAAAAAATAAAAAGTACGTTTTAAGGAACTTAATGTTTTTCCTTAAACCTAATTATCTAAATTTTTCAGAACGTACTTCCACTTTTAAAAATACTTTTAATGATAAAAAATATCCATTTAAATTTCAAATAATTCCAACTTTGCCCTTGTCTTATCTTATTGAGTGACATTCCCATTTTAACAGTATTTTTTTTTTTTTAATTTGAATTTCAAGTTTTGAATTTTACATTTTTATCATTTTTAGTAGTTAACACATTGGCACGTATGGCTGTGTAAATAAAATTATAAGTGTAAATAGCATTTTCTATCTTTAAAAAATTAAATGACCTTTTATGTCATTTCTAATTCAAAAAACATATTTTAGTTTATTTTTAAATAAATTTAAAATATTTGAAGTATTTTAGATATATAGTTATTAAAAAATAAATAACTTTTAAACTCTACACAATATCCCTTTAATCTTGAACGTATGCAACTAGCTCGGATTTTTCTTTCAAGAAATAATAAACTAATTGACCTGTTTTGAAAATTCAACCGAATTAAGCAAATAAAAAAGAAAAGAAAAGAAAAAAAAAGAAAAGAAAAAACAACTCAAAGTTTTCCTTCACAAAGATGAAGAGGTAAATCTTTCCATGTGAAGGCAAAGATAAAGACGATTGAGATGAAGGGAATCAAAGATATTATTACTCTTGAAACAATTTGGAGTACATCAGCTCCGTAAAGCCGAATAAGATCTACAAGTACAGACTCTTTACTATAAAGTCTTCTAATTAAAGTTTTACTTGGAAAATAAAAAACACATCAATGAGAAACCAAAAGATAACGTTCAGAGAGGCTTCTAGTTTTTCGTGCGTTTCTCTTTCCAAGGCATTTTTTCTCTCTCCCCAACCCCAGCCATCTTTCCATTTCTTCTCCTCGGTTGGAGCTTGCGCTCTTCCCTCTCTAATGCTGTCTAATTAACGTTGAGGCTGGCTATAATTTTTTTCCTAGTATTTTTTTCTTTTAGTTTTCCGTTCGTAATACCAAGATGCATTGATTTGCTACTTACCGACCTTCTATGACTGCCACACACTTCACCAGTAGACTATCTAGCCACCAATCTATCAGAAAGTCAATGAAAACAAATCAAAAGAGTGGCGCGTAAGTCTTACACCAGGCTCATACCACGCATGAGTTTCACATGCCGCCGCACTAGGGAGAGTTTGCCTGCGACACCACTAGGATCAACGGCTTCGAATTTCTTTGATTTGACTATCACCTTATTTCCTAGAGTGACATGTGAACCATCTGTACCTCCACAGACAATGAGGATCCTCTATTGACGTATTGAATCATCTTTCAGTTATTATGTTCCTATATTCTCGTTTTTCCTAATCAATGATCAAGACAAAGTGCTCGTAAAAGTCTCCTATAGCCAGTTCAAACAAACAAGATGTAGCATACATCAATTCACTATGATTTTTAGTCATAATCTTATAAACTGCTTCAAGAGGCTTCTCCTTAGTATAAAATAAGTGGGAACCAATTTTTACTCTAGATCTCCCTTTAAAAAAAAAAAAAAAATTATTCCACTTGTGTTGCATTTGGTTATTTTGGAATGATTGTTGGAGACTCCCATCCCATTGAATCTAGTATCTTGTAAACCATTTAGTTTATCTATGAATTTGCTTGCCTTAAAAAAAAAAAAAAAAAAAAGGATAACATTCAGAAATTAATATACCACTCTTAAACCAAAAGGCCTTATTAATTGTGTTGAACCCAAGGTTTCAAGTTTCATGTGATTATAAATCTACACATAGATTTTGATGATAACAAATGAATTCAAAGAATAAAGGAGTTTCAAGCTCAAGTTATCCACACAATGGAGTCAAGCACATCAAAGAACCAAGCATGAGCAAGAAGGAAACAAGTTCACATTAAAGTCATAGAGTAATGTTGTAAATCTCTTAAAATTCGAAATTAGGATTAATGCTCAAAATTAATATTTTATCATAAAGCATTAAAATACATTTTCCACATGTGCATGAATATTTTTGAAAATTAAATTTGAAAATTTTGAAAGATGATTGATTGTCATCTTTTACATGTGCATGTCTTGATTAAAGGGTTGAACTTTGAAAATATTAAAGATGATTGATTGTCATCTTTCACATGTGCATGTTTTATTTGAATATTTTGTAAAAGTGATTTATGCTTTTTAGACTTATACAAAAGGTAAATGATTTTGTTTGAAAAATTTGAAAAGTAAAGTGTGCTCATTTTGTCATATACAAAAAGTAAAAGATTAGATTTGAATTTTTTGAAAATGAAAGTGTGCTCCTTTTGTCATATGCAAAAAGTAAAAGATTAGGTTTGAATTTTTTGAAAAGGAAAGTGTATTCATTTTGTCATATGCCAAAAGTAAAAGATTAGGTTTGATTTTTTTGAAAAAGTGAATGATGTTGTCTTAGACAATTGAAAAAGAAAAACCTTTTATTTGAATTTTTTGAAAAAGTGAATATGTTGTTTTTGACATGTGAATCTTTTTAAATTTGAATATGAAGTCTCATATGCCTATAAATAGATTATTTGAGAGCTTCACATTCACAACACCAAGAGCATACAACATTCATTCAAAGTTTTCATTCTCTCTTCTCTAAGCATTGAGCCTTAATCCTTGTTCATTTTGAGAGATATAGTTTGCGCTGTATTGTTCTTATTTCACTCATTGAGGAGTGTTTTCTGATAACCTACCCACTATCAGCTCTTGTATTAGAAAAAGGGTGTGTATAACCCTTGTACGTGTAGAAAGTATTCTACACGGGGAATAGTTGAATCACCACGTGTAAGGTGATTGCAAGTGTATAGGGTGTTCTACACGGATCCTTTGTAGCGGTGTTGTTCAAATGTGTAATAGGTTTCTATCTCCACCTGAAAGAGGTTGAATAGTGAATTTGGGAATCCTCAAGGGATAGCTTGAGGCGAGGACGTAGACAGTGGGGTCGAACCTCGTTAACATACTGAGTTTGCTTCTCTCTTACCCTTACTCTTTATATTTATTATTATTGCATATTTTGTTTATATTTTATATTATATATTTGATTTATAATTGTTATTTTTTTTAATACAACTTAATTTACCCCCCTCTTGTGTTAGTCATCTGGACAACAAATTGATCTCTAGAATACCCAATAGTCCTCGAACTTTGGATTTTGCTGAACTTCCAACAAAAGCAGCTTATAAATGAAGAACACAAAAAATAAGGACAAGTTGATCGTGATGGCTGAACATTTACTACTCATAAGAAGAGTAAGTTAAAAGCAATGACATCTACTAATGTTGTATCCAGCATTTAAAACATTCATGTTTTTCATTTTTTGAGTTGGTTTGAATTACACATTGATGTGTCAGGACATACATAAGGGAGGAGGTAGAAAATTTGGGTTTCTAAGCTTGGAGCCCTTTGGTGGTTTATCAATGATGAAAGCACTAATACCAGGGGAACACCCTTTAAGTGTTTGCACTCGACTAAAAATGTTGAGAATCTTCGAACAAGCATTCAAGTAGTAATAAGGATTAATTGAGAAGCCTGGTTTATATTCTTAGTACATCGATCTGCACTACACCTGTGGAAATGCTTCAAGTTTTTCAATTTTGGTTGATACAAGCTGTAATGATAAATTCATCTCGTTTTTCAATTTGATTTGGAGTCCATTATTGCATGGATGGGCATATGGATCCCATGGATGATGCATGGTGAAATTAAGGCCCATAGGAAAAGGAGTGAAGTGTGAATTCATGATATGTTTTGTTACAACAAAGACCTTTGGGGTGATAAGCATGGACTTATTCGTAAGTCCAAAGTCACGTGGGCATGGGGCCTGGGGGATAGTGTTGGAGAAGAGAAATGGTATTTATAATTATAGAGTTTTCAATTCAAGTATTTTTTTTTTAAAAACAAGCAAGTAAATATGACATTTATATTAAAAAAATTAATTTTTAATAATAAACCTTATTCATTTTTAAAATAAATATAAGTATGACAGCTTCATAACACATCACTGTATTTAATTAACGTTATGCAAGAAGTCTGCATCGAATGGGGATAAGATACTTGAAGAGTCAAGCTTGGTTGTTGAGCCTCTAGCATGGATCGGAGAGCACTTGCTGAGTAATTGATATATAGATGAACATTAGTACATGGTGACCTCGAAAAAATAATTAGAAGAATCTAATTCTCAGCACCCAGGAATATTCAAAATAAGATATATATGACCTCCTATTTTTCAAGTTTATCATTTATCAAATATTAAAGGTCGAAATAACATCTTGCTGCCCAAGGGTCAGGATTCAGCCCAATTAGTAATTGATAACTTAAAAAAGAAAGGAAGCAAGAAAGAAAGCAACGTTGCTTACCTTAACCTCTGACCAAATTGTTTTACGCGAAGAATGATTGAATACGTGGCAGTAAAAATCCTTAATTTGGTCAAATAGTTTGAATAATCGCCGGTCCGTGATCTGAAAAATTATGTAAAAACCGACACGGCCTACGTCTAGAAGAAATGCATTTCCGTCACCCAAAGCACAAAGCAGCCTATAAATAAATCAAAACTGCGACTAATTAAGGAAGTTAACAAACAGAAAGTAAACAATATATTAATGAACATGATGATGAGTTCAAGCATTCATATCTGTTTCTTGGTTTTGTGTGCCAGCCTTAGTATTATACCGACCCCGAGCCTTGGTCACAGTCACATATGCCTGCCGGATAACCATGTTGCCCTATTCATCTTCGGAGATTCTCTTTTTGATGCAGGAAACAATAAGTACTTCAACACTACGATCCCGGCAAATTTTTACCCCTATGGGGAAACCTTCTTTAAATACCCAACTGGGAGATATTCCGATGGCCGTGTAATTCCAGATTTCGTAGGTAAGATATGCGCGCACACTCATTATGTCATTGTTTTCTTTTCTTTAGAGACTGAATACTGTTTCTGTCGACAAAAGTTTTGAAAGCATGTACTGACGTTGCAGCTGAGTTTGCAAAGCTGCCATTGATTCCGGCGTATCTACATCCTGGTTATAAGCGATATGCAGATGGGGCAAACTTTGCATCTGCCGGAGCTGGTGCACTTGTCGGAACTTATCCAGGATACGTAAGCTTCTACCTGATCATTGGATTAATTCAATATTAGGCTTCTCGGCATGCAATTGAAATGCAACTAACTATAACTGTTTCATTATCTTTCAATTTTGTTGCATTACAATTTATTACTCTATTACAACTCTTTTACAACTAAATAATTAATAGTTTTGTAAAATTGAAATTTATCTTTGGTAAAGTAGCATGCTTACCGTCATTAATTGCGAAATAGATGGTAAAAGAATCGTAAATGTATCATTACTCTTTTACAAACAGTCATATATGCTGACATGGTTTTGTGTTTTGTTCTTTCTTTTCCCCCTCCCTTCTAATTAATAGGTGATAGACCTGCACACACAACTCAGTAATTTCAAGAGAATGAAGACGCTATTGAAGAAAGAAATAGGTGAAGCAAAAGCCAAGACATTGGTGTCGAGAGCTGTTTACATAACCGCCATTGGAAGCAACGATTACGTATCCGCTTATTTTGCAAACTCTAGCGTGTTTCAATCCTACTCTCCAGAAGAGTATGTGGATATGGTTATTGGCAACTTGACAACTGTGATCAAAGTAACGACACTTACATTCGTACCCAATATTTGAAACAAAAATTGTTTTATATTATTCTGTCTCTCTTTTTCAGTTTTTAACTTGGCCACAAACATACTTTGATGATGTCTTTCTTATATAGGGAATACACAAGGAAGGAGGAAGAAAATTTGCGTTCCTAAACTTGGCGCCATTGGGTTGCACACCATTGTTTAAGGCAATAAACGCAGGTGAATGCGAGGAGAAAATTACAACATTGGTAAAACTGCACAACAAAGCACTTTCACATGTCCTCCAGGAGCTAGAGAGCCAACTGAAAGGATTCAAACATTCAATTACAGATTTATACAGTTTAGTCAATGAAGCAGTAAATAATCCTTTAAAATATGGTATGTCATGATGGCTATTCAATTTCATGGTACTGCAGGTTGCAATTATATTTGTTCTAATCGTACGTAGGCTAAACTCACATATATTGCATTTTTACCAATTCTGATTTTATTTTGTTAAGGTTTCAAGGAAGGGGAGACGGCATGCTGTGGATCTGGTCCTTACGGAGGAAATAGAACTTGTGGAGGCACTGGAGTGAATGGATCCATCCAAGGGTATGAATTGTGTGAAAATCCCAATGATTATGTGAACTTTGACTCTATCCATCCTACTGAAAGGGCCAATTTGCTATACGCCAAGGCCATGTGGAATGGAAACCAAAGTGTCACACGGCCTTACAATGTAAAAGCACTTGTTGAGCAGAAGTGAAATGAAGATTTTCTCTAGCCATTTTTTCAATTTGCCAAACTTGTTGAAAACCAACCTAAGTGTGTGTGAAACCAGTCCATTTGTTCAACACCATCTAATATAGCACTGTTCTCTCTTTTGTTGTATTAGGCACCAACCAAGACTCTGCAGCAAACTTATGGGATATGGTTAGTTGAAATGAATAAATCTATTTTTAAGTATCTTTATCAACATACTAAATACATAGCCCATGCAGCAAACTTAAACATCAGCTTACATACGAATAATTAGTACTTTAAATTCTTTTTATAAATATAGTGAGTCCCATTATACATTAAACTTGTAAATAATATAATTCAATTGAAATTTTCTGTCAAAATAAAGAAACTGCTAGACAACCAGTGAAATAGTCAAATCAGACATATTTTTATTCAAAAAAATAAAAAATAAAAAATAGGGGTGACAATTAGTGTTTGCTGGTTCTTTCAAGTTATGTATACTCGATTATATAGATTATATGATATATCGAATCCTATTTGTTAAGATAAATAAGTCAGACCTTTCAACCCTAACATGACCAATTTAAATAATGGGTCATGTCGTATCACTCGTTTAGTAATTAATTAGAAATGGGTTGACACGATATGAGTCATTTTAATCCATTTTGTGTAAATGGGTTGAACTAACCCTATAACCTATTTAACCTGATTAATATAATTTCACTTAAAAGTTAAAATATAAATTTATTAGTAGCCACAATAATCTAAAAAAAAAAAAAAAAGATTACCTACTAACAAAAGATATTAATTTTAATCTATAATAAAACTAATATTACAAACCCAATAATAACAAAATGAGTATCGGTTGATAATTACAATCCCAACAATTAAAACATAAGAATATTAAAAAATAATAATATTAGAACCTAACAATAATAAAATTATAATTTTGAAATAAAATCTAAACAGGTTATTGCTAGTTGATTTTAGATTAAATAGATTAATCAGTTATTGATCAATTTATTAATCTTCTTAACAAGTCAATCTATTTTAACTTAAATCTATTTATATTAGATTCAAATTTATTAATTTTATATTCGGTTCAAGAGTCACGTCACATATCTTTAAAAAAGAAAAAAGTGTTCCGCATGCTCGTTGAAAAGGACAAGTAGGGACTCCCCCAAACCATTTGTAGAGACGTAAAGATGCCAACATATCGTCTAAAAACAAGCTTCCGATTTTTTTTTTTCAAAGAAAATCGTTGATGATGTAGAAATATTATGATGGGTAAATTGTTGTGGGAAAACAAAAATTGTACGTGAGTTAGTAATATCGTAGCTAAAAAAGACAATAGGTAAATTATTGTTTTAGGCCTGCACAACGGCCCACACCCTCTTGAACAAGTCCAGAAAAATGTTGATTAATAAAAAATTTAAAATTTTACAAGGAAAAAAAAAAATAAAAAAATTCAAAACCGTTTAACTATTCAACCAAATAATTTTGATTCAAAGATTTTATAGTATAACTCTTTTTATAAAAATAAGTTATAGTTATAAATTAAAAGAAGAATACGCAAGATAAATTTAATAAACTAAACTATTTAATTAAT
Source organism: Carya illinoinensis (assembly GCF_018687715.1). Lineage (NCBI taxonomy): Eukaryota > Viridiplantae > Streptophyta > Magnoliopsida > Fagales > Juglandaceae > Carya > Carya illinoinensis. The sequence continues at coordinate 48,603,237 of NC_056752.1, forward strand.
ACATACAAATAATATAATAAATCAATAATTGTACCGTATGATATATTATTATACAAATTATTGCATTTTAGAAACATAACATATTAATATTAAATAAGGTAAACTATAACTAAATTAATAATATATAATTAAATATATAAAATATAACTAACGTGTAATATATAATATATATGTATATAATATATTAGAAGTTTTAAAACAAACTCAAATGAGCCAAGCCAAACTCATATAAATTTTATTTGTTTAATATTTAAACATATATTAGTGTTTATAAATATCTAATTTATTAAATAAAACTAAATTCGAATATGTATGCACGAGCCAAGCTCGAAATGCACAAACTATTTTGTTAATTTGCAACCCTAGGTAAACCCCTACTTAAAACTCAACACTATCTGCCCCTCTATCGGCCTCATGCGTCAGCTGGTAGCAGCTGGAAGCAGCTCCACGGCCCACACTCTCCTCGCACTCCATTTGCTTGAATCTCCATTCGCTTGAATCTCCATTCTCCAACGCCCACCACGTTAATGGGCAGACCGTGTTGACTGTTAAAATCATGTTCATACAAATTTTTTACAATGGCGGATTCCCACCCCCGTTGCATTGGGACTCCTGCAGAAAACGAATCTCCCGTGAAGTGAAATCCAAGCAGGGTGCCACTGCAAGAAGAGAAGAGGTGAAACCTTAAGAAATATTGGCTCATGACGAATCTGGGTCACCTTTTAATTCTGTGTTTTTTTATTGAACTTTTTACTCTATGGTTTTAATAACACGATCAAATTAGTCCCCTGTCAGAGATTTGAACAAAAAATACTTCAAAAAAAAACGTAAAAATATTGTTGGGAACTTGAGATATCAGATCTATGAGCTAACCTTGAGGAGGAAATGGTTTAGACGTGGGAGAAAACATGAGATGCTCAAAAGGTTGATGCTTTTGGAATGCAAGGAACATATACTTTCCCAGCATTTCCCAAAGATTATTGATTGTAATGATTCATACAACATTCATGTTTTTCATTTTTTTAATTAGTTAGAATTACACATGATTAATGTGTCAGAAAATACACAAGAAAGGAGGTAGGAAATTTGGGTTTCTAAGCTTGGAGCCATTGTGTTGTTTACCGATGATGAAAGCACTATACCAGGGGCATGCATGGAGGAAATTACAGCATGGTAAAACTGCATAGTACTAAAGCACTTTCTCATGTCTTCTACATGCTTGCGAGCCAGCTGAAAGGATTCAAATATTAAGATGCCAACTTCCGCAGCTTTATCATGAAAAGAATAGACCCTTTGAAGTATGGCATTTCATGTCACTTCTCACGGTATTGAATATATTTGATTGCTCCATTTGAATAGAATTAAGGAGAGGGAATTCAGATGTCAGATGTCCGAAAATATTGGATTTCCATCTCAACCCATTTTTGAAGGTGATGTGGATTCCCTTCTAAGTTCTAACTAAATAGGTGGGATCGAATCCATGTTCCCGGCCACTTCTCTATTGGAATGTTTTATATATATATATATATATAAGACAAAAATAACTTATTTAAGCTCTTGTTACTGCATAAATAATTTAATTTTTATATAAAAATAAATAACCTGTGAAAATGACAGAAGATGGATGGAAGGAGTTAATTGTAAAAAATCATAAAGTCAATGAGTTAATTGATAAAATTAGAAACCTATTAATGAAGTTTTTCCTAATTCATGAAAACTCAGGAAATAGTTTGCAATTAACCAAAAATATAAGGGTATTTTGGGAAGATAAAATAATTCTGCAAGATATCTGGGAATTAACCAAACACAGGGATCTAATGATATTCGAAATCTCATCATAATCCCACTATCATAATTTGCAAACATGAGATTAGTCACATTAATAGAAATTCATGATGTTCCCAGTCATCGCGCACACACATATATTCTTAAAAATATATAAGATGTCCAAAGGAATGTTAGATTCCGCAAACAAAACACTGTCCTTGTAAGTGTTTGCACTCAGACTAAATATGGTCAGAATCTTCGATTAATAATTAAGCATTCAAGTAGTAATAAGAATTAATTGAGAACTACCCTGCTGCTTTATATTCTTAATAAGTCTGCAGTACTACATCTGTACGTGGAAATGCTTCATGAAGTTTTTCAATTTTGGATGATAAATTCTTCATGTTCTTCATGTTATTTGATTTGTGGAACAGAACCGCTGCCTATGTCTAGTTTGAAACATTTGATTTGGAGTCCATGATTGCATGGATGAGCATATGCATGGATCCCATGCATAAATGATGCATGGTGAAAGTAAGGCCCGCCCGTAGGAAAAGAAGTGAAGTGTGAACAAATTGTATTTTTCAAGACTATGATTTATCCAATTTAAAAGGATAAAAATCAAGAAAGAAACGTTGTCTACCTAACCCCTGAACAAATTGTTTTAGTCGAAGAAGGATTGAATATGTGGCCATATAAATCCATAATTTGGTCCAACATTTTGAATAATTGTCGGTCCGTGATCTGAAAAAGATGTTAAAAATTGAAAGTTCTTGCAGATTCATGAACAGAAGAAACGTAAATATATTAATTTCCTTATTAATTCCTCACCTAAAGCGCAAAGCAGCCTATAAATAAATCAAAATTGCGACTATTTAAAGAAGTTAACAAACGGAAGGTACTGAACAAGATATTAATGAACAAGATGATGATGATGATGATGAGCTCAAGCATTCATATATGTTTCTTGGCCGTTTTCATGTGTGCGAGCCTTGCTATTATACCAACCTCAAGCCTTGGTCACAGTCACATATGCCTGTCCGATGACCATGTTGCCCTATTCATCTTCGGAGATTCTTTTTTTGATGCAGGAAACAATAACTACATCAACACCACGTTCCGGGCAAATTATTATCCCTATGGGGAAACCTTCTTTAACTATCCAACTGGAAGATCTTCTGATGGCCGTATAATTCCAGATTTTATAGGTAAGATATGCACGCACACTCATCATTCCATTGTTTTCTTTTCTTTAGAACCTTAATACTGTTTCTGTCGGCTAAGTTTTGAAAGCATTTACTGTTGCAGCTGAGTTTGCAAAATTACCGTTGATTCCGGCGTATCTACATCCTGGTTATAAGCGATATGTAGATGGGGCTAACTTTGCATCTGTCGGAGCTGGTGCACTTGTCGGAACTCGTCAAGGATGGGTATTCTTCTTCCAGATCATTGGGTTTCCATATTAGGCTTCTCGGCATGCAATTGAAATGCAACTAAACTATAGCTAGCATAGATGGCACGTAGTCTAGTACGTTCCGAAACACTAGAAAATTCTCTCTCATTATCTTTCATGTTTTCCTTCTCTTTCAATTTTGTTGCATTACAATTTACAAACTCTCTTAGAAAGACCGTTATACTCCTCGTATGCTATTGTTTTGTTTATTCTTAGACATGTAACTTACGAAATATAAGCCGTCACTTCTTATTATTCAGTCCTATTTTTCGAATGAAAATTATCAACTTGTTACTCTCTTACGACTCTTTTGTAACAAAAAAAAAAAAAGTAGTTTTTTAAGAGGAAATTTATTTTTGATGAAGTTGCATGCTTGTAGTCATTAATTGTGAGCGTAAGTGTATCATTACTCTTTCCTGAAATAGATTGTATTCCAATGACATAAACATAGCCTTATATGATGACATGGTTGATATTTTTTTGCATTTTGTTGTTCTTCTTATTCTTTTCCTCCCTTCTGATTAATAGGTGATAGACCTGCACACACAACTCAGTAATTTCAAGAGAATGAAGATGCTACTGAAGCAAGAAATAGGTGAAGCAGAAACCAAGACATTGGTTTCGAGAGCTGTTTACATGACCAGCATCGGAGGCAGCGATTACGCCCTTTATACTGCAAACTCTAGCTTGTTTCAATCCTACTCTCCAGAAGAGTACGTAGATATGGTTATGGGCAACTTGACAACAGTGATCAAAGTAACAACACTTGCATTCGTACCGCGACTATTCGAAATAAAAATTGTTTTATCTCTCTCTCTCTCTCTTCTCGATTTTTAACTCGACCACAAACATACTTTGATGATGTCTTAGGGAATGCACAAGGAAGGAGGAAGAAAATTTGCATTTTTATACTTGGGGCCATTGGGTTGCAGACCAGCAGCTAGGGCAATAAACGCTGGTGAATGCAATGAGGAAATTACAGCACTGGTAAAACTGCACAACAAAGCAATTTTCCACGTCCTCCATAAGCTAGAGGGCCAGCTGAAAGGATTCAAATATTCAATTACAGATATATACAGTATAGGCAGTGAAATAATGAATAACCCCTTAAAATATGGTATGTCATGATGGCTATTCAATTTCGTAGTACTGCAGGGAGCAAGTATATTTGTTCTAACCGTAGGCTAAACCAACATATATTGCAATTTACCTATTGTGATTTTATTTTGTGAAGGTTTCAAGGAAGGGAAGTCGGCATGCTGTGGATCGGGTCCTTACAGAGGAATTCGCTCTTGTGGAGTCACTGGAGTGAATGGATCCGTCCAAGGGTATGAATTATGTGAAAATCCCAATGAATATGTGACCTTTGACACTAGCCATCCCACTGAAAGGACCAACTTGCTATACGCCAAGGCAATGTGGAATGGAAACCAAAGTATCACATGGCCTTACAATATAAAAGCACTTGTTGAACAGAGTTGAAATGAAGATTTTCTCAAGCCATCTGTTCAATTTTCCAAGCTCACATTGTTCACCAAATAAACGAGTTTGCTATTTCTTCTTTCTAGATGTTAGTGTTTGGAATAATCTACATATGCTCAGAAGTCTCGAAGTTGAATTGAAGTAATAAGGTTGAATTGTTCTTGCTCTATTTCATTTTCTTACTATTATCTGCATTATGGGGAAATGCTTCAAGTTTTGTTGATGTAAGAAGCAGTACTGATTTCTATTTAAGTTTTCACTTCCTAATCTACCACGAGTTTTGGTAGGCATGTTGAGAATAGACAAATTTGGCCTATCAGTTCTTCGACTCAAACGAGGTTCCTTATGTGTAGATAGTCCATAGATAAATTGTAGTCTTACTTAATACCCTGTTCTTGTCAAATGTGCATGATGTTTCAATATGATTTTCCTTCGCCATAAGTGAGGAATTTTTGTCAATAAAATTGGAATCGAGCAGTTTTAAGTGACTACTTATGGGATATGGTTAGTTGAAATGAATAAATCTATTTTTAAGCATCTTTATCAACACACTAAATACATTGCCCATGCAGCAAACTTAAACATCAGCTTACATACGAATAATATTTAGTACTTTAAATTCTTTTTATAAATATAGTGAGTCCCATTATACATTAAACTTGTAAATAATATAATTCAATTGAAATCTTCAGTCAAAAGGAAGAAACTACTAGACAACCTGTGAAATAGTCAAATCAGACATATTTTTATTCAAAGAAAATTAGGGGTAACAATTAGTGTTAAGTCATATACAGTCGACTATATAGGTTATATGATATATCGAATCAGATCCGTTAAAATAAATAGGTCAGACTTTTCAACCCTAACATGACTCATTTAAATAACAGGCTATGTTATATCACTCATTCAGTAATTAATTAGAAATAAGTTGACACGACATGAGTCATTTTAATTTGTTTCGTGTAAATGAGTTGAACTTATAACCCATTTGACCTGATTAATATAATTTAACATAAAATTTAAAATATAAATTCATTAGTAGCTACAGTAATCTAAAAAAAATAAGATTGCCTACTAACAAAAGATATTAATATTTTTTTATTTTAATCTATAATAAAATTAAAATTACAAACTCAACAATAACAAAATGAGCATCGGTTCAGAATTAAAATCCCAACAATCAAAACATAATCATATTAAAAAATATTAATATTACAATCTAATATTAATAAAATTGTAATTTTTAAAAAAATCTAAACGGGTTATTGCTGATTGATTTTGGATTAAGTGGATTAATCAGTTATTGACTCATTTATTAATCATATTTTAATAGGCAAATCCATTTTAACCTGACCCCATTTATATTATAATCAAATCTGCAAATTTAATATTCAATTTAAGAGTCATGTCACATATCATAAAAATAAAAGTGTTCCACATGCTCGTTGAAAAGGACAAGTTGGGACTCCCTTCCCCGTCTCCAAATCATTTGTAGAGACGTAAAGATGCCAACGTATTGTCTAAAAACCATCTTACTGTTATAGAACTATCGAAAAGGAAAGAGAGAGATAGATTTATTATAAAACTTTCTAAAAGGAGAGAGAGATAGAACTCAGAGAAGTTATGAAATTTATGAATTTCTTAAAGAATTCAACGATATATATAGGCGTACAAAGGGGACTATGCTAGCACTATGCACTATGCATTTGACAACTAGATAAATATGGTCATACAATTCAAGATAGTTTATAACACTTCCCATTTGGATGACCATATTTAAAGAATATGCCTCGTTAAAACCTTGCCAAGGAAAAACCCTGTGGGAAAAAACCAATGGCGAAGGAAAAAGAGTACAGTATTCATATGTATCGCCGAGTGCTTTAGGATTGCCTCATTAAAACTTTGCAAAGGAAAACCCAGTGGGATAAAACCTTAGCGAAGGAAAAAGAGTACAATCAGCACAAGTCTTCAAGACATTACTTTCCCTGAAAAGTGCATGATAACAGGTCTTCAAACCTCCGCATTCCAATGTTCTGCATAATCTTCTTAAATGTTGCAGTTGGTAATGCTTTAGTGAATAAATCTGCCAGATTTTTTTACTTGACCGTACCTTCTTGATATCAATTTCAACTTTCTTCTCATGAATTGCAATGATCTTCTTGTGTGTATCTGAAAGATAACTCGCATTTGTACATCCAACTAACTGTGGACTTGATCCATGTTGATAAAATAATCACAACTGGATCTTTCTGCTGATCACTACTCTTCTGGAGTTGTACTCTTCTGGAGTTCTTGTAAATAACACAGTTAGTGGAGAATTCATCAACATTAAACTGCTAACCTCATTTTTAATAAAAACGGTGGCCAGCCTTTTGAGATCAGACAAGCACCGCAGATTTTCAACTCCTCTGTAGGTGTCAGGCGTGCTGTTAGGTGCTGCAGCTGTCAGGCGTGCTGTTAGGCGCCTCAGCTGTCAGGCGTGCTGTCTGGCGCCGCAGAGCTATGAAGCTATATTTCGTCTCTTTTCTCTTGCTTCACGAGAGATGTTGTATCATAATTTTCTCTATAAAAGAGATATTCAGCTCATCTTCATTCACATCTCATCTTCTTCACTTTTCTGTAATCATACTGCATTTTTACTCTGCAATCTCTTTCTACATTTTTACTCTGCAATGGCTCAGCGATCTTCTCATGGCCAATATATGAGGTACTCTGCACCTCGTTCATCAGCTGTTCCTACTTCTACCACAGGTGCTATCATGCAATATAATGATCTGACTCGTAGGGCAGATAATGAAGCTATCTATGAGCTTGTGAGTCTCGGTACCCGATACTCATCATCCATTGTCGCATTTTCTCAGCGACTGCAATCCAGAACTTGTGGAGTTGACGATCTCCACGAGAATATTGCTATACTTCAGCGACTTCTTCTGGAGTCCAACATGAAAATAGAATCAATAAAGCAAGAGAATAGGAATTTAAAATCCTTGCTTAAATCTTCTTTTCGATTGCCCACCGCTTTAGATAGGGATGCCATGCAGATTCTTGAAGAACAAGAGCATTTGAAGAATGAGGCAAAGTGCCTTAAATTTCTGTAATTCTTGTTTCAAGATAATAAAATAATATTTCACAAATATTTATATTTGTGTTTCTATCTTTTGGTAAATGTTCTGTGTGCTTTATTTCTTCTTTAATAATGCACATTTCATATCAAACCCATAATATGAATCTGAAATACTAATTGTTATTAAAAGATGGCATTTCATGACTGATAACATCATCCATCTTCCCCTTGAAGCCGCAAGGGTTTCAGATTTATATTTCAAATATGTGCAGTTTTTATGAGCTCTTCTGGAGTTTCAATGACATTTAAATCATATATATAAACTGCAATAATAGCTTGTTTTCATTTGCGTTTGGATTGCTTTAGATCATATAAGGATCTTTGAAACTTGATAGAATACATATTTCCAGATGTATTCATATTAGAAGTTTCAGACATTTTCTATCCTTCAGGGATTTTCATATATATATATATCATGATCCAATGATCCATATAAATATGCAGTTAATCATGCATATTCAAACTCTCGGTAACTTTCAAGCTAATAAAAATCTCAATATGATTTCAACCACTTTAAAAACATATCAATATTGTTTCTTCGAGAAACTAACTTGTGATCTCTATATCACATTTTCATATTAAAAGTTTCAGGCTTTTTATATCATGTATATAAATATCTACTGATATTTAACAAAAATCACCTCTTTAGATATTTGGACTTCAAGTCAATATTTATCACATTTTACTTAGTGATATCAATTCTGCATATCAATTCTGCAGGAATTGAGAAACTGACTCGTGATTTGTATATCACATTTTTATTTCCTTTCTATAAATACCCACTGACATTCAACAAGCATCACCTCTTTAGGTGTTTGGAGTATAAGTCCCGATGCATCATATTTTACTAGTGAATCAATTCTGCAGGAATTGTTTCTTTCAAATATTGGCCAATATTTTACGTCAGTATTCTTTGACGGTTCTTGATTCACTTGCTACATTACTTCTGGTAATGTCAATTGCCATCTCATATGGAAATACGTTGTTGACAACGATTTTATTTCTATCTATAATTTCTCCATTATTCATGAAATGTAACGAGATCTCGTTATTTTCAGGTACCTGTCCCTCTTCAAGGGAAGACATTTTCATGAAAAACCTCTTCAGGAGGCACTCTTCAAGAGTTTATATAGGAGAATTTTATACAGAGAATTTGGATGTACTTTATTGCTTGTTTTGTGGGTATGGCTTCTTCAGGAGCCCCAAATTATTTGTGCCTTTCTCTTTTGAGATACTCTATCTTTTGTATCGATAAGTCTCACATGCCTTTATACATGTTTTTAGACTGCTGAATTTCTTAATTGTCCTACAGGGACTTCAATCCTCGCTGGGATTTTAGCAGCTAGAATATGAGACATTTTTATCTTATTGCATCCAAAATTTAATTATCATCTGAACTTCTGGTTCACATATGATAATCAAGATAACGTTGAATAATTTCATCTTATTTGCTTCAAGCAAATTTTTCTTTCCACTTCTGGTGGTAAGACTTTATAGTAAAAGAATCTTCTGGTTCTTTTATGGACATCCATATGAAAATCATTCGACTTATCGTAATTGATTTTGGATGATCAAGATAACCATTAAAAGATACAAATATTTTGAATCATATTACCTTTTGATGCATCATAATATTTGATTTAATAATTTGTATAATATTATCTCAAATAGAAAGCTTACAACTTTTCCAATACGAGCTTCTGGCCCGAAAAGATATTCATTATCACGTTCAATCTCTTAGTTTCTTTGAATGAAACGCATCATTCTTTTCACTTCAGGGAATAGAATGATATAAATTCATTATCATTCACTTCAGGGAATGATATAGATCTAGTAAGACGTGACTAATGATTCTTATCAAAAGCTCATTATTTTACTCAGTCACTGAAAGACTAGATATAAATATATTGTGAACGTTTGCATTTTATATTACTACTTCAGGAGCATACTCGATATTACTACTTCAGGAGCACATTCGAAATGTTCATTCAAATATATATTCTTTCCACCATTTCAATTATGCAACTTCAAGTGCATAAATCATAATGAGCTTTTAGTACAAGTATCAATCATTTAAATTATGAGATACTCAAAAGCTGTTATTTATTTAGGGCGATCCTTCAGGGATGCTCTATTTCTATTCTCAGATAAATCATATCATCAATAAATAAAACTTGTATCTAAACTATGTAAATAAACATAGAATTTATCAAATAATAATAATGAATATAATCATAAATATTCACCTCAGTAATTATAAATAATATATTAAAAACTTACTTGAAGTTCATAATTTGTTTCCAACATAATCTCGTGCAGCTGTCTCTAGACTTTATCATGTGAAAACTGCGTGTGTCATCAACTCCACATTTTACTCAAAAACTTTCAAGAAAAGTCTAACTTATCCAGCGCCTCAATAATCATAACTTGAAGTAGAGGACTATTAGCTTCAAGATCGTCAGAACTCTCGTGCTGATAACGTGTTATAGAACTATCGAAAAGGAAAGAGAGAGATAGATTTATTATAAAACTTTCTAAAAGGAGAGAGAGAGAGATAGAACTCAGAGAAGTTATGAAACTTATGAATTTCTTAAAGAATTCAACGATATATATAGGCGTACAAAGGGGACTATGCTAGCTCACTATGCTAGCACTATGCACTATGCATTTGACGACTAGATAAATATGGTCATACAATTCAAGATAGTTTATAACACTTACGATTTTATTTTTCCAAAGAAAATTGTTGGTTATTGAGAAATATCATCCCTTAAGAAATATCATAGCTAAAAATGACGATAGGTAAATTATTGTTTTGGGCCTCCATGGCCTAGGCCCTCTTAAATAAGTCGAGAAAAATGTTGACTTCTTTGTATGGTTAAGAGCATTCAAATTGGGTACCGTATATATTCTTTGTTTCATATAATTTATAGAAAATTTTAGGATTTTGAACAAAAACTTTCCTCCATCCCAATTCCTAAAATGGAGATGAAAGTTATGGATTTTCCATATTTAAGGATTTACTGTACATCCAAAAATCTTATTTTTTATTCTCGTCCCGCATTTCTTTTCTCTCGATGGTTGGGTGCCCAACAATTCTCCTCTATTCCAACCGTTCGAAAACAAAGCATGCCATCGTATGAAACTCAGTAAATCGCCAGATCCACCAAGAATTGAAGCTGAGTCAACTCAAATCTGTCATCGCCAGTCTCATGTCAACCTAGTTCTACCATTAGCAGCTTTAGTTTTCAGTGGGTAATGGATGGTTGATAAGGGAGAGAAAATCGAGGCCAATGGACTCGAGGTAGAGCATTTTCTCTCTAAATTATGAACGGAAAAAGTTGGGTTGATGGGGAACTGGTCAAATGGGAGGCGATATGAGAGAGTTTAAGAGGAAGAGAGAGAGCTGCATTGAAACAAAAAATTGGGAAGTGGTTTCTTGGTCGAGGAAGTGAGGCAAAGTCATAATGGGGAGAATGGAAACTGGATTTTGGATGGCAAGAAGAGGAAGTAGAGGGGGAATTGGAGGTGGTTAAGAGGAAATTGATAGTTTGTTGGTGCATTGTTTGGGCACTACATGGCAGGCGATGTGAGCAGAGGATAAGGGCATAAGGATTTTGAGTAGCAGATTTTAGAAGATTTTTATGGCCGAAAATCGTATAAGTATTTATAACATTAATAGAATAGAATGTGATATTTAAAAAGAAGAGCATAGGATAAAAGAGTAAGTAGTTAAGTTTGTAAATGGAAGTGAGAAAAAAAAAAGTAATAAAGAAATAATAGAAAAATATCATTTTAATAGAATAGAGAAATGATAGGGAATGATATACAGAAGGTTTTTGAAAGATGAATAAATTTTAAGAAAAATTTTTAGGAAATGTAGTTTTTAGTTAAATTATATGAAATTTTATGGAGATTGGGATGGAAATGCTATAAGCTTGGGGCCATTAGGTTGTTTATCAATGATGAAAGCACTAATACCAGGGGAACACCTTTTAAGTGTTTGCACTCGACTAAAAATGTTTAGAATCTTCGAATAAGCATTCAAGTAGTAATACGGATTAATTGAGAAGCCTGGTTTATATTCTTAGTACATCGATCTGCACTACATCTGTGGAAATGCTTAAAGTTTTTCAATTTTGGTTGATACAAGCTGTAATGATAAATTCATCACGTTTTTCAATTTGATTTGGAGTCCCTGATTGCATGGATGGGCATATGGATCCCATGGATGACGCATGGTGAAATTAAGTCCCACAGGAAAAGGAGTGAAGTGTGAATTCATGATATGTTTTGTTACAACAAAGACCTTTGGGGGGATAAGCATGGACTTATTCGTAAGTCCAAAGTCACGTGGGCATGGGGCCTGGGGGATAGTGTTGGAGAAGAGAAATGGTATTTATAATTATAGAGTTTTCAATTCAAGTATTTTTTTTTTTAAACAAGCAAGTAAATATGACATTTACATTAAAAAAAATTAATTTTTAATAATAAATCTTATTCATTTTTAAAATAAATATAAGTATGATAGTTTCATAACACATCACTGTATTTAATTAACGTTATGCAAGAAGTCTACATCGAATGGGGATAAGATACTTGAAAAGTCAAGCTTGGTTGGTGAGCCTCTAGCATGGATCGGAGAGCACTTGCTGAGTAATTGATATATAGATGAACATTAGTACATGGTGACCTCGAAAAAATAATTAGAAGAATCTAATTCTCAGCACCCAGGAATATTCAAAATAAGATATATATGACCTCCTATTTTTCAAGTTTATCATTTATCAAATATTAAAGGTCGAAATAACATCTTGCTGCCCAAGGGTCAGGATTCAGCCCAATTAGTAATTGATAAGTTAAAAAAGAAAGGAAGCAAGAAAGAAAGCAACGTTGCTTACGGCCTTAACCTCTGACCAAATTGTTTTACGCGAAGAATGATTGAATACGTGGCAGTAAAAATCCTTAATTTGGTCAAATAGTTTGAATAATCGTCGGTCCGTGATCTGAAAAATTATGTAAAAACCGACACGGCCTACGTCTAGAAGAAATGCATTTCCGTCACCCAAAGCACGAAGCGGCCTATAAATAAATCAAAACTGCGATTAATTAAGGAAGTTAACAGACAGAAAGTAAACAATATATTAATGAACATGATCATGAGTTCAAGCATTCATATCTGTTTCTTGGTTTTGTGTGCGAGCCTTAGTATTATTCCGACCCCGAGCCTTGGTCACAGTCACATATGCCTGCCGGGTGACCATGTTGCCCTATTCATCTTCGGAGATTCTCTTTTTGATGCAGGAAACAATAAGTACTTCAACACTACGATCCCGGCAAATTTTTATCCCTATGGGGAAACCTTCTTTAACTACCCAACTGGGAGATATTCCGATGGCCGTATAATTCCAGATTTCATAGGTAAGATATGCACGCACACTCATTATGTCATTGTTTTCTTTTCTTTGGAGCCTGAATACTGTTTCTGTTTACAAAAGTTTTGAAAGCATGTACTGACGTTGCAGCTGAGTTTGCAAAGTTGCCATTGATTCCGGCCTATCTACATCCTGGTTATAAGCGATATGCAGATGGGGCAAACTTTGCATCTGCCGGAGCTGGTGCTCTTGTCGGAACTTATCCAGGATACGTAAGCTTCTACCTGATCATTGGATTAATTCAATATTAGGCTTCTGGGCATGCAATTGAAATGCAACTAACTATAACTGTTTCGTTATCTTTCAATTTTGTTGCATTACAATCGAATTGTTGCATTACAATTTATTACTCTATTACAACTCTTTTACAACTAAATAATTAATAGTTTTGTAAAATTGAAATTTATCTTTGATAAAGTAGCATGCTTACCGTCATTAATCGTGAAACAGATTGTAAAAGAATCGTAAATGTATCATTACTCTTTTACAAACAGTCATATATGCTGACATGGTTAAGATTTTGTGTTTTGTTCTTTCTTTTCCCCCTCCCTTCTAATCAATAGGTGATAGACCTGCACACACAACTCAGTAATTTCAAGAGAATGAAGACGCTATTGAAGAAAGAAATAGGGGAAGCAGAAGCCAAGACATTGGTGTCGAGAGCTGTTTACATAACCGCCATTGGAAGCAACGATTACGTATCCGCTTATTTTGCAAACTCTAGCGTGTTTCAATCCTACTCTCCAGAAGAGTATGTGGATATGGTTATTGGCAACTTGACAACTGTGATCAAAGTAACAACACTTACATTCGTACCCAATATTTGAAACAAAAATTGTTTTATATTATTCTCTCTTTTTTTCGGATTTTAACTTGGCCACAAACATACTTTGATGAAGTCTTTCTTATATAGGGAATACACAAGGAAGGAGGAAGAAAATTTGCATTCCTAAACTTGGCACCATTGGGTTGCATACCATTGTTTAAGGCAATAAACGCAGGTGAATGCGAGGAGGAAATTACAACATTGGTAAAACTGCACAACAAAGCACTTTCACATGTCCTCCAGGAGCTAGAGAGCCAGCTGAAAGGATTCAAACATTCAATTACAGATCTATACAGTTTAGTCAATGAAGCAGTAAATAATCCTTTAAAATATGGTATGTCATGATGGCTATTCAAATTCATAGTACTGCAGGTTGCAATTATATTTGTTCTAATCGTAGGCCAAACTCACATATATTGCATTTTTACCCATTCCGATTTTATTTCGTGAAGGTTTCAAGGAAGGCGCGACGGCATGCTGTGGATCCGGTCCTTACAGAGGAAATAGCACTTGTGGAGTCACTGGAGTGAATGGATCCGTCCAAGGGTATGAATTATGTGAAAATCCCAATGACTATGTGACCTTTGACTCAAGCCATCCTACTGAAAGGGCCAATTTGCTATACGCCAAGGCCATGTGGAATGGAAACCAAAGTGTCACACGGCCTTACAATGTAAAAGCACTTGTTGAGCAGAAGTGAAATGAAGATTTTCTCTAGCCATTTTTTCAATTTGCCAAACTCACATCGTTCACCAAATAAACGAGTTTGCTATTTCTTCTTTCTAGATGTTAGTGTTTGGAATAGTCTACATATGCTTTGAAGTTTCGAAGTTGAATTGAAGTAATAAGGTTGAATCGTTCTTGCTCTGTTTCATTTTCTTACTATTATCTGCATTATGGGGAAATGCTTCAAGTTTTGTCGATGCAAGAAGCAGTACTGATATCTATTTACGTTTTCACTTTCTGAAAAAATTTAAAGCAAGGGTTTCTAATGGATTTGATAGAGAGATTAGTGAAGGCATATCAAATAGAGAAGGACTATCAGACCAAGGGGTTTTTGGATCAATTCCTAATTCTCTGCCAGCGTCATTCAAAGTTGACAGAGCAAGTTTGAGAAAATACGCAATTTTTGGTATCATTATTTTGCAAGCACCACCTAAACATTAGTCTATGGAATACAGCAGTTTTGAGTGACTACTTATGGGATATGGTTAGTTGAAATGAATAAATCTATTTTTTAAGTATCTTTATCAACACACTAAATACATAGCCCATGCAGCAAACTTAAACATCAGCTTACATACGAATAATTAGTACTTTAAATTTTTTTTATAAAGAGCAATGTTACATATAGTCACTTTTGCGTATTTTCTGTACACTCTATTGATATGATTGGCTGGATTAATTTTTTTTTAATATCCAACCAATTATATCATTGGAGTGCACAAAAAAATACACAAAAATAACTACACATAAAATTTTTATTTTATAAATATAGTGAGTCGTATTATACATTAAACTCGTAAATAATATAATTCAATTGAACTTTTCTGTCAAAAGAAAGAAACTGCTAGACAACCTGTGAAATAGTCAAATCAGACATATTTTTATTCAAAACAATTAGGGGTAACAATTAGTATTTGCTGGTTGTGTCAAATCATGTACGTGACTATATAGATTATATGATATATCGAATCCGATCCGTTAAAATAAATAGGTCAAACATTTCAACCTCAGCATGATCAATTTAAATAACGGACATGTATCACTCGTTCAGTAATTAATTAGAAATGAATTGACATAACATGAGTCATTTTAATCTGTTTTATGTAAACGGGTTGAACTAATCCTATAACACATTTAACTTGATTAATATAATTTCACATAAAATTTAAAATATAAATTCATTAGTAGCCACAGTAATCTTAAAAAAAATTAAGATTACCTACTAACAAAAGATATTAATATTTTTTTATTTTAATCTATAATAAAACTAAAATTACAAACTCGACAATAATAAAATGAGCATCAATTCAGAATTATAATCTCAACAATAAAAACATCAGCATATTAATAAATATTAATATTACAACCCAATAATAATAAAATCGTAATTTTAAAATAAAATCTAAACGGGTTATTATTGGTTGATTTTGGATTAAGTGAGTTAACCAGTTATTGATCTATTTATTAATCATGTTTTAACAAGTCAATCTATTTTAACTTAAATCTATTTATATCAAATTCAAATCTACTAATTTTATGTTCGGTTTAAGAGTCATATCACATATCATAAAATAAAATAAAAAGTGTTCCACATGCTCGTTAAAAAGAACGAGTAGGGAGTCCTTGCTCCGTCTCCAAACCATTTGTAGAGACGTAAAGATGCCAGCATATTGTCTAAAACCCCATTTACGATTTTAATTTTTCAAAGAAAATCATTAGTTTTTAGAAATGATCCAAGCTACTTTGCCGCCTCCCATCAACCGATTACTCTTATTGTTGGGCCAAAATCATTCTCTCATATTTTTAAACTTTTTTTATTTATATTTTTTTATCATTTTAAAAAATATAAAAATATATAAATACACTAACAATCACTTCATTAACTATTAAGTAAAAAATAAAATAAAAAAATACAATAGGTATCAAAATGAGATATCAAAGTAGCATTTTTCTTTAGAAATATCATTCCTTAAAAATATCATAGCTAAAAAAGACGATAGGTAAATTATTTTTTTGGGCCTGCACAACGGCCCACAGCCCAGGCCCTCTTGAAACAGTAGAGAAAAATGTTGACTTCTTTGTATGGTTAAACGGTTAAAATGCTACTCAGAGTATTCATATTGGTCTATGCATATGCATATGCAAAGTCATATTTGCATAATATGAGTTTAAATTTATCTATATTGAATTATGCATCTTCAAATATTTGCATAGCTATGAACAGTACCTTGACATGTTTGAAGATCTACTATTTACTCTCCAAAATATATTTTATTCATTCTTTTTCTCTCATTCCACTCTCTTTCTACATATTTTACCTTTATATATTTTACTATATATTTTGCTTATTCATTCTCTAAAAAATATTTTACTCAAATATTTTACATATTTGAAGATTAAATCCTATTAAAAAAATAAAAAAATAATAAAATGATAATATTTTATTATTATTTTGTCTCAAATTTATATAAGTCAATAAGAAAATTTTACTTGTATGGCAAATTGAATCTCTAAAAAATATGATTTTACATGTGATATACATAAACCATTGATACTCTAAAAAGTCAACATTATCTGCCCTTCTAGCCTGATGCGTCTGGTAGCAGGAAGCACTAAGCAACTCCGCAGCCCACACCGTACTCCATGTGCTTGAATCTCCATTCTCCAACGCCGACCACGTTAATGGTTAGACCGTGTTGACCGTTAAAATCATGTTCATACAAATGCTTTTCAGTTTCACAATGGAGGATTCCCACCCCTGTTGCATTGGGACTACTGCAGAAAACGAATCTCCCGTGAAGTGGAATCCAGGCAGGGCGCCGGTGCAAGAAGAGAAGAGGTGAAAGCTTAAGAAATATTGGCTCGTGACGAATCTGGGTCACCTTTTAATTCTGTCTTTTTTAATTGAACTTTTTACTCTCTATGGTTTTAATAACACGATCAAATTAGTCCTGTTGGTAATAAAAACTCATTATCAAGTTGTGTCCACTACTCACATAGATGGAAAGTTATTTGTTAACTCCTTACCACTATCATAACTTTAAGGGAAGTTATTTAACTTTCTCATTTGCAGGAAAGTTAATTAACTTTTAAATGTGAAAACTCTTTTAAAAAGAGAGTGTATGGACATTTTATAGTGTGTGAAAAAAGTCTAAGAAAAATTGTCCTCTATCTCTACATTTTCCTAGATAAACCATATAAATCTCTTGATCGAAACCATCTAGATCTCTTGATCTTGAAGCGTGGAATTATTTAGGAGACTCTAGTAGCCTCCTAAGTGACGTAGAAGTGCAAACGACATAATGACGTGGGCCGTAAGACGAGCAAAGATCCGACCTTGCAAAAATTTCGCTCTTTGAGGTAATTCGATTTAATCTCTTTTAACAAGTCCCCTGTCAGAGATTTGCACCAAAAATACTTCAAAAAAACATAGAAATATTGTTGGGAGCTTGGGATATCAGAGCTATGAGCTAACCTTTGAGGAGGAAATGGATTAGGCGTGGGAGAAAACATGAGATACTCAAAAGGTTGATGCTTTTGGAAAGAAATTAGGAACATACTTTCCCAACATTTTCCGAAGATGATTGATTGTAATGATTCATACGTGGTTAAATATTGTTGGGACATCAAGTGTGCATATGCGCAGTGGTGAGCCAGGAAGTTTTACGAGGCGAGCCAATTTTTCTCTTATATCATCCGTTTATATAAAATAAAAAGAAATTAAAAAAATCATAAAATATAACTATATATAAAATTAGATCTTAATAATTTGCTATATATATAAAAATAAAATTCTAAAAAACATAACTGAATATATGTTTCAAATTTCCGATAATGTTTCATATAATAATATTTATGCATTATATTTTTATAATGAAATATTTAAAATTTATTCTCTTCATAGAAACTATCAAATAATATTTTAATATGTCATCTTTAATTCTAGTTTGTAAGTTAGTTTATCAAGTTTCATGCAAAATTTAGATACTTTCGTGTCACATTAAGCATATAATGTTATAATTGAGACTTTAAATAATTTCGTTTACTTAATGAAATCTAGATGATAAAATCCCTTAACTATTTTTCATTTAAATTATTGATCTTTAATGATTTTTCTTCTATTTTCACTTTAGATTTCATATTAAGAAGTCTAACATTGTATAACAAAAAAAAAAACTTAGAGATCTAAACTAATAAGTTTATTATTTTTTTTTTAAATTTAATTTTGGTGAGGTCACATCCTTAAAGATAAATAATATATAGAAATTATACAAAATTTTAAAACTATAGAAAAAAAATTTGTGAAAGACATTTTTAAATATATTGACATTTTAAAAAACATATGGCCGGGGAGTGTAAATATTTTTGAGAGGGTCATTTGCTCTATTTATAAAGGAAAAGTATAGTTACAAGTACAATTATTCACTAATGTGATGTGATTGGTTAAAAAGTAAATTTTATTGAAAACAGTGTTAATTTAAATTTTAAGTATGAATGAATCAGTATTGGTACACAGATTAGTACGCGATTGTGTTTGTATATAGCAGAACTCATTTATAAAATTAAAAATAAAAAATAAAATATATTTTAAATTTTTTTAAAACTTTGACGGTGACGGGGCCACATAAGTTAGGCCCGCCGTTAGAGAGTTCAGGAAAAATATAGTTGCAAGCACAATTGTGCACTAATCTGTGCACCAATATGATGTGATTGGTTAAAAAGTAGATTTTATTGAAAACAGTGTTAATTTAAATTTTAAGTATGAATAAATCAGTATTAGTACACAAATTAATACGTAACTGTACTTGTATGTAGTAAAACTCGAGAGTTCATGATATGGGATATATAATAGAAAGAAAATGAATTTGTAATATTTGATATTCAATAAGAAGTAATTTTAACATAAAGGTTTTAACTTTTAAGTTAAACTAATAATATCTCAAAATTTAATACAACAGCAACAAGTATATATAATTCAATTATCTCAATCATCTGCCGATCAGAGCTGATCTCCATTCATCCCTTTCAGATACATGTAAAGCACGTTAGCATTAAAATGACTTGGTAGCTATATAAGATGTAACGTACAGACTCTCTTTTAAAGCACTTGATGAATATAAAGTCTTTTAATTAAAGCTTTACTTAGAAAATAAAAAGACACAGGGATGAGAAACAAAAAATGCAACAGTCAGAAATTAAAAGGCCACTTCTGTTTAGTTATACATATAAAATGAGATGAGATGAGGTATTTTGAATAATAATAAATAAAATATTATTATAATATAATTTTTTAATATTAATTTTATATTATAATTTTAAAAAATTAAATTATTTATTATATTTTATATAAAAATTTAAAAAAATTATAATAATGAGTTAAGATGAAATGAGATGAAATTTTCAATTTTAATCTTATTCACTTTCACAAAACTTTCATCTCATTTCATCTTAATTATTATAATTTTTTTAAATTCTTATAAAAAATAAAATAAATAATGTAATTTTTTTAAATTTTAATAAAAAATAATATATTTTAATAATATTTAATTTAATTTATTTCAACTTATCTCCACTTATCTTTGACCTAGTTAAAAAGCTCATTCATTGATCTCGAGAATACCCAGTAGCCTTCCAACGAAAGCACCCTATAAGTGAAGAACGCAGGTTATAATGACAAGTTGACTGAAAGTGATCAAGGTTGACCGCGATGGCCGAACATTTACAAGCAAGTTAAAAGCAATGATCACGTCTAGAGATGTTGTATCCGGTATTTAAAACATGAAAAAT